>NC_067156.1:25703391-26025167 GCF_903995435.1 Acomys russatus
CCCAATTCTGAAGTATTCATGGGTCACCTTTGTTCCCACCAGTCATGAGTTAAGGGCTGTGTCTAGGAACGAGAGTTCCAATAAAAGCGGCAAGAAGACGTTTAACAAGCTGATAACAGCGGCTACCCTCCGGGTGTGCAGTAGGTGTTAGCCATTGCACATCAGAAAGGGGCCAAAAGAAACTTCCTTAATAATGAGGAAATTAAGGACCAAAGAAAGAACAGCCTTTCCCATGTCACACAACTAGTCAGTGACAAAATAAATTCGTTCCCTTATTAGCACAAGACTGGAGACAACTAGGGCTAAAAGACAACACCCATTTCTTTATGCCCTTGACAGTCATAAACAGTATGACCCAGAACGGCTGTATTAACATCAGAGTATTTCACGGTTACATTGTTCTCCTTTTATTCAGAATTAAAAAAAAAAAAACAATATTGATTTCTATCTGTTGATTCTAAAAGTAACACAAATTTCCCTTTTTCTTTTTAAATAAGTCATATGGCAATCTATGATTTACATGACTAGGAAGACAAGTAGAAAGGCACCATTAGGAATCTAAAATGTGTTTTTCCACTCAGTTTTCAAGGCATAATATAACTGAATGGCAAAAAAAAAAAAAAAAAAAAAAAAAAAAAAAAAAAAAATGACTTGCTAAATAGGAGCCTTCTCCCTTGTCCAGAATTCTGAATGGACAAATATGATAAAAGAAGAGCATAAAAGTTAAATGTGTTCCCATAAACTTCTTTTCTCTACTATCTAGGGTGGGTGGGTTGGAAGGGAGGTGTAAGCATTAAAGAACCCCAAATAAAGTAGGTTTGGAAAAGTTCAAAGCCTACAGTCTTCTTTTTAGTGCTGATAAAGATGAATTAAAGCAAAGGTTCGTGTGAATGCTAAACGTGGGCACCAAGCGATCCTTGGAACTATCCCACTCTCTTCCCACCACAGTACCAAGCACCAAACACAGCGTGGAGGAAGAGAAATGGATTAGTATTACTGGTTGAATTTCAGGGACGAAAAGAGACAGAGGTGAGGAGCTATTAATTATTTGTTTTCCCTCAATGTTCCAATTAAATGGTGGCTGTGCTGGTGGCTGGACTCAGGAGCCAGAGGCAAGTGTATCTCTGTGAGTTCTAGGCCAACCTGGTCTATATAGCAAGTTCCAGGCCAGCCAAGGCTATGCAGTGAAACTTTGTCTCAAAAAAGTTTCCAATTAAATAAGTCTCCAGTTTCATGGGGTGGTGAATTAAGGGGTATAGAAAAGCTGATGGTGTGATGAGCTCGTTCTCTTTGTCTATAAGGAGCACCAGGAGGCAGAAGATGCCTTAAAGATATTTTGGAGGGTAGTACTAGCCTTGTTTTCTATCCTTCGCTTTCTTCTCACATGTATGTAGACCTTTTAACTTATGTATAGTAGTCTGTGATATAGCAATGCTTTATTTTGTTGAGTCAGGTCTGTGATAATAGAAATTGAAAGTCTCTTTAAGTTTTTGCTACAATGAAAACTCTTAAACTATAGCTGGCATGTTAGTCTATTCTCCCAAGCTTAGTTCCAAAAACAGTAAACTAAATAAAACCACACACACACACACACACACACACACACACACACACACACACACACACACTTTGATAGGGACCGAATACCCAAAACAACCCAAGCAGGCACAAGAGTCCAGCAAAGCAAGATCTGTATTTGAATTAGGCAGCAGAAACTGGCCAGTCAGGCACAACAGCACAGACTCCGGAGCTGGCTGCATCTTTGAATGTTTATCTTAGTAAGTATTTAAGCAGATGACACACATTCATTGTAGTCAGGCTGCTACTGATCATCAGGGCCACAGAGCAGACTCGGGAGCTGAACTGCGACCCTGAGCCAGAATGTCACAGTTTTTAAGCTCTAAAACAACAAATATCTGAGCCACGTTATTCTCACCAATCAGGATTTAGGAACCTGTCTTTGTACATGCACGGACATGTTGAAAGCTTCTGCACCCTGTGCAAGTTTACACATCATTAACCTTTTTCGGTTTCAAAGTCAGAATAAGAAGACAATGATGATTTGATTTGTATTCCTTTTCCATTTACAACCGTAGGCATTGAACTCATGGCCTCGTGCCTGTGAGACAAACCTAGCTACCACCGAGCTACAGCTTCGGCTGCATTTCTTTAATTACAATGAAGTTGCACATTCCCTGCCCCCCCCCCCAATCTCTCCCATTAGAAGACTGCTATTGACAGTCCTGATGCATGGAGTCAACTATTTGTCAGAATACACGACACCTTTAAGCATCTAAGCAGCAAATTTGGCTTTAAAACATTGTGAAAAATTGATAATGTTGTTTGGCCCCGTGGACATACTAGGTAGATTACAGTGTGTGATCTCAGAATCAATGCTCAGTCTATATATTTGTGCAGTGGATAATTACTGCAATAAATGCAGACTTGACATTTCACAGAAGGAAGACAGTACATTAGGCCTGAGTCCCAAGGGCCTTGTTGCGTCAGGAACTTAGAAACCATCAGGCACAGGAGGCCAGCTGTGTGGACTCTAGAGTTCTACCTTCCAGAATTCATAATAGAACCAGAGGCTGTGAGATTTCTCTTCTGTTTTTCCGAGAAGAGTCCTCATGTAGTTTTGAAGGTACTTGAATAACAACGTGAGTAATTCACACAAATGCTGGGCCAAGCCTGCTTCCTATAAGCATTAGAGTTACTGAGATGACTCAGCAGGTAAAGGTGGAAGGAGAAAACAATCTGATTTTTTTTTTTTTTTGATCTCTACATAAGTGTCATGATACATGTGCCCCCATCATGTACATCCCACACAATAATAATAATAAATAATAATTAGAAGTTATATAAAAGAAAAATGGTAGCCTATGCTAACAATACCAAGAAAGTACACATTGCTGCTCATGTCTTGCTGTATGTCAACAAAGCGCATTCAAAAAACTAATGTCTGAGAAGAGCTTAGGAAAGCACTGGGCACAGCAGGAGCACTTACAAACGTTGACCCCATTCTGAGTAATTCTGAATCAATTTCTCTTTCCCTTTCCCCTTCTCCTGCTTGTTTTCTTTCTTTCTTTCTTTCTTTCTTTCTTTCTTTCTTTCTTTCTTTCTTTCTTTTTTTTGCTTGTTGAGACAGAGTTTCTCTGTATAACAGTCCTGGTTGATCTGGACTCCCTCTGTAGACCAGGCTGACCTTGAATTCAGAGATCCGCCTGCCTCTGCCTCCCAGGAGTGGAGTGCTGGGATTGAAGGAGTGCACCACTGCTTCTCCGCTTGCTCCACCCTTATTCTCCCAACTCTTTAACTCATCTTCTTTCACACACCCTTTCTCTTCCCTATTGATTCTTTTCTGTTTCTCCTGTCCCTTTTATATTGTTTTTTCAAAAGCTCTTTTATCATCTTCTCATCTCCAGTGAAGCCCTAATTGTGACTGAGACCCCAAATAATAGAAATTTAACAAGCTTAAAAAAATCAATTTACATTAAAATGAACTTACCCAATATTGAATTAGTTTAAAATTTAATTTTTGAATTGAACAAATTTTATATAGAACATGTAAGTTCATTCTTTTCTAAGTATATTTGCATTCACTAAAAATATGTAGACATTTTCCCTCTTACATTATGGAAGTTTACACTAAATTTTATTTTAATTTTAAGATAAAACATATTTTAGCCTACTAACCATAAAGGGAAAATGTCTAGATAAAGCTGGTTGTCTGAAAATTAAACCGTTCCTTTCTAATTAAGAAAACCAGAGTCCCTTGATTTTGTGTTTCTTTTTGAGTTCTCTGCCTAACTATTTGCTTACCTGGTGTGAGAAAGCAGTAACCAAGAAGAGAACCCTCAGAAATGGAGATACGAAGGGAGGTGAGAGTTCTCACCCACACCATACCCCAAACTCCATAAATAGCACTTGATTAAAGAGATTAATATAAATTAGACTTGAAAGAAATAGAATTAAACAAAAGTGCTCATCTACTAAGCACCTGTTAGGGGAAGGAATTCCCAAGCTTGCAGGCACTAAATCAAAGCACAGGGATTACAAGTGGCCATGTAGATTCATTCTGTATCACCCTAGTGGAAAAAGGCGGTTGGGCCGTCAAAATTTTAACAGAAAATAAAATGAAAGGTATTTTCTATTATGTGAGGAAATCATAAAAATGTATAAGAAAAATGCTCAGGCCTCCAGAAACATGAACAAATGACTGTGTCCAGAATTTTAAATATGGAAGATGTTCAACTGTTCAATGCCATTAGTGAGCAAAAAGTAATAAATTGAAATAATTACATATTGGACATTATCCACTAAAATTTTAAGTAGGGCTGGGGCACAATATGCCCGTGACTAGAGCACCCGAGATTCTGGGTTAATTCTCCTGTGTGTGTGTGTGTGTGTGTGTGTGTGTGTGTGTGTGTCTGTCTGTCTGTCTGTCTGTCTGTCTGTTTTAGTAGTAATAGTAGCAGCAGTGGTTTTAAAATTTTAGTCATTTATTTAATGTGTCTAGGTGTTTTGCCTGCATTCACCAAAGAGAGAAGACAAACCCCGAGTGTGAATACCATTGTATGGACTGCAGTGCGAGCTTTAGTTAAAGAGACTTAGGAGAACATGGGGCACAATGGCGTCTATTTCTGCTTTCTCACTACAGATGAAACATGAACCACTGCCTCATGCTCCTGCTACCAGGCCCTCCTCACCAAGGTGGACTACATCTCTAAACCCTGAGCCGGAACAAACCCTCCTCCATCCTGACTTGGTTTTAGTCAGGTATTTTTGTCATGACAAAGTAATGAAAAGTAATGAATACACCAATCCTCAAAGGCATGAGATGCCGCTTTGCCCTGTTCTCCATTTTGAAGGAGTTGTAATAACTTGATATTTCTAGCCCACATGCACCTGATCCCGTACTCCTTCTTGGGGAGAACTGTGCTTCCTGATAGCAGAGTTTGGAAGGGTAAATAGGGCATGCATACGCCATCTGTTCTTTTCGTTTCTTGACTCAAACTCCCCATCCAGAGCCCATGCCCCACTCCGTGCCTGCCAATATCTTAAAAATACCTTTCTTGGGTTCAGTTTAGAAGCCAGTGTAAGAATCACATGATCACATGAGCTTAAACACATGAGCACATTCCCTAATATCAGATTTGTCAGTAAAAAAGAATCCCCACTTGCCTTTTATGTTTTATGCCTTCATTGCATTACATATTGGATACAAAGAGGGGTGCTGGTCCCATTAAAATCTAACCCTTTATTATGATGTACTTAAAGTTTTAAAGGTGTTCAAAATATTTTACCCAATTTTAGGAGTTACAATTAGATTAAAAATCTATGTATTAATATCTTCCTTATATTTTTATTATTAATATAATAATGGTTACTGTACATTGGTTACAGCCCCTAAAGTGGCAAAAGTTAAGGTGTGAAAGAATATATACAGACTTCAACCATTAAACTGATATTTTGTGGGACCTGCCATAAGCCAGGTTTTTGCTATGCTAAATGAGACACGAAGAAAAAAAGGCTGAAAGAAAATGTTCCAGAAATCTTAACAATGCTTTTTGGGAAGTGGGGATGAAGTATTTAGGGAGATCAAGTCTGACATCTTTTCAACTGTATGCCTCTTTATGTCTTTTAAAATTAGCATGTGTTGGGGGTTGGAGAGATGGCTCAGCGGTTAAGAGCACTGACTGCTCTTCCAGAGGTCCTGAGTTCAATTCCCAGCAACCACATGGTGGCTCACAACCATCTATGATGTGATCTGATGCATACTGTATACATAATAAATAAATCTTTAAAAAAATTAGCATGTGCTATTTTTAAGACTTTGTAAAAGTGTATGCATCAATCTAGGATACATAAAGAACTTCTAAATTACAACTATAGAAGTTCAAATAATCAAAATTCAAAAATGGACAAAAGACTTGACCAGACATTTCATCAAAGAAGATACACAAGTGAGCACTAAGTGCAAGAAAGTAGATTTAACACCACTAGTTATAGGGCTAAATGTAAGTCAAGGCTATAACAAGATACCAGCTCAGAGACATTTGAGTGGCTCTAATTAAAACAGAAAATACTGTGTGTTGGTGAGGATGAAGAGAAATTGCAACTCTTATGAACTGCTGGTGAGACTATGACATAGTGTAACCACTGTGAAAAGCAGCGTGGCCTACCCTCCCTGTCCCCCAATAAAAATAGAACTGCTGTATTATCTAGAAATTCTACTTCTGGAGCCATATCCTAAGGAATTTGAAATATGACCATAAGTAGATACCAAAAAACTTATATTCGTAGAGGTTTTCATTCATAATAGTCATAATAGCTAAAACATGGCAGCTAGATCAATGCCCATTGTGGGTGACTGGGCTAGTAATATTGTGTTCTGAACACACACACGTGTACACACACACACACACACACACACAGAGTATTATTTAGCATTGAAAAAAGGGAATTCTGATACACATTATGACAGGTGAACTTTGCAGACATTACACTGTGTGGAATATCTTCCTCTTCCTGCCTTCTGCTGATCCTTCCTTCCCCCAAATACTTTCCTTTCTACTTTCATGTCTTAAGCCATCAACAGCAGTTCAGGAGAGCGCACCTGTAATGTTTGTCTTTCTATTTCTGGCTTATTTCACTTACCATGATAATCTCCAGAAAATATACATAAAATAAGTATTTAGAAAATAGATGTATACAAAGTAAATGGTTGTCAGGGCCTGTGAAGTAGAATGAATTAGGAATTATTTAATAAGGTTTCAGTTTTACAAAATGCAAAAAGTGGCAAGTTAGTTTGGAATTAAGAGACTCAAAAATAAAAGTGAATTGGTCAGGATGAAAGTTATGTTTCCCTCCTAAAAAGAAGTCTGGTGGTAAGAAGTTGATGTGGATGCCAGCTTTGCTATAGTATTTGGAACTGAGAGGTATAACTTCTGTTCCTTGTCCTTAGCATGGACCTCCCCATTGGCAATGTCTCCCATAGTTCAATGTGACTCCTAGGAGTCACATTTTCATTAGCAAGAAGAAATGAAATTCTTGGAAGATTCCCCAGAAGTTTCCACCTAGCATCAAACACACACACACACACACACACCCCACATAGCCACATGCTCAAACTAGATACAAACATCTACAATCAGGGTTCACTAGCGAGAAGAGGATATTAAAATCATATGCTCTGTTACAAAAACTGATGAAATTAAAAAAAAAACTCTCAAGATGGGTCAAAGTTTTATAAAGAGCAGAAAATACTTATTTTCTATGTACAATTTTCATTTTGAA
The DNA here is from genome assembly GCF_903995435.1 of Acomys russatus. NCBI lineage: Eukaryota > Metazoa > Chordata > Mammalia > Rodentia > Muridae > Acomys > Acomys russatus. Next base: position 25,710,691 of record NC_067156.1, read on the forward strand.
ACTACCATGAAAAACATCTAAAGACAAAATACTCCTAGAAATTAGAAAGCCACAATTTATTACAGTGAATAGCAAAAAACAAAACAAACAAACAAACAAACAAACAAAAAAAAAAAACAAAAAACCAACCAAACAAAAACTATACAGGATTATTCCAGTCAGAGGAACAGGTGGGTTAACTGCAGAGCTTCACCTATTGCCCCTCCCCCCAGTCTCATCCCTGCCTCTGCAGCAGACCACTTGCTGCATCTTCCCTTCCCCTCCTGCCCTCATCTCCAGCCCATCACACAGATCTTCCCTTCCTAACTTTCTTCCCCAAACTCATTGCTTTATTCTAGACTCCAGCTCCAGCAGGTGCTCCCTGTGAACCTACAGCTACTCTAACCAGGGAACAAGTAGGCTAACTGTAGATCTTCATCTATTATTCCTCTCCTCCAGATCCAATTCCTCAGTCTCCCCCCCTCTCTCTGCCACAGACCACCTGCTGATCCCCCTCCCCTGAGCCCATCTCCAGTGAATCATGCAGATTTTCCCTTCCTAACTTCTTTCCTCTCGCTTATTGCTATATCCCAGTAGTCATAAGGTTGTTGTGTAATCAAAATGCTAATTTTTGTACCCCCATATCTGGTTGCAAGCCTTGTTCTGAGAATAACCTGTCTCAATGTTGTATACACTCTGCTCCCTAATTGATCCCTTGTATGCCAATAAAGCAGCTTACTGCCAATTAATGAGCAGGGGAGAGAATAGGGCTGAACTTCCTGGCAGCCAGGGAAGGAGGAGTTAGAAGAGGAAGCAGAGGATTCAGCAGGGATTCAGCCGCAGGCAGAGTGCAGGAGAGATGAAGAAGATTCAGCTGGAGCAAAGAAAGAACTAAAAAGCAAGTAACACGGGGATTTTGGCAAAGATGGAGTCAGGATAACATAGAGGGCCATAAGCAGACTTAAACTGTTCAAGATTGTCTTGTAAAGCCTTATAAACAAATATGAAAGAACCTCAATTATTTGTGTTATAGCCAGGTTAAGAGAGAAACTAAGAGAAACAAACACAGTTTGGTAAAAAGAACATTAGCACTAGCCCTCAACTCTAGCAGACAATGCCTGGAAACCTTCGGGCCACTTGGGAAGCAAGTAGGTAACTGCTCATCTTCACCTCTCCCTTTTGTTCCTCCAGATCCAATCCCCTAGTCTCATACCCAACTCTGTAGCAGTCCTCCTGTTGTGGCCTCCCCTCATTCACTTCCCCCAGTCCCAGGGGACTATGTAGATCCTGGTAGAAACCCCTGCTTTCTTCAAGGGAAAAAGACAAGCTAACATAAAAAGGCAGGTCTATTAGAATTACACCAGACTTCTCAACAGAGAATTTAAAAGCCACAAGGAACTGCACAAATGTTCTACAGACTTTAAGAGACTATGGATACCAGTCCAGACTACCGTACCCATTGAAACTTCCAATCACAGTAGAAGGAGAGAGTAAGACATTCCATGATGAAACCAAATGTAAGCAATATCTATCTACAAATCCAGCTCCACAGAAGGTGCTAGGAGGAAAGCTCCAACCTAAAGAGGTTAAATGTACCCAAGAAAACACGAGGAATAAATAGTTCTAGACCGGCAAATTAAAAACAAAAACAAAAACAAAAACTGCAAAACAAACAAACAAACAAACAAAAACACCCCAAAACAAAAACAAAAACCAAAAAGAGAGAACGAGAACAAAAAAAAAGAAAGAAAGAAAGAAAGAAAGAAGGAAAGAAAGAAAGAAAGGAAACACACACACAGTAACAAAATAATAGAAAGCAACAAACACTGTTTATGGATATCTTTCAACATCAATGGTCTTAATTTCTCTGATTAAAGATAAAGACACAGACTAACAGAATGGATACAAAACCAGAATCCATCCTTCTGTTGCATCCAAGAAACACATTCACATCAAGGAGAGGCACCACCTCAGGGTAAAAGGGTAGAACAAGATATTCCTAGCAAATGGACCTAAGCAGCAAGCTAGCGTAGCCATTTTAATATCTGACAAAACAGACTTCAAACCAAAACCAATCAGAAGAGATAGGGAGGGATACTACATATGCAAGGACAAATCCACCAAGAAGACACTGAAATACTAAAATCTATGCCCCAAATACAAGGGCACCTCAGTTTGTAAAAGAGACGCTACTACAGTTTAAATCACATATTGACCTTCATATTCTGATCCCGCGAGGCTTCAATACCCGACTCTTATCAATAGATGGGTCATCCAGACAAAAAGGAGCTAACTGACGATATAAACAAAATAGACCTAACAGATATCTATAAAACATTTCACCTAAACTCAAAATAATACACATTCTTCTCAGCACTTCACAGAACTTTCTCCAAAATTCATCACATACTCAAGCACAAAGCAAGTCTCCACAGGTACAAGAAAATTGCAGCAATACCCTGCATCCTATCTGACCATCACAGATTGAAACTGGATATCAATAACAGAAACAATAAAACTTTTACAAACCCATGGAAACTGAAAAAACTCACCACCAAATGAAAACCAGGTCAAGTCAGAAGTTAAGAAGGAAATTAATAACTTTTTAGAGCCAAATGAAAATAAAAGCACAACATACCTTACCCTATGGAGCACAGTGAAGGCAGCGCTAAGAGGCAAGTTCACAGAAAAAAAATTGGAGAGAACTTTTATTAATAACTTAACAGGACACCTGAAAGATCTAGAACAAAAGAGGAAATAACAACGCAAAGAATTAGATGTCAATAAGTAATCAAATGCAGAACTGAAATCAATACAATAGAAACAACAAAAACAACATCAAAACAATTCAAAGAATCAATGAAACAAAGAGTTGGTTCTTTGAGAAAACATTGGCAAACCCTTATCCAAATTAACAAAAAGGTGGAGAAGGAATATCCAAAATAACAAAATTAGAAATAAAGAGGACGATGCAACAATAGATACTGAATAGATCCAGATAATTATAAGGACATACTTGAAAAACCAGTACTCCACAAAACTGGACAATTTAAGAGAAGTAGATAATTTTCTCAATATATGCTTCTTACCAAAGTTAAGTCAAGATTAGACATGCAGTTTAAACAGAACTGTATCGTTTAATGAAATAGAAGCAGTCATTAAAAGTCTCCAAATCAAAAAAGCTCAGAGACCTATGGTTTTAGTGCAACACCCTACCAGACTTTTAAAGAAAAGTTAACGAATGCCAGTACTCCTCAAATTTATTCCACAAAATAGAAACAAAAAGAACATGCCCAGTTTGTTTTACAAGGCCACAGTTACTCTGATATCCAAGTCATATAAAGATCCAAAAAGATAATTACAGACTAATTTCCCTTATGAACATATATGCAAAAATTGTCGATAAAATACTTGCAAACTGAATCCAACAAGATATAAAAAAAATCATCTACCACGATCAAATAGGCTCATTCCAGAGACACAGGATGGTTTATCCTAGTAACCCACCATATAAACAAACCGAAAGACAAAAATTACATGATCATCTAATTAGATGAAAAATAGACCTTTACTAAAATCTAACACACCTTCATGATAAAAATCTTGGAGAGATTAGGGATACTTCAACAAAATAAAGGCAATTTACAACAAACCCATAGACAACATTGAAGAAGGTCATGCAGGACACAGATAGGAAAGGAAGGAGTCAAAGTATCTTTATGTGTAATATACAAAATATACTCTTTGTCCACTTCTGATGTCTATTCTATTTCCCCTTCTGGGTGGGATTTAAGCATCCTCCCTTGGGCCCTCCTTCTTACTTAGTTTCTTTAGGTCTGTGTCTTATAGTACAATTATTCTGGGATATATGGCTAATAACCAATTCTAAGTGAGTAGACACCAAATGTGTCTTCATGTGGGTCCCCTAGCAAGTGGAGCAGGGGCTGTCTCTGACATGGACTACGTGGCTTGCTTGTAGATCACTTGCTCCTAGCTGCGCTACCTTGTCTGGCCTCGGTGAAAGAAGATGCTTTTAGTCCTGATGAGACTGGATGTGCCAGGGTGGGTTGGTCAGTGGGGGGCTCCCCTTTTCTAAGGAGAAGGAGAGGGAGAAAGAGGGTAGAGGGTGGGAGGGTGGGACCAGGAGCAGAGGAGGGAGGGGTATGTTCAGTATGTGAAGTGAATAAATAAATAAATTAATTAATTAAAAAATGTAAGTGACCCTCAAAATTCCACCAAAAAACCTCCTACAACTGATGGAAGACTTTCAGCAAAGTAGCAGGAAAAAAATTACCTCACAAAACCCAGCAGACTTTCTGTATACAAATGACAGACTAAGAAAGAAGTCAGGGAAACACCTTTCACAATAGTCTCGAATAATATAGGCAACTCCAATCAAGCGAGTGAAAGAATTGTAAGATAAAAACTTTAGGACATTAGAGAAGGAAAACTTTGAAGATGGAAAGATCTCCCAAGCTCATGAATAGGTATGGTTAACATCGTAAAAATGCACATTCTGCCCAAAGCAAACTACAGATTCAATGCAATCCCAATCAAGATTCCAACACAATTTTTCACAGATCTAGGAAGGACAATTTAAACTTCATATGAACACACACACAAAAAAATCCAAATACAAAATAGCTAAAATAATCCCAAATAATAAAAGAACTGGTGGATGTATAACCATCCTCAATTTCAAGTTGTATTATAGAACTATAGTAATAAAAGCAGCACAATGTTGGAAAAAAATAAATAAAATAAAATAAATCAGGCCTATCAATGAATGGACTCAAATTGAAGACCCAGACATAAACATACATATCTATGGACAGCCAAATTTTGATAAAGGAGCCAGAGACACACACTGGGGGGAAAAAAAAAAGACACCATCTTCAACAAATGGTGCTGGTCAAGCTGGTTAGCTGAATGTAGAAGAATCTAAATAGATCCATATTTATCACCCTGCACAAACCTTAACTCCCAATAATCGAAGACTTCAGCATAAAACTGATGCACTGAACCTGCTAGAAGAAAAAGAGGGACTAACCTTGAACTCATTGGCACAGCAAAAGATTTTCTGAACACTGTTAGCACAGGCTCTAAGATCAACAATTAATAAATGGGACCTCATAAAACTGAGAAGCTTCTTCATGGCAAAGGACACCATCATTTAGACTAAGTGGCTGCCTACAGAATGGGAGAAGAGCTTTACCAACTGCATATGTTATAGAGGGAAAGGATCAAAAATATATAAAGAACCCACATACTAATACCAAGAAAAAATGGAGTACAGATCGAAACAAAGAATTCTTAAGAGGAAACTCAAATAGGAAATGTTCAACATCCTTAGCAATCAGGGAAATGAAAACTAAAATTACTTGGAGACTTCATCCTACACCTATCAGAATGACTAAGACAAATAAAGAAAGTGACAGCTCATGCTGGGAAGGGAGTGAAGGAAAAGAGCGCTCGTCCATTTCTGGTGGGAGTGCAGACTTGGGTAGCCACCATTGAAACCAATATGGCAGTTCCTCAGAAATTCGGAACTCAATCTACCTCCAGATCCAGCTATACCAGGCTTGGATATATCCCCGAAAGATGCCTTATCCTACCACAAGGACACTTGCTCAACCATGCTTATGGCTGTTCTATTGCTCATTGCGTCATAATAGCCAGAAATTGGAAACCTAAATGTCCCTCAGCAAAAGAATGGATAAAGAAAATGTGATACATATACATGACAGAGTATGAAATTTGCAGGTAGGTGCGTGGAACTACAAAACATCATCCTGAGTGAGGCGTACGGTATGTATTCACTTACATGTGGATACTAGTTGCTGTGTCCGTGATAATCAAGCTGCAATCCACAGACTCACAGAGGTTAGGTATAGAGTAAGGGACCAGGGCAGTGGTTCTCAACCTTCCCAGTGCTGTGATCCTTTTAACACAGTTCCTCATCTTGTGGTGACCCTCAACCATAAAATTATTTCATTGCTACTTCATAACTGTAACTTTCCTACTGTTATGAGTTGTGATGTAAATATCTGATAGGCAGAACATCTGATACGCAACCTCCAAAGGGTCTCGACCCGCAGGTTGAGAACTGCTCGGCTAGAGGTTACATAGAGATAGATCTCATTAGGAAAGGGAGATGCAGTGGACAGCTATGAATGAGTGGGTCAGGCTGGATGGGAGGATCAAGTAGGGACTGGGATGAGAGATGAGGACATGGGAAGGAATATGGGGAAGAGACAGCTAAAATTAAGGTCCATTTGATGGATAGTATAGAAACCTAACACAGTAGAGGTTTTCTAAATGTATATATACATATATAAAGGTGATCTAACTGAAATTGCCAAATACAGTAGAAATTGCCTAATATAGTGGGGAGAAAGAGCCCCACTGGCTATCTCTTGAAATCAAGTGACGTTTCTAGTACCAGAAATGGGTTACATCTAATTGAGTTGTTGGTCAAAAGGGTCCCATGGAAACCCCCAAACCACCCAAACTATTGCCAAAACTATAGGTCGCTTACCACAAAGTGACAGCAAGGCAGCGTTGCTGAAGGGAACACCAAGACAACTTATTCGACATGGAGAGCTCTGGCTGGTGCCTACAGAGAGCCTTCACCCTATGTTCTAGCATCGTTGGTACAAGAAAGTACTCTGCATGCTACCAAAAGAGAAACATAAACAACAAACCGGCTTTGTTATTTGGTGTTCTGCCTGCAAGATATGCTAGGGTGATGGTAGCACAAAGCTTGCGGGAATAACTAACCAATATCTGTTTTGATTTAAGGCCCACGTGAAGAAATGGAACCCATACATGACACTGCTTGGGTAACCAAGAACCTGAGACTAGACAGCCCAGGGCCTAGGGCAAAACCAAACACCACATACTGTTTTACTAAAAGAATGTGGCAGTAAAATGACTCCTAAGGAGATTCTGCTATACTCATAGTTCACTGCCTTGTTCAACTATCCCCATAGACACTTCCTTCTGAAGCAGATAGGAACACTTATAGAGACCCACAGCCAGACATTTTGCAGAGACTGAGATCTTGGATCACTCAGTGCTAAATTGGATGCTTCCATCAAATTCCCTGTGGAAGAGGAGGCAGAAAGAGCGTAAGAGCCAGAAGGGAGGGAGGATACCAAGAAAACAAGGCCTTCCAAAACAACATGATTGAGGCTTACATGGACTCACAGAGACTGAGGCAGCGTGCACAGGGCTGCACGGGGCTGCACAGGGCTGCACCATGTTCTCTGAGTATATACTATGGCTTCCAATTTAGTGTTTTTTTTTTTATTAATTTATTCTTGTTACATCTCAATGCTTATCCCATCCCTTGTATCCTCCCATTCCCCCCTCCCCATTTTCCCATTATTCCCCTCCCCTATGACTGTTCCTGAGGGGGATTACCTCCCCCTATATATTCTCATAGGGTATCAAGTCTCTTCTTGGCTACCTGCTGTCCTTCCTCTGAGTGCCACCAGGTCTCCCCCTCCAGGGGACATGGTCAAATGTGAGGCACCAGAGTACGTGAGAAAGTCATATCACACATACAAGTAGAACAATATGATAGGCAGATTTGGGCCCAGGGGTCCTGCTCAAACTAAGGCACCAGCCAAGGACAATACAGGAGGTAAACTTTAAACCCCTTCCCAGATCTAGCCAATGGTCAGAATATTCTCCACAGTTGAGTGGAGAGTGTGATATGACTTTCTCAATTTAGTGTTTTTAATGGGATTCCTGAGTTTGTGGACAAGTGTGCCTCTGATTCCTTTCTTTCTGCTCGTTTTGTCCAACGTGGTGTGTTAGTATTTGCCTTATCTCATATTTTATTTTATTGTAATAAAGGTTTACATTTGATGAATCATATGAAGTATGGCATATTGACAATATTTTAAAAGATTTATTTACTTCTATTTTATGTATATGAGTGTTGGCCAGCATGTAGTGTGTGTGTGTGTGTGTGTGTGTGTGTAGTGCCTGCAGGGGCCAGAATAGTGTTAGAACCCTTGGAACTGGAGTTATAGAAGTTGTAAACTGCCATGAGAGTGCTAAGAACAGGACTCAGGTTTTCTGCAAGAGCAGCAAGTATGCTTAGATGCTGAACCATAGCTCCAACCCCCAATAATACTTATTTTGAGTTATTTATTTTATGTGTATGAGCCTTTTGCCTGTATGTCTGTATGTGCACTGTGTGTGTGCTTGATGCTTTCAGAGATCAGAAGAGGCTGCTGGGTCCTTTGGAACTGTAGTTATGAATGGATATGAACTGCAGTGTGGGTGCTGGGAACTGCACCCAGATCCTCTGTAAGATCAATAAATACTCTTAAAAGATGAAGCATCTCTCCAGCTCCTTAACAATATATTTTTACCATCCCTTAGAAACTAGCAAGTTGAAAAAGAATATATGAATAGTTTAAAATGGACTTTTAAAAGATTTATTTTAAAACACAAAATCATTCAGAATGTGAAACCCAATTCAATATGTATTAACAACATACACTAAAACTATTAATGTTTCTGCCTAAGCTAGAGTTCCAGGGGCATTATCAGGTTTAATGAATGAACATGGGGTATCTGATTACATCTCATTTTCCGATAAATAGCACATAAATTGTTAGTATAATTGTGTCTCATGAAACATATTCCATGGAATATTTGGGACATACCATGACAAAGTATACTTATCTATTTTGTCAGATATTTAAATCTAACTGGGTTTCTTTGCTTAATTTGGCCATAACTGGGATCTACCACAAGTGAAGTAATGTGCCTCAGTGTTATTGTTTCTCTCTTTTCCCCAGGTTAGAATCACCTAATTCACAGCTTGGATTGGGAATCAATGTTGCAGAAAATGTTCATTTTAGATGAATTAATTAGGCAAATTGGCATCAGGAGAATTGACTTTTGGTGAATTGGTATCAAGGTGGGCTAAATCCCTTCTACCGCCGTATAAAGCTATTTAAAAAGGGTGTTCCCTTGTCCTGATAAGTTATGCCCATCTATGAACCTAATTTATTTTATGGGAACTATTTATAGTGTCCCACTTTGAGCTTGTTGTCTGTCTTTGGCTCCCTTCTTTTATAAACCATGTGTCTTCTGAGAGGAAGGGCTTTGCTCTCTTCTATCATAACTAAGTCCTGAACAAATGATGGCAAACACATTCTCCAATATGGAGGCTAATGCTGAAAGGCATTGGTTTAAATCTGCTATCACTCAAAAATCCCCACTGGCTCTTTATATACTTTTGTTTTTCACTTGTACAGATGGGAAACTGGATACAAAAACTCTATTGATTTGTTAAGAATTAGGGACACAGCCAGAGGGAAACTTGGGTGCCCCAAACCCCTAGTTAATTAAACTAATTTGAGAAAAGGCATCCTAGCACAAGTCTGCAATTTTGGTTATTGTTTCTCCGAAAAACAGATGAAATGCTCATTCCCAGACTGTGTCTGAAACAAAAATGTCACCTGAGGCCATGTATTCCTTCTCTGAAGTTTATGTGCTATCTGTCACCTCATCAGCTCCAAACAACCGCTGTGGCAGAGAAGAATAGGCTCTTATTTGATGCCAAATTGAATCTGCAGAGACTCGGTGAACTAGACTAGAGAATTATTACAGTGACTCAGTATGTGTGTGTTTGCTTGTGATTTTGAACATCGATAGCTGGCCAGACTTACTTTTAATTTCCTCTTAAATATTAGGATGTTTCAAAGTGTCCACAGTTACTGATTAGACCATTGTGTTTCTGATCTTGGTGATAGGATGTAGCCAACTTTGAAAGGGGGAAAAAAAAATAAAGAAGTTTGAACTGAACTTTCTGCGTACTCACCACAGCCATAGGAAGACATATTTTTCAGCCCAGCACATACTAATCAATCTTGTTGGCCTTTGGCTCTCAAAGGCTTCTCACTCATGGGAGGAACGGACAGTCTGCCCCACTATCATTCCTATGTGCTGACCTCCTAAGAATCAAGAGGAAGCCAGAGTGTTGATTCCTCCTGTTACGGGTAATAACTAAAGACACCAGTAAGACATTTTGTACCCGGTGACAATTGCTGTTCATCTCTGGCCTCCACATCTATATTGGACAATGTCAAAAGGCATCTCTCTACATGGCCCTGTGCTTAAAAGAAGATGCTAGTTTTAGCTGCATGAAACCCTTGAGATTTTGAATATCTGACCAGAAGCAGTCAATACCTCTAATCTACATTATAACTTTAATGTCACTATGTGTCACGGAACCATCAAAATTAACTTTCATCAGTCAATGTTGGTTTCCAAAAATTCAGAACTCCCTCATTTATTTCTTGTTACCCAGAATAACTTCTGTGTGGTTTTTTTTTTTTTACTTGTGTTATTCCTATCCTCCATTACTAAAACCTTTCCGCTGCACATTAGCAAAATTGCTTTGTACTCAGTTTGTTTTCTGAAATTCCACCTTTGTATTTACCTGAAACCTGGTTCTTCCTTAGGCCATACCTTCATGTACTCTTCTCAAAATACAGCTACGCTGTCTTCTTAGCCTTTATGCCAGGGAGCCTAGAGTTAACAAGTCTCTGTTTTGCTCATCTTTGACACTTCTAGACCACTCTACCTCTCCTGATTCTAGTGACAATCAGGTTAGGATCTCCTATCATCAACCTTTTGTAACCCACTGGCAACCATTGCACCACCCATCTATCATCTATCATCTATCTATCTATCTATCTATCTATCTATCTATCTATCTATCTATTGCCTCCATGGGATCTTCTCTTGCTTATGGAGACTTTTGGTGATGGAGTCTTTGCTACTCTTCCCAGTTCTGTTCTTTCCCTAGTTCTTGGTAATTTCAGCATCTGCAAGGTTGTTTCTTCTGGTAGTCTAATGTTTTCATCTCTTGGCGTTCTCTCTCCAGTACAGGATCCTTTACTGATTTCATTCACCTTTTGTATCCACACTATGAGGACGACATTATTATTATCAGAAGCTGTACCACTTTCTTCATATGTTTCAAGCATCAAATGTTATAGCTATCCCTCCAGTTTTTCCAACTCAATCCCTGTAGGACCCTACTGTCAAAAAAAGAATCCAACAAGTATAACATAAAATTCATCAGTTCCACCATCCCTTTTTATAATCACCATTATCCTTGTGGCTTTGTTTGAAGCTAAAAATATCTGTGGTCAACCATTATAACCACCCCTCCTTTGTACATCCTTACCACCTTGATCCTCTCTCAACTCAATGTACTTGCTTATAGAATCCAAACTTTCATAAATATAAAAGCTTGTCTACACCAGACTTGTGGCATGAAAGGCATCACAACATTGCTAGCTCTTTTTACATTGTATTTATGAATACAATGGCCTTTAATGCTGTTTGGCAACCACACAGTATTTGTCTGGCCCATTTCCTCTCCCCTTTTTAAAGCCATTATACCTTGACTACTTCATACCTTCTTGCTAACCTTCAGCACCATTAGTAGAGCATCTTACTCCTACTAATAACGTGATCAGAGGAGTGAGCTCAGAAATTCTTATCACACCGACATATTAACCTGTTTCTGCTTTATGTTCTGTGACTGTTAAATGAGCTGGCTATGTGCATCACTGAGACTGCCTCTATACTTATGCTCAAATACTTTGCCATAGCACGCTCTCAAGGACACCACTTAACACATTACTGATTCTCTCCTTTCTGCTGACTCTTTTCCCATCAACACACAAGAATATTGTTTTCATATCTTAAAATAATATTTTTTTCTTTTCAGCTACTATTCCTTTTCTTTTCTTTATGAAAAACAATTTTTGAAAAGGTTCTCTATACTTACCTCTGATTCTTAATTTGTTTTTTACCAGCGTCTTAAAATAATTATATTTAACGTGAACTCACAGAGACTATGACAGCATGCACAAGATCTGTACAGATTCAAACCAGACAAAGCCCTAGTTCTGAGAAGGCGAGGTGGACACAAAGTCCCACCTCTAGCCAAGAATCTATTTACAAATGATGCCTGCTGGGAAAGGGACAATCTGTTTTCTCCAGCTGCATGTCACTGGGCATATCCACCACACTCCAGGCAGGCCCTGTGCCTGGAGTAGCTGGCTAACACGAAAAGGCTCTATAGGTTCTTCTTGTGGGCTTTTTGCTTCATTTTGTTTTGCTTTGGTATATTTTGTCACATTGGGTTCTTTATGTGTCTGCTTTGATTTTTGAGAGAGAGAGAGAGAGAGAGAGAGAGAGAGAGAGAGGATATCATGAAATTTGGTGGGTAGGGGAAACATGATAAAATATATTGTATGAAAAATATTAATAAAATAATCATATTTAAGCAATTAGTCCCCATAACTATTTGGAACATTCTATCAAATCTATTACCACAATGTATATAATCAGTATTTACATACTATAAATGCTATAGTGTATAACAGCATACACTAGTATAGTAGTGTAACATAGTATAATTTTAAAATAAAACAAAAATATCTGAAATCTTATGGACTCTAGTGCAACCACCCTAGCTTAACCACTGTTATTTTTTTGTTCATACCATTACAGTGGCTTTCCAATGTTTCTCCTTATCCCATCTATAGACCCACCAGACATATGTGTGAGGTCTATCCTTGGATCCATATGCATAACATATGCAGGCAAGGCCTATATCTGGTACATTCCTCTATTGTTGTCCACCTCACTCTTGAGACAGGATCTCTCACTGAAACTGGAGCTCATCAGTTAGCCACGTTGGCTGACCAGAAACCCCCTGGAATATTCCTGACACTGTAACTTAGTCTGTTGTATTGTTGCTGTGATAAATACCATGACCAAAAACAACCTGGAAGGGTGGGGGTGGGAGGAGAAAAGGGCTCATTTCAGCCTATAGATTACACTCCATCATCAAGGGAAGACAGAGCAGTAGCTTGAGGCTATGGAGGCCCGCTTGCTGGTCTGCTTTCCATGGGTTGCTCAGCCAGCTTTCTTGACCACCTGTACAGGGTTGGCACCACCCACAGTGGGCGGGTCACCTTTGCATTAATCATTAGCTAAGAACATGTCCTACATGAATACCTCTAGACCAACCTGACGGAGGTTTCTTGATTGAGATTTCCTCTTCTCGGGTGACTGTAGTTTGTGTGAAGCCAGCACATCGCGTTCTCTCCCAGCACTGGGAAGGAACAGCTGTATGCCACTGTGCCTGCTTAATCTAAATTCAGGTCCTTACACTCGTGCGGGAAGTACTTTATCAACTAAGCCATTTCCCCAGCTCCCAGCCTTACCTTTGTATAACATAAATAAAATTTCTATTTTAGAACTTTTAATTGGTTTCTCACAAATTTCCATCTACTTTACTGAACTTGTCTCTACCTTATATAATATTATGCACATGTGTGTTTGTAGGCTTCCTAGATGCAATGAATTTTACAATTTATTCTGTGTACTCAGAGCCTAGAAGAGCTCAATACATATTTGACGAATCCATTAATCAATATTTCTAAGATAGTGTCTACTTTTACATCCTAGCAAGACAGAAATCTGCAATGTCTGTGAGTGCATGTGTTTTTGTATCTATTTGGTAGGATTAGATCATGTACTATATTTTTCTGTAACAATGACTCCAATCCTCCATCTTTAATTATGTTTTCTTCAGCTGTGTAAGTACTGTGATGTGCTATTTGTCTCTGAAGCATTAACTTATAAACCACCTTTTTAAATTATAAAGGAAAAGATGAAGATATTGATTCCTCGTGACTTTCCACTCAAAACAATTTCTGAGCAGGAAAGATAAAAACCTAAATGAAAGAGAGTATAAAAACATAGACAAAGATCTCAGTTTGTTTACCCTGTCCATAAGTATGTGTCAGACACTGGAGGAGGCACTGAAGGAGAAAGCACTGGGCAGATAAGGTCTGTGGTCCCATAGAATTGACAGTATAGTGGAGCACTTTGGCAGTGAGCAAGTAAGTATATCTTCAAACAATTTGATATTGTGACTAGTGATCTTCAGCAAGCAAATGTTATGCTTCATTCACAAAGAAGGGAGTGGTCTTGCAACAGGCAGAATAATATTTCTAATGAGATATACTCACCTTAGTGCTCAGAATCTGCAAGTACAGTACACAGAACAAGGAGGAATTAATGCTGCTTATCAGAATTAACTTAAGGATGGGAAATTATCCTGAATTATCTAGGTGGACCCAGCATTACATCCAAGGCTCTTAAGAGTGAAGACGGAGGCAGTAGAGACAGTGCTAGAGTCAGAGGGAGACTGAGTATATTGCTCTTGTTGAATGTGGAAAACAAGACTTCAAATCCAGAAACAAAGTCATCCCCTAGGAACTGAAAGATAAAGAGCCCAACTCTCCCCTAAAATGTCCAGGATGAAAGCATCCCTGCTAACACCTAATTTTAGTTCAGTGAGACCCATTTTGGACTTTATTATTAGGTGATAGATGTCTTTTAAAACTGTTGTAGCATTTTTTTTTTTAACAGAGAAAATGGGAAGATAACAAAGGCTTTAGATTCCAAAGTCAGGAAGTGCTTGGCTAAAGAGGCTTCATTAATCTGAATGGAAGAATTTGGAGGAATCGGCCGTGCAGAAAGCTGCTGATAGCATATCCAGGTGGGGACAACTGTAAAGACAAGACTGAACAGAGAGATATAGGGAGTTAGAAATTGGTGGGTAGTCATAGTAACTGAAGCATGGTGACCAAGGAGAAAGTAGCTAGCAAAAGACAGGAAATTTAGGTAGGAATAATCTATGGAGGGTCTTATAGATATTAGTGAACTTAGGTTTTGCTCTCAGTCCACTGTAAAGACATTCAATGGTTTAATGTCTGAGTTTGACACAATCTGTCTTATGTCTTTTTAAAGGTATACTTTGGTACCACTACGCCACCAATAAATAACACGAACCAATTATTATTGTACACAGTTCAATACATTTTTACTGAGTAAACCTACTCACCCAGGTGAACTGGAATCTTACCAAACCTCTGAAGCTCTCCAATGCCCTTCCAACGTTTATCGCCACTAAAGTAACCACTGTCTTCACTTTAATCATTTTTATAGTTTTTAAAAAAAAATATTGAGATTTATATTCATAGAATGTTTCTGATATTTTTTCAAATATAACATTTGTGAGGTTTAGTTACACAAACACATGTGATATCATTTTAAAAAAATCAGTATTGCTATATATACTTCTTACATGACAATACATTTATCCATTCTGTTCACTAAGTACATTGGTCGCTTCCAGATTTGAGCTAGGATTAACATTCTTGTTGTGCATGCCTTTTTGTATACACACACACACACACACACACACACACACACACACACACACACGTAGACATTTCAATCAGGTATAAACTTCTAAGTGTGTGCTTATTTTGAACCTTAAGGTTGCCAAATTTCCAGAGTGATGGTAACAATTTACATTCCACCAACAATACGTGATAGTGGCAGTTGCCACATCATTTTCAATACTTGAAAAAAAATGTCAGCTTTTGCTTATCTATCTAGATTTTTAAGAGAGTAAAAAGCATTTCATTACAACTTTTAACGTTTCTTATGTGATATGAACCTGAAAACTTTTGGTCATCGTATGTTTGTATAATCTGTATTGAGTGCTTGTGCAGTGACCTAGTACTTAGGTTAAAAAAAAATAATGATCCTGAATTATGTGGAGTTGGATTATACAATTTCAAACATTTATTTGTTTATTCTGACATGAAGTTTGTCATATTCCAACAAAATTTACAACTGCTCCAGTGCAGAGGAAATATTACAGAAACAGAGTTGTGCTGTACAATCCCATCAATGTGTATCTTATCTTTAAATTAACTATGAAACTTTGATTCAAATCGTGCTTTTTGAAAAGCATTGATCTGTACTGTTAAGATATGTGCCCAAATACCAATTAAAGAAAAGTGGGGTAATTTAGCTCAATGACAAGTAAAAATATCTCTTAGCTTGTACATTCAATGTATTGGGTTCTTTATCTAGCCCCCCACCAAATAAAAACATACTATTTTATGAATTGAGTTTATTAATTAAATATTCCTTAAACACAAGCTTTACAGAAATTTAATAATGGAGGGAGGAAAAAAATTCAATACGTAAAATTTAGTTTAGTGGCTTCCAGAATATTCTCTCTCCCCCCCCCCCCTCTCTCTTACTCCTTTGAAACAGATGGATGTCGAGGCATAAATATATGCAGGAGAAAGGGTATGCCCCATTAATGGGATTTCTGGCTGGCTGCCTAGAGAGATTTTGCAAAACCTATTCTACAAGGTAAAATGCCTCCTCTGGAGGAAGCGGTATGCTCACCAAGAGCGAGCTCCCCCCACCTCACCCCCGCGCCCAGTAATAAATTAACTTTATACTGCATGCTTTATTGCTCTGCCTTGTGTTATGGAAAGCTTCTTTTCATTGTCTCTGCCTTTATGCTGGCTTGCGCTTGCTTCTTTTCTTTAAAGATCTTAGTCTTTGCTCTTACCTCCTCTCTTTACCCCATTTTTTGTTCCTAGAGTAACAATGCCAGGGCACATCCCTTTTTTTGTTATTGTTCTAACACAGTTACTATCAAGTAAAATATTCCTTTCCCTTTTGGATCTTCACAGTTTATATTGGTCGTTTCACTGTGCCATCGCTGGAACCTTTGATTCTTTGAAGCTAATGACCCCAAATACCTACTGCTTCTGAGGATGGGGGCTGCCTTTCTTCCCTTCCCCCTCCTGCAGAAACTGAGACAATCCCCTCTGCACGCCTAGGGCAAAGATTTAGTGCTGTCAAGAGCACAGAGCAGCCCTGCATGCAAGCCTGACAAGGGCGGGCACTCAGCCAAGCTCTGTGCGCTGCAATCCTGCCACTACACCTTCCTAGGCTTGCTCTATATTTGAAGAGGTTGGTGCTAAATTAATTTTCAGGGGACAGAAAGGGAGGGGGAAAGGAGTGTGTTCGAGCACTGAAAACTGCAGCAGACTCGCCCTCTGCTGGTTAAATATATGAATTATCGCAGCCAAAACCAACGGGTACGGACGGAAGAGACAATCCTTTTTAATACAGATAAACAGTGACGGAAACTGTTTTTGTTTGTTTGTTTGTTTGTTTGGCTGGTTTTTGTCTGTTTAGTTACCGTCTTCAGCTCTACCTGAGATTTAATTATAGTCTTATTCTAAACCCTAGCCCCAAGTAATATGCTATCCTGAGTATGTTCATTTACTCTTAAGTCCCATTATTCTAAATCGCTAATCAAAATCTCCCCCAACAAGCTTTTTGTCTAACTGGTCGCTAGGCAACCGGAAAAATAACACACAAGCCAGCCGTTACGTATAGAACACACCTCAGGTGTCTCCTCCTAAGGCAGTAATTTCACGTGAACAAAAAGACAGCTGCTGTTTGTGTTTTCAGGATTAATTAGTTGGAAAATGAGAAAAAGCGGTCCGTTCCCATAATGGTTTCTAGAAACCTGACAGACTGCTTTCTACAAAATGAAGCCCTGGCTGCCATAACTCACAGAGCTTTGCCCCGCCTTTGCAGTCTTACGTGTCTTTCTGGAATAAACCAACACACGGAGGCTAGGTAATGAAATGTATGCCCGCAGCAAGACAGTATTTATAAAACGCTTATATCCCATTGAGACATGCGTGCATGGAGAAGAAAACCAAACCACTAGATATTGCAGTGTATGGTATCAGTTAATGTCAGCTGATCCATCTGTCGGTCTGAATGTTTCAAGTCAAGCGGTTCTTTCCCCCCCTCTACATCTGGCATTGTAAATTGGTCTATCACGCGGCATTTGGAATCGGTTAGGATTGGCCGGTTCCTTTGTCAGGTGAAAATCTCCGCAGCGAGTCATGGGACTCAACTGGGCGGTGTCGCTGTCCGCATCTGGGGTGCTGAACTCTAGGCGTGGCCATGGAGATTTTCTTTTCGTGACAGCTTCCGGTAGGGCGGTGTCGGGGGCGTGTTCTTAAAAAGCGGTTCCATCTGCCACCTGGTGTTTGATTTGGAAAGTGCTGGAAGATGAGGAAAAGCGAGTTAGGAAGTTCAAAAATTATTTTAAGATTACTTTAAAACTCTGAAAACACAAATTGGAGGGGTTTTAGTCCCCAGTAGTCAGTCTTTTGGAGATCTCTTACGTTTTAGAGCCATCTAGTGAATAGTACAATGTAATTTTTTAAAAGAATGATCTCTCACCACCAACCTAAAAAACAACCTGCAAGTATGTTTAAATAAATGTTGCCATACATTTCCTTAACACATCTTGTTATAAAATATGTATTTAAAAGTATCCTCATAGTAATTTAAAAATATGTGCTAAATGCTAAGAAAACTATCTTGATGGTTAAATACGTTAAAAGAAACTTAGCTGAGTGTTCTTCACTGAAGTCAATTTTAGAAAAATTAAAATAGTAATTATATTTGAAAAGTGGTAAAAAGTAATAGATATTCTGGGAGGAAAATGTCATCTCTGAAAGTTAGTTATATTCTTATTTTTGAAATCTGTGTATTTTATACTATCCTACACAAAAGTCAGTGTGAATGGGTGTGTGTGCGCGCACACACACACACACACACCCTCAGGTGAGTGAGGAAACCTCAGGTTGCTTTGTACATAGAGATTACTTAATATGCAGCAATGCACATAAAGGGGCTCTATCTCTTAGAGAGCATTAAGTCAGAATTCCAACTGACAATCAAATATCTATGTCTCTCATGGTAACCTCTTCTTCCAAATTACTTTGGTATTACTCTTTCCATCTTTTCAAACAGTGGCTATTATCTGTATGGTCAGATGTATGGGTTACAGTGTAAAGATAAGTCCTAGAAAACTGAGATCAAAATGAATATCAATTTCAAACAAATTTATCACTCACAAAGTAAAAATTAGACTCATCTAGGCATACTTATCTTTGTCAGCTAACACAGTTATTATTTTATATTATCACAGAGGTTTTACAACTAAGCTTTAATAAAGTTATCAGTTCTGTTTCAAGGGTAAAACACATTTTACTTTCACAAATATTAAGCTTAATCAAAACTCACACACTGAACTTAGAATTAATTGCATTGTCCTCAATTAAAAAGTTTGTTGGAGTATTTTAAGGAAAAGAACTGTTGTTTTAGTCTTTATTTGGGAAAACTGGGAGGTTTCCAAACACAGCTTTCTTGGAAAGCCAGTATAGTTTGTACTAATAGGAAGGCAACACATGAAAAAAGACACCAAAGCCATTGAGTTAAAATCAAGGTGTAATGGAAATCTTCTCTATTAATGGCATTGGTCTATATTACAGCTTCTTATATTACTATGGGGTAAGGAAACATTATATTCACAGGCACATGTGACACAATAAGAGGCATTGTCATATAAAGCAACAGATGGGAGACCAAGGGCAGCTGCAGTAAGTCTGGCTCCCAAAAATATGTCCACAAAATATGCAGCTCCTGCCACAATGGGAAAGATATCCCCCACAAAACATTAAATACATGAAAGAAGACAAAAGAACAATAGAATTCTAATATAGTAGTGAAGTTTAAAACTGCAGGTGTGACCTCAATATTGTTAAGTTCATCTGTTCCTTAAATAGATTTTTAAAAAAGTTTTAAACAGTAATCTATAATCAAAAATCAAAGGGTGTCCTAGACATTAATGTTTATTTAAATTAGCATGATAGCAAATATTATTAAATACTAAAATGGACACAACAACAGAAACAACACATGGGAGAAAAGTCTCCAGTATTGAAGTCAATTTTTTAAAGGTGTTAAAAATAATGACAAAATTCTCAAAACTTTTAGGAACATTTGAATCTATGGTTCTGAGGTATATAAGTGAAAATAAGTTAATACATTTTCCTTAAATATTAGAATAAATTTAACTCTGAACTAATTTCATAAGCAGGGAATAGTGTTTTGCAGAACATATTAAGAGTAGAACAGTGTTTACCTGGTGCTGGAGCTCAGAAAACACCCTAAAGTATGCTACATGCTGGATACTTCAAACTGAAGGAGGAGATTGGAAAACCTTAGGTATACAACCTCTCTGACTTTCCCCTTCCTTTCAGTCTCTACCCTTTTTATTCCTCCAACCAAGTTACAGAAATGAGAATTCTGCTCTCTGAAGTGGGTCATAGAGTCTAGGAATTTCCTTCCCTAGAGCACATGATAAAATCTACATGTATTATTACAGGCTTTCAGTATAAGAAGAAGCCAAAAGAAAACCCTATGTCCTACTAGCAAACAGGGCATAAAGCCTTCATTTAATAAGTGTCAACCTTAGCCTCAGAAGGAGTAACTACTACACAGGCAAAGGAAAATCTGGACAAGGCTTGCTGGGTTCATCTTTTTCTGTTATTACCATTAGATAATATCTTTTTTTTGTCCAGTCACATTTCCAGACATCTGTCCTCTCTCAATAAGCCAAAGCATTAAAAAAATTCCCCTGATCTTGGGACTTGATTTCCGATGGATTCCACGTCATATACATTTGGGGGTGAAAGAATTTGTTAAATTTTCACTTTTTAACCTGTTCTTTGCTATAAGGAGTGTCAGCTATCACCTTATGATAGATGAGGAAAGATGTTGTGCCTTCCTGACCTTAAGTCAATGGCACAAATTACTATGTTTTTCTGTTATACTTAAGGGCTCTTTTTTTTTTTCAAAAATAGCATTGTCTTACTTTGGGGTTATGACTGCTGTAATGAAACACCACCAAAGCAACTTGAGGAGGAAAAATGATTATTTGAATTACATTTTCACATAGTAGTACATCACTGAAGGAAGAAGTCAAGACAGGATCTCAAGCAGGGCTGAAGGCTGGTGACAGGAGGTGATGACAGAGGAATACTGCTTACTGGCTTGCTTTTTATGCTTTCTCAGCTCGTTTTCTTACAGCACTCAGGACCACTAGCTCAAGGTCAGCACTACCAACAATGTGCTGGTCCCTCCTCCATCAATTAGTAATTAAGAAATGTCTCACAGGTTTGCCTACAGTATAACCTTTTGAAGGACACACACACACACACACACACACACACACACACAAATACAGGTGGGAGGGGTCCAAATTTTGTGGAGCACAGTTGGGTCCCCACAGAAATGGGTGCACAGTCCCCAAAGGCTAATGCCACATGCCTGGCTGGTGGGCAGCTCTTGAACTTCCTAGGGCATAGAACTAGCTTGAGACTGCTAGTTCTATGAGATTGCTAGCGAGACCCACCACTGTCTGTGGGTTCTAGGACTGAGCAGACACCACAGTTGGTATCACAAGCAGATCTGATTTCAGGTCACCCAAAAAAGCCATGGAGAGAGCTCCTGGGTTCCTAAGCAGCCACTGCGCACCCATGTGACTCCACATGCCTGGCTATCTGACAATGCTTGAACACCCTAGGTAGGGCACAGAGCTAGTTAGAGAATGAAAAATCCCCAGTGTCTGTGAGTTATGGCACCTAGAAGACACCACAGTAGGAAACACTAGTGGATCTGACTTCAGTTCATCCAGAAAATCCACAGAAAGTTCTGAGGTACAAGGAGGCACTGGGCATACACTCCAACCAGAGACACCACATTGGGAAGAGGTCAGTGTAAGAACATGAGCAACAATCCCCAGGGCCATTTGATACCACCAGAAACTGGCAGGCCACCACCATCACAAGCCCTGGAGATACTATGCTGACACACAAGAGAAGGAATTCAAATCTGAGGTTATGAAAATGATAGAGGCCTTAATGGAGGAAAATAAATCCCTAACGCTAGAATTGAAATATGCAAAGAAAGAATTGAACAAATCACTTGAAGAAACTACATTCAAAGAGGAGAAAGAAATGAATAAAAGGTTTTAAGACCTAAAAATGGAGAGCCAAGCTATGAAGAAACCACAATCTGAGGCAATTTAGGAAACCTGAGAGAAGAGAACAGGATTTACAGACACAAGCATGACCAACAGAAGTCAAGAGATGGAACAAAGAATATCAGAAGATATGACTAAAGAAATGGATACAGCAGTGAGAGAAAATGTTAAATGTTAAAAAGCTCCTGATACAGAATATTCAAGAAACCCAGGACACTATGAAAAGACCAAAGCTAAGGATCATAGGGATAGAAGAAAAAAGAAGACTCCCAACTGCAAGGATCAGAAAATATTTCAATAAAATCATAGAAGAAACTTCCCTAACCTAAAGAAAGAAACATCCATAAATATACAAGAAGTCTACAGAACTCCAAATAGAAAGGACCAGAAAAGAAAATCCTCCTGCCGCATAATAATTGAAACACTAAACACATACAAAAAAGGAAGAATATTAAAAACTGCAAGAAAAAAAAAGACCAAGTCACACATAAAGGCAAACCTACCAGAATTATATCTGACTTCTCAACAGAGACTATGAAAACCAGAAGGGCCTGTACAGAAGCCATGCAGACACTAAGAGACCACAGACGCCAACTCAGACTACTATACCCTGCAAAGCTTTCAATCACCACAGATGGATAAAACAAGATACTCCATGACAAAACCAAGTTCAAACAGTACCTAACCACAAATCCAGCTCTACAGAAGATACTAGAAGGAAAACTCCAACCCAAGGAAGACAACAACTTTATACAGGAAACAAAGGAAATGAATAACCCCACATCCACAAAAACAAAAGAAAGGAAGCACACACGCGCGCGCGCACACACACACACACACACACACACACACACACACTCTACCACTATCAACATCATAATTAAAGGAACCATTAACCACTAGTCATTAATACCACTCAACATGAATGGCCTCAACAACCCAATGAAGAGACATAGGCTAACAGAATGGATGTGAAAACATGACCCATCAATCTGCTGCATACAAGAAACACACTTCAGCAATAAAGATAAACATTGCCTTAGAGTAAAGGGCTGGAAAAAGGTATTCCAAAAAAAACAGACCAAAGAAACAAGCCCAAGTAGCCATTCTAGTATCTAATAAAATAGTCTTTCAACCAAAACTAATCAAAAGAGATGGGGAAGGACACTCCATACTCATCAAAGGAAAATTACACCAAGATTAAGTCTCAGTTCTGAACATCTATGCCCCATATATAGGAGCACCAACAGCATAAAAGAAACATTACTAAAGCTGAAATATCACATTGAACCCCACACTTTAGTAGTGGGACACTTCAACACCCCACTCTTACCAATAGATGGATCATGACAGTGAAAACTAAATGGATAAACAATGAAACTACTAAACATTATGAATCAAATGGACCTAACTGATATATACAAAACTTTTCACCCAAACATGAAAGAATTCACCATCTTCTCAGCACCTCATGGAACCTTCTCCAAAATTGACCATATACTTTGTCACACAGCAAATCCCACAGATACAAAAAGTTTGAAATAATTCCTTGCATCCAATCAGACCACCATGGATTAAAGCTGGATCTCAATAACAACAAAGACAACAGAAAGCCTACAAACTCATGGAAACTGAACAACCCCCTAAACAATGATATCTGGGTAAGGAATGAAATAAAAAAGAAATAAAACATTTTCTAAAATTCAATGAATCCGAAGGCAAAGCATATCCAAACTTATGGGACACAATGAAAGCAGTGCTAAGAGGAAAATTCATAGCACTAATTGCCTTTATAGAGAAATTGGAGAGATCTCCCATTTCCAACTTAACAAAAAACCTGAAAGCTCTAAAACAAAAAGAAGCAGACACACCAAAGAGGAGTAGATGGTTGGAAATCATCAAACTCAGGGCTGAAATCAACAAAATAGAAACAGAACAATTCAAAGAATCAACAAAACCAAGAGCTGTTTTTTGTTTGTTTGTTTTTTAGAAAATCAACAAGATAGAAAAATCCTTAGCCAAACTAACTAAAAGGCAAAAAGAGTTATCAACTCAACAAAATCAGAAATGAAAAGAAAGATATAACAACAGAAAATGAGGAAATCTAAAGAATCATTAGGTCATACTTCAAAAGTGTATATGCCACAAAATTAAAAAAACCTAAACAAAATGGACAATTTTCTTGATAGATACCATCTACCAAAATTGAATCAAGATCAGGCAAACAAATTAAATAGGCCTATATCTCCTAAAGAAATTGAGGCAGTCATCAAAAGTCTCCCAACTCCCCCCAAAAGCAAGCCTGATGGATTCAGTGAAAAATTCTACCAGACCTTCAAAGATGAGCTAATACCAATTTTCTTCACATTATTCCACAAAATAGAAACAGAAGGAACATTACTAAACTCATTCTATGAGGCCACAATCACCTTGATACCTAAAGGACAGAAAGAGTCTACAAAGAAAGAGAATTTCAGACCAATTTCTCTTATGAGCATTGATGCAAAAATACTCAATAAAATGCTCAAAAGCCCAATCTAAGAATACATCAAAAATATCATTTACCATAACCAAGTAGGCTTCATACCAGGCATGCAGGGATTGTTCAATATATGAAAATCCATCAACGTAATTCATCATATAAGTAAACCAAAAGGAAAAAAACCACATGATCATCTCCTTAGATTCTGGAAAAGCATTTGACAAAATCAAATGCCTATTCGTGTTTAATGTCTTGAAGAGAGCAGGAATACAAGGCACATACCTCAACAGAATAAAGGCAATACACAGCAAGCCTGTAGCCAACATCAAACTAAATAGAGAGAAACTTAAATTAATTCCATTGAAATCAGGGACAAGGCAAGGCTGTCCACTCTCTCCATATCTCTTCAATATAGTACTTGAAGTTCTAGCTAGAATGATAAGACAACTAAAGGAGATCAAGTGGATGCAAATATGAAAGGAAGAAGTCAAAATATCACTATTTGCAGATGACATAATAGTATGCACAAATGACCCTAAAAATTGCAGCTGATAAACACCTTCAGCAAAGTGGCTGGACAGAAAATTAACTAAAAAAATCAGTAGCCCTGCTGTATAGAAATGACAAATGGGCTGAGAAAGAAATTAAGGGAACTATACTCTTCACAATAGCCCAAATGATATAAAGTATCTTGATGTACAATCAAGCAAGTGAAAGACTTATATGAAAAAAACTTCAAATCTCTAAATAAAGAAATAGAAGAAGATATCAGAAGATTGAAAGACCTCCCATATTCATGGATCAAGAGAATCAACATAGTAAAAATGTCTATCTTACCCAAGGCAATTTATAGATTCAATGCAATTCCCATCAAAATTCTAAGACAATTCTTTATAGGCCTTGAAAGTTTAATTCTCAACTTCATATGGGAAAACAAAAAACCCAGAATAGCTAAAAACAATCCTATACAATAAAAGATCTTCTGGAAGAATCTCCATCCCAATCTCAAGCTGTACTATAGGGCAACAGTAATAAAAAAAAAAAGGCTTGGTATTGTCATGGAAATAGGCTGGTTGACCAGTGAAACAAAATAGAAGACTCAGAAGTAAACCCACACATCTATGGGCATTTGATTTTTGACAAAGAAGCCAAATCCATATAATGGAAAAACGACAGCATCTTCAAAAAAATGGTGCTGGTCTAACTGGATGACTACATGTAGAAAAATGCAAATAGATTGATATTTATCACCATGCACAAAACTAAAGTCCAAGTGGATTAAAGATCTCAACTTAAAACCAGACACCTTACTTTGTTAGAAGAAAAAATGGGGAAGAGCCTTGAACTCATTGGCACAGGAGATAACTTCCTGAATAGAACACCAATGGCTCAGGCTCTAAGATCAATAATTAATAAATGGGACCTCACGAAACTGAAAAGCTTCTGCATGGCAAAGAAAACAGTCAAGAGAACAAAAACACAGCCTACAGACTGGGAAAAGATCTTTATCAACCATACATCTGAAAAAGGGCTAATATCCAAAATATATAAATAAATAAGGAAATTAAACACCACCAAGCCAAATATCCCAATTAAAAATGGGTACTGAGCTAAACAGAAAATTCTCAATAGAGGAATATTGAATGGCTGAGAAACAGCTGAAGAAATGTTCAACATCCCTAGTCATCAGGGAAATGCAAATCAAAACAGCTCTGAGATTCCATCTTACACCTATAGGAATGGCTAAAATAAAAATTCAAGTGACAGCACATGCTGGAGAGGGTGTGGAGAAAGGGGAAACACTTCTCTGTTGATGGTAGAAGTGCAAACTTTTACAACCACTTTGGAAATCAATCTGGTGCTATCTCAGGAAACAGGGAATAAGCCTACCTCAAGATCCATCCATACCCCTCCTGAGCATATAGCCTAAAGATGGTCCACCATACAACAGGAATATCTGCTCAACTATGTTCATAGTATCCTTGTTTGTAATATCCAGAATCTTGAAAAAACCTAGATGTCCCTCCACTAAAGAACGGATAAAGAAACTATGGTTCATTTACACAATGGAATACCATTCAGCTACCCAAAACAAAGAAATCTTGAAATTTGCAGGCAAATAGATGGAACTAGAGACAATTATCCTGAGTGACATAACTCAAACCTAGAAAGACACACATGGCATATACTCTCATAAGCAGATGTTAGCCACTTAATTTAGGATAACCTCATTACAGTACAGAGACTGATGCACCAACCAAGGTCTATGTAGGATGTAGACCTAGATCATCTGCTCAAATGTAGTAGATAGACAGCACAGTCTTCTTGTGGGTCCCACAATATGGGGAGTAGAGACTACTTCTGGCAAGGACTCAGGTCTCCTACTGTTGATCACTTTCCTCTTGGCAGGATAGTCTTGCCAGGCCACAGAGGAAGAGGTTACAGGTAGTACAGATGGCACTGGATAGGGCTCCCCTTTCTAACACCTAGGGGAGGGAGGGAAAGGGGATGAGGGAAGGTTGGGATCAGGAGGTGATGAGGGAGAGGCCTACAATCAGGATGTAAAGAATCCAAACTACAGAACAAGCAGGTACATGGGAATAGCTCTGAGACTGGCTGAGATATGAATGTCTATGCATAGACAAGTCTTCCTGTTGGTCTCAGATTCCCTGTGACTTATTATTAGATGCCTTTCTTTGTATGGCATGAATGAATATTTGCAGATGTCTTACTTCTGCTCATACAAAAAGCAAAGAACCAGTCTTAACTGTTCTGTGCATCCTGCACACCTCATACAATTATAATTTTAGAACTGTGTAATGCTTGTGAGAAATTATGTTTTCAGAACAAAAGAACTGGGCACTAATGCTAGATCAGACCTGACAGGATTTGTTCCTCTCAGCATGCTAGATGCTGACATTTTGCATCCTTCATGTTCCAGCCCCAGGTGCCTCAGTTGCTGTTACCCATCAGAACAGGACATCTTCCAGGACAGTGTTGTAGAAAATGTCTGATCCCAATTGGTCCAGCATTTCAGACTGTCCCACACAGGACTCCTATTAAGCCTGGAATCCCTCAACATTTAGAAACTGGACCACAAATGCCATCCCTTGTTTGCTTAAAAATTTTCCAAATTTTATATGGGCCCCTTCAAAGGTATTATTTGCTCTAAATCAGCCTGAAGAAACCTTAAGAGAATGTGTCCCATTTTCTCTAAGGGGAGGATGGGTAGGTTTCTTTTTGCTCTCTTGGGCCACAGATGCTTTTTTTCATTGGTAGTTGGTTATAAGTTATTCTTGGTCTTCTACAGAAACAAAACTAGGTTGGACTCAGGGATGTCTCTCTTTTCCTTTATCTTTCTTTCATAGGTAAGAAGATAGGAGCTGTAAAGAAAGAAAGGGGGATATAGAAATATAGAGGAATGTTAGAACAAAAGGTAGATTATTGAACCTACTCCTCAACTCAAGGCCTTAATTGTTACTCACAAATAAGGTTATTTTTGATTAACTGGCATAGAATTTTGTATATTTATGCAAAATAAGTGTAGTTTGATACATTGGTATAGAATTCAAATCTAAGATTGTTCATGACACACACATTCTAATCAAATAGACCTAACAGATATCTACAGAACATTTCACCCAGACACAAAAGAATATACTTTTTTCTCGGCACCTCACAGAATGATCTCCAAAACTGACAATACAGTCAGTCACAAAGCAAGCCTCAACAGATGTTACAAAATTTAAATACCCTTTATATCTTTTCAGACAACCATGCATTTAAGCTGAACTTCAACAATAACAGAAACAACATAAAGCCTACAAACTCATGGAAACTGAACAGTGTTCTACACAGTGACCACTGTGTTACAGAAGAAATAAAGAAATTAAAGACTATGTAGAATTCAATGAAAATGAAGGCACCATATACCCAGGCTTATGGGGCACAATGAAAGTGGTGCTAAGAGGAAAGCTTATAACACTAAGTTTCTTCATAACGCAATTAGAGAAATCTTATACTAGCAATTTAAAAGCATACCTGAAAGCTCTAGAATAAAAAGAAGCAAACACACCAGAGAGGAATAGACAGCATGAAATAATCAAACTTGGGGCTGAAATCAATAAATTAGAAACAAAGAGAACAATGAAAAAATCAACAAAACCAAGAGCTGGTTTGTAGACATAATGTTACTGGAAACCATAGAAAGATTCAAATGCTGATTTCTGTGTCCCCCATCTTGTTGCAAACCTTCCTCTGAGAATCTCCTGTCTAAACTTTGCTCCCCAATTGTTTCCTGATATGTTAATAAAACAGCTTAACAGCCAATTACTGAACACAGGAGAGAAGAGGGCTGGACATCTTGTCATCCAGGAGAAGAGAAAAAGAGGAATGGAAGTTGAGATTCAGCCACATCAGAGGTCTAAGACACATGAGGAAAAAGCATCTGGAGCAGAGAATACCATAAAAATACAAGTTTCTCAGAGATTTATGCTAGGAGGAAGCCAGATTAGCTTAGAGGGTTAAAATGGACTTATATTTCTTAGTTGTTGGACTGTGAAGATTATTAAACAAAAAATATTATAGTGCAGTCTCAATAATTTGAGTGCTAGCCAGATTAAGAGAGAAACGGCAACACATTTTAAAAACTACCACTAATATTGGTTCTTTGAGAAAATCAGCATGATAGACAAACCCTAAGCCAAACTAACCAAAAGGCAGAGAGGCACTATCCAAATTATCAAAATCATAAATGAAAAGAGGGACATAACAACAGACAGAGGAAATCCTAAGACTCTTTAGGTCTTATTTCAAAAGCCTATACTCCACAAAATTGGAAAATGTACATAAAATGGATGATTTTCTTGACAGATACCACTTACCAAAGTTAAATTAAGATAAGGTAAACAATTTAAATAACCCTCTAACCCCCAAGGAAATAGTAGTCATTAATAGTGTCCCAACATAAAAATCCCAGGGTTTAATGAAAAATTCTACCAGACTTTCAAAGAAAAGGTAATACCAATACTCCTCAAACTAGTCCACAAAATAGAAACAGAAAGAACAATGCAAAACTCATTCTATGAGGCTACAATAACCCTGATACCTAACCTACACAAAGACTCAACAAAAATGGAACTCCAAACCAATTTCCCTTATGAACATTGATGCAAAAATACTCAGTAAAGCATTCTCAAACTAAGTCAAATAACATCATCCACCATAATCAAGTAGTCTTCGTTCCAGGAATGCAGGGATGGTTTAATATATGAACATTCATCAATGTAATCTGCCATGTAAATAAAACAGAAAGAAAAAATAACCTGAACAACCATTAGATGCTGAAAAGGCCACTGGCAAAATCCAACACCCCTTCTTGTTAAAAGTCTTAGAGAGATTAGGGGTACAAAGCACATGCCTAAACACAATAAAGGCAATATACAACAAAACAATAGCTGACATCAGATTGCATGAAGGGAAACTTAAAGTAATTCCACTAAAACCAGGGACAAGACAAGGCTGCCCCACTCTCTCCATATTTATTCAATATAGTACTTGAAGTTCTAGATAGAACAGTAAGACAACTAAAGGAGATCAAGGGTATACAAATCAGAAAGAATGAAGTCAAAGTATTTCTATTTGAAGATGATATGATAGTATACATAAGTGACCCCCAAATTTTACTAGAGAACTCCTACAGCTGATAAACACCTTCAGAAAAGTGGATGAATAAAAAATTAACTTAAAAAAATCAGTATCCCTACTTTATACAAATGATGAATGGGATGAGAAAGAAACTAGGGAAACAACACCCTTTATAATTGCCACAAACAATATAAAATTTCCTGGTGTAACTATAACCAAGCAAATGAAAGACCTATATGACAAGATCTTCAAGTCTTTGAAGAAAGAAATTGAAGAAGATATCAGAAGATGGAAAGATCTCCCATGTTCATGGACTGGTAGGATTAAGATAGTAAAAATGGCCATCTTACCAAAAGTAATACAGAAATTCAATACAGTTTCTATCAAAGTTCCAACACAATTCTTTACAGATGTTGAAAGAGAAACTCTCAACTTCATATAGAAAAACAAAAAAACCCAGGATTGCTAAAAGAAACCTGTACAATAAAGGAACTTCTGGAGGGATCACCATGCCTGATTTAAAGTTATACTATAAATCAATAGTAATACTACTCACATGACATAAAATTAGCTTGATCAATGGAATTGAACTCAGGACACAGAAGCAAACCCATACACCTATGGAGACTTGATTTTTGACAAAGAAGCCCAAACTATACAGTGGAAGAAAGAAGGCATCTTCAACAAATGGTGCTGGGCTGACTTGATGTCTGTATGTAGAAGAGTCCAAATAGATTCACATGTATCACTCTGCACACAACTCAAGTCCCAGTGGATCAAAGGCACCAACATAAAACAGAACAAACTAAATCTAATAGAAGATAAAGTGAAGAATAGTTTTGAGTGCATTGGTACAGGAGACAAGTTCCTGAACAGAACACCAACAGCTTAAGCAGTGTAGGAATATTTTTAAACAACTATTTTATTTTGGGTTCCTTATATCTCTTTCTCCCCTTGTCAGCCCAATCCCTTCAAACACCTCAACATCAGGTAGGGGGAAAGGTTATTGGGGATAGGGGTGTAGTTTTCCTTAGCCACTTCCTGCTGTTTAGGTTTGATGTATTCCTTGGGGCAAGTCCAATCCTCATTTCAGGATATCTCCAATTTCTTCTCATCAAACTGCATCAAGAGCAACCAGAATCAGTAGGGGGTAAGCACCAGCAGCCTTCTTCTTTCTTGGGGCCCCCAGTCTCTCTCTGGGTCTGGCTTTTATCTTTACAGAGACCACACCCTCACATGAGGTAGGTCACAGCTGTCAAAGATCATGTACCTTCTTAGGAGGCAAGTATCAGCTGTGGACAAACTGTATCAGCCCTCATATCCCACACCTGGGATTACAACAAAAACATGTTTACATATAGTCCAAAACTTCCACAACAAAGCAGTAAGATCAACAATCAATAAATGGGAGCTCATGAAACTGAAAAGCTTCTGTAGGACAAATTGCAGCCTACAGGATGAGAAAAGATCTTCACCAACCCTGCATCCAACAGAAAGCTGATATCCAAGAACTCAAGAAATTAAACACCAACAAACCAATAACCCAATTAAAAGATGTGGTACAGAAGTAAACAGTGAATTCTTGATGGAGGATTCTTTAGTGGCTGAAAACACTTAAAGAAAGGTTCAGTGTCCTTAGTCATCAGAGGCATGCAAATCAAAACAACGCTGAGATTCCATCTTACACAATCAGAATGGTTAAGATCAAAAACTCAAGTGACAGAACATGCTTCCCAAGGATATGGAGAAAGGGGAGCACTCCTCCATTGTAAACTTTACAACTGCTGTAGAAATCAATCTGGAAACTGGGAAGAGATCTACCTCAAGACCCAGCTATACCATTCCTGGGCATATACCAAAAGATGTTCCATTATACCATAAGGACACTTGCTCAATCATGTTCATTGCAGCTTTATTTGTAATAGCCAGAAACTGGAAACGACCTAGACATCCCTCAACTGAAGAAAGGATAAAGAAAATGTAGTACATTGACTTAGCATTTGTTCCTCTTTTGACAAGTGCTGCTGCCTATGTGCTAGCTCCCAAGACATGGATGACCTTTTATCTTGGAATCAGTTGTGCTCAGTTCTACCAAGGTCCTGGAGCCTGTTACGTTTCTTACTGATTATGTGGACATGAGACAAATCATGGCTTCATCTGGGGGAGAGGGAGTTATATCGCCTCCTTAGCACTAGCATTTTTTTTTAACAGAATCTACTCTCTGTTTTCTGGGCAGTTAAGCAATCAGGGTCCTACAGTGAGAGCTGGGAACCAAAGGATTATTGGTTCAGCCATGGCCATAAGTAGAGTTGTTAACCAGGGGGACCAGGAGAACAAAGACGGGTACCAATTGTTAGAATCATTTTTGTGTTTTGTTGTTATCTTTATTCAAGAAAAGGTTTCTCTGTGTCTGTCTAGCTGGCCTGGAACTCACTCTGTATACCAGGCTGGCCTCAAATTCAGAGATCTGCCTCTGCCACCCGAAGGCATGTGCTACCATTACCTAGCCAATTGTTAGAATCTTGACATCATCTTTTCCTTTTTAAAATGTTATCTCTGACCATGGCTGAACTTTCTCTAATTATCCCTTCTTGTTGGCATAGAGGCAACAAGCTTCTCCAAGTGTCATACAAAGACTTCCTTGTTTTATAAAGAGGAGGTCAAATTCCCTTTGATTTTGAAGAAAAACTGTGACTATGGAGTCTAATTGAGCTTTCAGATGGGAAACAACTTTTCAGATGGCCTAGGTCTATGTCTACCTAAACACTGAGTTCTGAAAAGTTTTTTTAAAGCTTTAAAAAAATTTATTCTTTGTAAAATTCAAGTCATGTACACCAATCCCTCTCATCTCTCCATCCCTTTGTATCTGCCCTATGCCCTTGCAACCTATGCCACAAAAGCAAATAAAAATAAATTTTAAAAATCTCATTGTGGAAGCTGCAGTATGTCACAGCATCTCACATGTCACACAGTATTAACTTTTGTTCAAACATTTTTACTTGCAAGTGCAAGTAAAATGCAATGCAAATGCAGTGAGTTATCGGTTTGATTCAAGGCTTCAGGTTTCCGCTACACCATCAATATTGGATCTTCACTGGGACTCCTCTCAGATATCACATTGCTGCCATGAATCGTGGAGATCCTGCAGCCTCTTCACGCACTCCGGCAGTTCATAGATAAAGTAGATGTTGGGGTAAGCCAACACAGAGCCCTGGATCTGGGCCTTGGTTGTAGCTGAGTTGGTTAGTCAGCCAGTTCTCCTGTGCCCACATCACCAGGGCCAGCTCTTAAGCACTGCCCCAGCTCACTCACCCAATGCTACAGCCAGCAAGGGAAAGTGTCAGCTCTGCTGTGTTCTTCCCTTCAGCTCCTCACATGGTGTTCCTGCTGCCTGGGCAGCACAGGGAGAAATGCTTCAGTCAGTAAGGGGTGGGGCCATCTGTGGGAAGCCCTTGGACATCAACATGATCAAAGTGGCAGCCCAGACCGAAGATGTTTTCATGGCCTTGGTGGTAACATAGGCCAAACACATTGACTCAGACCCTTGCTGCTGCATGACCATAGACCCAGACATAGCCCTCAGTGGCAGTATAAGCTCAGGCAGCAGGCCAGGCTATTCATACCATGCTGTTTCTCACCACTCTCTTGTCTCCAGTTCCACCTCTCTTCACAGTGCTCAAACCATTCGGCTTCTCTTTCCCTCCCATCTCTCCACCACATACTTGTACATTGTAGTGGTTCCCACTAGGTATCTTCTCCCTCCCTGCACGACATCTTAAAATCGTTATCCCCCATAACTAAGGTTGAAGTTCCAATTGTAGTGGAACTTGCGACCTCTGCTCTCACCAACAAGGGAATGAGAGCGGGTGGCTTACAGGGCCCAGGGAAGCCCATAATCTAGACTTAGGTTGGCCTTGACCTTTTAAAAAAATTCTAGATGAACATCTGTGATATAGCATACAGTTGGACACAAAGGATTTGGTCTCCTCCAGTACAAACAATTCATAAGATACTTGGTGGTTAAGTCATTAGTGAGAGCAAGTCAGGTAGTCTCTGGGGCCCATAAATACAAACAGATGCCATTCCTGGGGATAACCTGCTATGCAGAATACAGGAATCTACATGGGGGACTTTCTATGAGGTATCTTGGTAACATTAAGCAGGCATCCTTCTCTTGGAGGTCTCCCAGGGTGAGCTTAGGTTGGTCCCATTTATCAACTTAAGAACTGGAAGTGGTGCTTATTGTTTCATTAGTTTCAATCCACAATTAATATGTGCCTTGGGGCCCAGGCATATCCAGCAGTCCTGACCTGTGTCTGATTAAGAATGCTTAAGGAACTGATACACTCTTTCTAGCATCCTGAACACTGATGGGATGGCTACTGTCACCTCCTTGACCTTCATCCTCAAAATTGCTGATGAAATTCCTTGGAGATTTAGGGCTTACCACTTTAGGGTGTTAGTATTCTGGGGGAGATAAAATGGGACAGTTTGGGCTGATGGACCAGATGAACCTAGGTGCAGATTTCTTTTGGATAATGTCTTAGGGCTACTATTGCTGTGATGAAACACCATGACCAAAGTAAGTTGGGGAGAAAAGTTTATTTGCCGTATCATTCTTCATTGTCGTTTTAAAAGAAAATCTCAAATGTTCTATTTTACCAGTAAAGACTCAGGAGCCAGATGCTGAGATAAAAACCTGCTAGCTCAGCAAGGCAGAGCAAGCACCCATCTGACCTTCCTACTCAGCTCACATCCTGATGGAAAAGGCCCAAAAGGTTCACTAGCTCTGCTGACAGGCCAGGATGAAAAGGCCAAAAAATCCAAGACCAAAGGCTTGCTAACCCAAAATATTCAAAGGCCAAGGAGCTGAGGAGCTCAAGAGCTAGAGCTAAATGTCCCTTCTACTTCTACACATTGCCCTAAATACTGTTCAACTCAAAGTCCCTCCAATTCTTCAATCCCTGTCAGCTGGTTTCTTGCTCCACCTCTTGACCTAGGTTAACTTTATTAAATCCTGTGTACAGAAGCTCTTGGATTAAACGTGTGTGTTAGGGATCAACCACACCAAGCAAAGACAGGTTTTCACAGTTCATAATCTCAGGGATCACAAATGGATCAAATATCCCGCAACAGTTCATCACTAAAGGAAGTCAGGACAGGAACTCAAACAGGACAGGAACCTAGAGGTAGGAACTGATGCAGAGGCCCTGGAGGGATAGTGTTTACTGGCTTGCTTTTCATGGCTTGCTCAGCCTTCTTACTTATATAACCTAAGGCTATCTACCCAGGGGTGGAAACCACATAAAATGCCTCTTCTGACAATTAATCACTAATTATAGGTCTGTCTATAGCCTGACCTTATATGGGTATTTTCTCAGTTGAGGATCCCTCCTCCCCAGTAACTCCAGCTTGCCTTGGTCTGGACCACTGATGACCTTACTCCCCAGATCCTACCACTTAAAAAAAAATAACCCTTGGCAGCCTACAAGTCCCTAACATTTATGGATATGGAAATGCATTGCTTGTGACCACAGGTAACTTGTGAAATATATAATGGATAGTTTTTTGTCAACTTGACACAATATAAAATTATTTGAGGAGGGAACCTTAATTAAGAAATTTTTTTCATCAGATCATAAATTTGGGTCTGTAGAAGGTGAAAAGATTCTGAGAAGAGTTAGGGGAAAGGAAAACCTGATAGAAAAAAGTGAAACTCTGATAGAGAAAAAAGTATATTTGTACTTATAGGAACAGAAAATGACATTTTGAACAGAATACCAATAGCACAGGCATTAAAGACCAGTAATTGTCATTAATAGTGTCAGGGGTTGGCTCTCTCCCATGAGGTGGGTCTGAGGTTGGGCCAGGTATTAGCTGCACATTCCCTTAATCTCTGTTCTGTCTTTATCCCTGCACATCTTGTAGGCAGAGTAAATTTCTTTTGTGGGTGGGTTGATTTTTCCATTCCCTCCACTAGGAATCCTTGTCTAGTTAGAGGGTGGCCTCTTTAGTCTCCATGACCCCTGCTACTAGGTAGAGAGCTCACCCTGTCGTAGGTCTCCAGCTTGTCTCAGAGATGCTCTAGCCCATGGTTTCTCTTCCTTCTGAAAGTCTTCTGTCCTTCTGCTCCTCCTTTCCCCATATTTGATCTCCACCCTTGTTTCTCTCTCTATTCCTAAGTCTAGCTAGCTGTATTCTGAGTGGCTCCACCCAGCTGCAGATCAAAACAGATGCTGAGACTCACAGCCAAACATTGGGTGGAGCAGAGGGAGTTGTGTGGATGAGAAAGGGGAAGGAGAGAAAGGCCCAGAAGGGACAGGAGATCCACAAGAAGACTAACAGAGCCAACTAACGTTGGCCCAGTGGAGTCTGCAGAGACTGAAGCACCAACCAAGGACCATGCACAGACTGGACCTAAACCTCCTGCACAGATGTAGCTGATGGGCAGTGTAGATTCAATATAATTCTTATCAAAATTCCAATCCTACTAAATTACATAAACAGAAATTTTTATTTTCAAGTTTTATGTGGAAGAACAGAAGACCCAGAATAGCCAAAGCAATCTTGATCAGAGAAAACAATGCTGGAGGTAATATAATGTTTGACTTCCTCGTGCTACAAAGTCACAGCAGATCAATGGGAGAGGATGGAAAACCCAGAAATAACGACACAACGACAGTCCCTTGAAGAAAAGACAGCTTCTCGAAATGATGCAGAAAAACTGGGTAAACACATGTAGAAGAGTGAAGCCAGACTCCTATCACTCACTCTGTATAAAACCAAATTCAAACTGGATCATAGACCTGAATGTAAGAGCTAAAATGATGAAACTGCTAGAAAAAAAATAAGCAAAACATGTAAAAATACAGGAATTTCAAATAGCAGTGGAAATAGTTCTCAGGAGTTGACAAATGAGATCGAATGATGCTACATTAAAAATTGCTCACAGTGACTGAAGATACAGCCTATAGAAATAGAGAAAATCTTTGCCAGTTATATACCTGTATTAGTCAGGGTTTGCTAAAGGAAGAGAACTGATAGGCCTAATCTATTTATATTAAAAGGGGTTTACTAGAGTGGCTTACACACTGTAGTCCAGCTAGCCCAACAGTCTGAAAATTAACTGAGACATCCAGCCTGTGGAGTCAACAGTATAATGACTCATGACTGTAATCTCAGTAGTCAAGAGTCTGAGAAGGATCGTGACGAGTTTGAGGCCAGACTGAGTCATAGAGTGAGACCCTGTTTCAAGACAATAGCAGCACATATAGCCGGTGTTAGACTGACATGGTGGTTCCCACCTGCAACCACAGCACTCCAGAGGTAGATTCAGGAGGTGCGCAGTAAACAAAGAAATGAGTTGTGTTATTATAAGTAACAGAAATAAAATGGGTAAATTTTATTAATTTTAGTTTATTGTGGTATCTATCATACATGTAAAAACTGTTGGGTCATATGTAATTTAAATACTTACAAATACCCTTTAGGTCACATCAATAAAATAATTCAGTGATATGTTGAAGCTAAGATTCTTAGAAGTAAACATTATCCTGAACTTGGGTAAATATTGCCTTTAGCACTTATTATTTTTGTTATATACATAACTGTTCCTAGACAATGCAGTGATTGGTTTTATATGCTGGACTAGTTAGTGTTTGTCACCTTGACACAAGCTGGAGTCATCTGGGAAGAGGGATCCCCAACTGAGAAAATGCCTCCATCAAACTGAGAAAATGCCTCCATCAGACTGGCCTGTAGGTAAGTCCATGGGAGAATTGTACTTATTACTAACTGATATGGGAGGAGGCCCCAGCCCACATGTTTTTGATTCGCTCTATGGGAATTAAGGGTTTTCTCTGAAGACACACATTGACTAATTCTACATTTTTCATTTTTGATTATTCAGGATTTAAATTCACAATATATAAAACTACTACAGTCAATAGGAAAATGGAAAGATAACTGAACAAAAACTCCTCTTCCCCAAAGATACCGAGATGACTAGAAATATATTAATCTATAGTCAAGGAAAACAGCGTGACTCCATGGGAGAGTGCTTTTTTTTTGGCATAGGCAAAGTCCCAGAACTGCAAAAAATGAGGCTAATAACCAGAGAAACAAACTTAAGCAGTGAGATATGAACACATACACTTAAACAGTATGATAAAAATTTAGAAGACTAATAATGCAAAGTACTAGAGTTTGAGCACAGTTTGTTCATTCTAAAAATAATGATGATATTTAACCCATATTATGGGATATTATAGGGTAGGAGGAGGCTGAGACTTTTCTTTTTCTTTCTTTCTTTTTTTTGTTTTTGTTTTTGTTTTTCGAGACAGGGTTTTCCTGTGTAGCCTTAGCTGTCCTGGACTCACTTTGTAGACCAGGCTCAGGCTGAGGCTTTTAAGAAGTTCTTTATGTGATAATAGATTATCTCAAAAGTAGATCTACTATAAAGTTCAGGTCTCTTTTATGTGGTGCCTTTCTCACCATATAATCCCCCTAATTGCCAAGGACAGCAGGAAGGCAATACCTTGAATGGATCCTTAATCTTGGACTGGAGTCATGTGACAAAATAAAGCTATTTTTAAAATAAATCACTTCATTATATTGTGTTATTAGCAACAGACAAATATATATATTATATAATGGATATAATTTGAACAACTAGTGGTTACACTGTTGATGACCATAGAAATTTAGCATATATTGATAAATCTTCTTAGCAGTTTGTCATTATAATGTAAAACTAAAAAAAACATGCATTATGACATGTGTCATTTTTGGTAGACACTCTGTCCACCAGATCTGTATCCATACACACAACATGACATGCATAGTTATGCAACAAATTTTAATTGAAAATATAATAAAATGAGCAATTGAATATTGTTAAAAAGTAGTCCTTGACAACTAGGAGCTGGGTTAATATGGATAAGTCATGGTGTTTTCCTGTTGAGCAAAAACAATTTCACAGAACACTTAGACAAGGCAGTCTGTGATGGTGATGGTTCAGGGGAAAGAGTGCAATACAATAAGTCTACACAGAGACAAAAAGAACATTAATCAATATATTCATAAAATGACTAAATGCCTCTCTAGACCGCAAATATTAGCAATGGTGGCTTACTTGCCAATGACAGCATTAGCCTCACTTCTTACATTCCACATAAAATTATTAATTTATTCATTATATAATTAACCTCACTTATGACAGCATCCAATCCAGATCAAAGTCCTACTTGAAATCTCTCCTAAATTGCCCAACACAAAGCTACATATCATGTGTCCTTTATAATAATTTCATACTCACATTCCCCCATGTTTCCAAGGTTGTGCAGTTTTCACTGTTGCAATAAGTTAGTAAACGCAAATTCATTTAGCAACAGCAGGGTTTCTGTTGCCACCAACAGTATGAGATTTCTATAAAATGATAATGGAAATGAGTAAGCATTAACATTCTGATTAATAGTAAAGAAAGTAGAGTCAGAGGACTGCCTAGTATATACTTTATAGTTTTAAGGAGAGGGCATAGGATTTAGGGGTGTACATTTGCATCAGGTGTTAAGGTACCCAATAAAGATGGAAGGGACTGTTAATGATGCCAAGATATCAACATTTTGTATATATTTTTTATTTTTTTAGACAGGCTTTGATGTACTCCAGTATGACCTTGAAATCATTATGTACAGCAGCCAATGGAGGCTTTGTAG
The DNA here is from genome assembly GCF_903995435.1 of Acomys russatus. Lineage (NCBI taxonomy): Eukaryota > Metazoa > Chordata > Mammalia > Rodentia > Muridae > Acomys > Acomys russatus. Next base: position 25,750,370 of record NC_067156.1, read on the forward strand.
TCCTGATCCTCTTGCCCCTACCTCCCAGGAGCTAGAATTACAGTCATGCTCCACCATGCTCAGCTGAATATTTTGTATGCTTTCTGCTGGCGTTCACTTTGTCACCACTAAGAAATATATCCTGAGCTTCTCTTAAACGACATCGATTGTAGTATAGATTCTAGGTTTTGTTTTCTATTTATTATTTTATTTTATTAATTTATTCTTATTACATCTCAGTGGTTATCCCATCCTTTGTATCCTCCCATTCCTCCTCCCTCCCATTTTCCCCTTACTCCCCTCCCCTATGACTGTGACTGAGGGGGACTTTGTCCCCCTTTATATGCTCATAGGGTGTCAAGTCTCTTCTTGGTAGCCTGCTATCCTCCCTCTGAGTGCCACCAGTTCTCCCCATCCAGGGGACATGGTCAAATATATTATTATTAATTGTTTTTTAGATTCTAGGTTTTAAAATGCTAAGCACAAATGGAAAAGTGAATGCTTATGAGAGTCATTAGAAAGCATGTTTAATTTTATATTTCACCATTTCAAAGCTTTTTGTCTTTCTGATTGTTTGTTTGCAGCACTGGGGATTGAACCTGGGGCCTTGTGCATGCTAGGCAAGGCTGTACCACTGAACTCCAACCCTAGAGCTCAGGACTTCAGTCTCATCTGTCTAAAACATTGTAGGAGGATCAGAGGTCATCTCCCTGTTTTGAAATCTAACGTTCTAAGTCAATCTTTGCTTGTTTTGTCCATCATATGAGTCAGGAAACAGAGCAATATGTTGACTAGGTGCATAGATTTTGGGTCAGGCAAAACTACAGTGTATAACAGATATTTCTGTTTTACCAGGTAGGGCAACTGGAGGTATGACAAAATCCTGCCAGTTTCCTTATCTTTAAAGAGAGAAAATTGCCTATCTCATGGGCAAGACTACGTTGGATAATGCACACAAATCACTTACTGCAATGTCAGTTCATAGAACCCATGCCTGTGCAATATTATTGCCTGACCAATAATTATAAGAGACAAGAAGTCGGGTGCTTCCTCTGGACCAAGTACTGGATTTGTGCAAACAAAGACGTGTGTTCCTACAGGACCGCGGGTTCCTGGAGAATATCTGCCTGCTTGCTCACTTTTTCCCATTATTATCTCTCCTTCTGTCCTACCACCTGCCCTTTCCATCTCATTCGCCCTACATATTTCATTTGGGCTTCAGAGGACAGTGTGGGATCCGTTCTCCTTTTTCCTTGGTCTCTAGGTGGACTGTGGAAATGCAGCTTTAATTCCCGCTGTTTGTTCATTGCTGCAGTGGCTTCAGCCAAAAGGTAGTGACCTCAGCATGAGCACATACCCGCACTGGCTTCTCAATTCCCAAGGACTTTTTTCTTGAAAGGGAATTACCAAGGAGTCTACGGTTGCTGTAGCAACAAACTGCCAACCTCTGCTTAACTCTCAGGAATGAGCACATACCTATTAATATGTTCAATGGCCTGGGGAATTAAGTTTCCCAGCGCAGATTTTCTTTCAAGCGCAAAACAGCTTACCTGGCTAGAGGAGCCAGCCTTTGGTGGCGCTGAGATTAGAGGCTAGTAATAGAAGCTGGTGTTTGTGAAACCTGTTGGCAAAAGCGCCAGCCAGCATACCCCCCCACAGAGCTGGCGGCAGCTGAGGGGAGTGCACTGGTGAGGCATCATGGGAGCTGCGCCCAGAAAGCCTTTGCAGAACAGGCAGGTGAGCTCTCTTCTCCTTCTCTGGTGTGTGTCTGTGGGAGGTGCAGCCACCATCCGCTATTCAGTGGCGGAGGAGATGGAGAGCGGCTCCTTTGTGGCTAACGTGGCTAAGGACCTGGGGCTAGAGCTGGGGAAGCTGGCAGAGCGTGGGGCGAGGCTGGTTGCTGAGGGCAACAAGTTGCATTTCCGGCTCCACCGCAAGACAGGAGATTTGTTCGTCAAAGAGAAACTAGATCGCGAGGCGCTCTGTGGCAAAGCTGACCCATGCGTGCTGCACTTTGAAATTGTTCTGGCAGAGCCGCTTCAGTCCTTCCGTGTGGAAGTCAGGGTATTTGATATCAATGACAATGCCCCAGTTTTTCTGAACAAGGAGCCTCTTTTAAAGATTCCAGAGAGCACCCCTTTGGGCTCACGCTTTCCACTGCAAAGCGCCCAAGATCTGGATGTGGGACTTAATGGTCTCCAAAACTACACCCTAAGTGCAAACGCCTATTTCCATCTGCACACCCGCTTCCGAAGCCATGGTCCTAAATATGCGGAACTTGTACTAGATAATCCCCTGGATAGAGAGGCTCAGCCTGAAGTCAACTTGACCATTACAGCGGTGGATGGAGGGTCCCCTCCCAAGTCTGGCACAGCCAACATTCGAGTGGTGGTCCTGGATGTCAATGACCATGTGCCCCAGTTCTCTCGCTTGGTGTACCGAGCTCAGGTGCCAGAGAACAGCGACAATGGCTCTTTGGTGGTAGTGGTGACTGCCACGGACCTGGATGAGGGCACTAACAAGCAGATAACTTACTCTTTAGCTGAAAATCCAGAAGCTGTTCTCCGGACGTTTCTTGTAGACCCCCAAACTGGAGAGGTTCGACTCCGCGGGCCACTAGATTTTGAAACGATAGAAACATATGACATTGACATTCAAGCTACAGATGGAGGAGGCCTCTCTGCCCACAGCAAAGTCTTGGTGGAAGTGGTGGACATAAATGATAATCCTCCGGAAGTGACAATCTCTTCGGTGTCCAGCCCTCTTCCTGAGGACTCTCCTCTCCAGACTGTAGTGGCCCTCTTCACTGTTCGAGACCGGGATGTACGAGTTGGAGGAAAAATCACCTGCTTCCTCAGAGAAGAGGAAGACTTGCCCTTTGTAGTCAAACACACATTCAGGAATTCCTACTCACTGGTCACTGACAGAAGCTTGGATAGGGAGGATGTCTCCCACTATAATATCACCCTCATTGCCATGGACACGGGACCACCCAACCTGTCCACAGAGACTGTGATTGAAGTGTTAATATCTGACATAAACGACAACCCTCCAGTCTTTCAGGAGGATTCCTACCTCTTGACTGTTCGTGAAAACAACAGCCCTGCAGTTTTTATTGGCAAAGTCCATGCTGAGGATCTAGATTTGGGTGAGAACGCCCAAGTGACATATTCCCTGCTGCCTCCAAAGAGCGGAGATCTGTCAGTCTTTGCTTACATATCCATAAATTCAGACAATGGAAAGCTCTATGCACTAAGAACCATGGATTATGAGGCCATTCAAGATTTTCAGTTTGTGGTAAAGGCAACTGATGGGGGTTTTCTGTCACTGAGTAGCCACGTTACTGTCAGAGTGGTTGTCCTGGATGATAATGACAATCGCCCAATGATTTTGTACCCACTGCAGAATGGCACTTTGCCCTGCAATGACCTGGTGCCCAGGTCTGCAGAGGCAGGTTACCTGGTGACCAAAGTGGTGGCTGTTGATGGTGACTCGGGACAGAATTCTTGGCTTTCATACCATCTTCTTAAAGCCACTGACCTTGGGTTATTTTCTGTTCAAAGACAAAATGGGGAAATACGTACATTGAGGCAGATATCTGAGAGAGACCCTATGATGCAGAGACTGGTCATTCTTGTCCAGGATCATGGACAACCAGCTCTCTCCACTACTGCCTCACTCAACATCCTGCTGGTAGATGGCTTTTCGGAGCCTTACTTGCAGTTCCAGGATCCATCCAAGCATTCAAAAAAGGTAAATCCAACCACAAAGTATTTGGTCATTTCTCTGGCTGTGCTTTCTTTCCTTTTTCTTCTGTCTGTCGCTGTGATCTTTATTATACACCTCTACCAGAAGATTAAACACAGAGATAAATTCACAATTCAAGAGCACTTCTATGATGACTGTAATTTTCCTAACAATTTGGTGCAAGGAAGAGGCAATGGTTCCTTATCCCAGCCTTGTCCATATGAAATGTGCTCAGCCACTGGGACCAGTAACAGTGAGTTCCGTTTCCTTAAGCGATTTATGCCCAATTTCCCATTCCCCCATGGCAACGGAGAGGTGAAAGCAGAGGATGACTCTAGTTTGCCTCCAGATTCTAATAGAAATCGGTCTCGGGGTTCAGAGAGCCATTCCCGGATAGGTGATGACTATATGTAACCCTGGCTAGCATCCCTCACGAGAGAAGAGAAACGTGGTGATAGAATCCATCTTCAAAGAACGACCATCTGACTGAAACAGTAGACTGCAACTCTGATGTAAATAGTAGCGCCTAGTTTGCTGAAAATAGGAAACTCAGACTGGGTCTTAGCTTAGTATAAAAGAAATATCTGGATCCCTAGATTACATATGCCGTTGAAGTTAAAGAAATGTTACTGTCTGTAAATTGTGCTTTTCCCTCTCTTGTGTGCTAAGCAAGAAATGAATGAACCATTTTCATGTTTCTCATGGCAGCACACTGGTCCTGGCCTGAGAAATACATAATTACATAGAGAAAGCTGGTTATTTTACCTTTAAATCATTTTCCAATAGAAAGTCATTCATGCGCAGAGAATAGCTCTTGGTTCTGATTAAGAATTGGGTTTGCCTGAGAGTGATGGTGCATTCCTCTAATTCCAGCACTTAGGAGGTAGAGTCAGGTCGATCTCTGTGAGTTCTAGGACAGCCAGGACTACATAATGAAACCCCGTCTCCAAAGGAAAAAAGGAAAGCAGGGCTATAGTTTATTATTCAGAAATTTTTGTATCTTGTACCTGACTAATGGAGATCATCTCTGAATCAACTTGTACACCATAAATTCTAATCATGAAAATGACCAGTGAAAGTGGTGATTCTTACTCATGGTGACAAAAAAGATGAGGATTAAAATAAGAAAAAGATTTAATTTATTTCTATATATAAGAGCAGATATAAAGCTAGAGTTCAGTAAAGATCTATTCTCTGGAAGTGTTAGATATAGCTTCTTTGGGGTCTTAGGCAAATCTCAACTCTCTTTCATAAGTAGATATCCTTGCTTTATCAAAGAGTAGTTTTTGAATATAGGGAGTGAAGGTGGGGTTAGGCCATACATAGAAGGCTTCTGTTGTAGTTAATTAGCTATAGAATACTTACTTTAAATCATTGTGTGTTAAATGCTTTAGGAGTTCTATGCTTTTAAACTATTCTGTGGTTTGTAGAGCAACTGTAAAATAAGGCACCAAAAGAAAGAAGTTAAACGGCCCTAACAGAAAGATACACTTTCCAGTAGTTCTTGATTTGGTGGCAAGCATCCCCACCGGTCTCCCTGAGTGTTCTGAACAAGCACTGTAGCACCATAAATGTTGGAAAGGGTCTATTTTTAATAAATCATCATAAAATGAATTGGAAAACAGGTTAGATCACCTTTAAAACCATTTTAACCCTCAAAAGTCTTTCTAAGTACTCTTATTCTGAAGCCAAAGAAAAACTGACTCTGAAGCATTATTGTAGTTTGTAGACACTAATGATATTACTAATTGTATCATAAAAGTCAGTTTGCTTTAATGAGGTGTAGTTATGTGACCTCCCATTCTAACACATATGTATTAATTTAGACTCACTGAAGTATGCCTAAGTTCCTTTTATACGAGAAACAAAATATTTGTTGGGGGTTTTGTTTGTCTTTGGAGACAGAGTTTCTCTGTATAGCTCTAGATGTTCAGGACTCACTATGTAGACCAGGCTTTCCCCAAACTCACAGATCCACATACCCCAGCCTCAGAAATAGGATTAAAAGTGTGCACCACCAAGCCCTGATGAGGAAAAACATTTGTATCTGGAATTGTAAGAGTAGAGGAATATTTCTCAAAATACTTCTTAATAAGCCATATCCTATTTACTGATATAATCTTCATTCTTAGATTTGTGACTGAAAGTTAGTGATACCATCTGGGTGCTATTTGGTGGGCAGAAATATACTAAACCTTAATGGTACTTTTAAAATGCTTGAGGTAGAGTTGTTATGATTTCTGGGCACCTTTAATATATTATTTAATATTTTGAGGACAGATGAAGCTTTTCATGTAAGGGATGGACTGTATGGACAATGTTCAGCTATCTTATCAGAGCCTAGGTTCCTATTTCTCCAGCAGTCTGTCATTTACCAGAAACCAGCTGACCCTGCCGTGGTTCGGCATTTAGACACCTGTTATGGTTTATTGTGGGGGATGGTCATTCTAGGACCCCCGAGCTACTCCTTTCTGGCTCTAAACTAGCTTTTCCAGTAAGACTACTGGTAAGATATGATTAAAGGCCAGCTGCCTCCGAGCAGCAGTTATGGGAACTTTTTCCTGACTAACCAGATCTTTCACAACTTCCCTTTCTCTCTGGAATTTCTCTCTCTTCTGCAATTATAGCAGCTGTAAAGGTAGACACCTGCTGGAGCATTCCAGAGTTAGGTATCCATAGCAACCCTTGCTTATGCAAATACCCATGCCACTGTGCCTATAAAAACTCTGTGAAATTTTTCAATAAACGGGGTTTGATCAGAATCCAGACTTGCCCCCATTTCTTTGTGTCTTGTGTTCTGTCCCTATAGAGGAGAATTCTCCTCCTGAGCATTAGTTGAACCCCGGCAGGCCGGGTCAAATACAACTAATGAATTATTTTATTAATACTCAATATTTTTCATGAGTTGAGTTATAATACTGTTCATTTCTTGCACAAATCAGAAGATTGTTCAGTATAGTTCCCAATGCTGTTCACATTTATATAAACATGTGAGCAGACACAATACAAAGTAGACCTAGATTTGTCAACTTTGTTCTGCATTAAATGAAATAAAACTTTTTATTCTATATCATGATTATTTCACAAGGTAAATGATAGTTTACTATAAAATGATAAAACAATCTCATAAAAGAAACTATTTTTTGAGTTAAAATATGGCTTAATGAAGAATTTATAAATACTTTTTGATAATGCTTTACACACCATCATAAAATAAAGAACTATTAGTTTGGACCATAAGAAGTCTGGGATTGTTTGGAATTGAGTGACTGGTCCTCCTCAGATAATCTCCCCCTTTTAAAGACTAATGTCCATTAATTGCTCAAATTAACGGGACTTTGTTATATCTCTGCATGTATGTAATGTACTTGGATCATCTTCACTACTCTGTGTTACCCTTTGTCACCCCTCCTCCCCACTTTTCCTTCCACAATCCTATTTATACTCATGTCCTTCCCACCAAATTCCACATGTAAGAGAAAACACATGATAACTCATCTTTGTGGGGCTAGTTTTTTTTATTTAATATGATGGTCCAGTTCTATCTACTTTACTACAAATGACATATTTTTTCCCTCTTGTTGGCTGAATAAAGTTTCACTGTAGATTTATGCCAAATTTTCTTTATCTAATTCATCCTTTGATAGGTATTTAAGGTAATGTTATAAATTGGCTATTGGAAATAGTGAAACAGTAGATGGGTTTGCAGATACTTATTTCCTTATTTATGCTTCATGCCAATGAAAATGTTACTGACTTCTGGTTTAAGACCTGCAGGATTAAATGATGATCTACTCCTTTATTTATTTATTTATTTTTATTTTTTTTCATTTTTTTATTAATTTATTCTTGTTACATCTCAATGTTTATCCCATCCCTTGTATCCTCCCATTCCCCCCCTCCCCCATTTTCCCATTATTCCCCTCCCCTATGACTGTTCCTGAGGGGGATTACGTCCCCCTATATATTCTCATAGGGTATCAAGTCTCTTCTTGGCTACTTGCTGTCCTTCCTCTGAGTGCCACCAGGTCTCCCCCTCCAGGGGACATGGTCAAATGTGAGGCCCAGAGTACGTGAGAAAGTCGTATCACACTCTCCACTCAACTGTGGAGAACATTCTGACCATTGGCTAGATCTGGGAAGGGGTTTAAAGTTTACCTCCTGTATTGTCCTTGGCTGGTGCATTAGTTTGAGCGGGACCCCTGGGCCCAAATCTGCCTATCATAATGTTCTACTTGTAGATTTCTAGGACCCTCTGTATCCTTTTATTTTGCTATTCTCCCATGCGTCTCTCGTTTAGAGTCCCAATAGGATGCCTTCCCCTCTGTCCCAGTTTCCTGGTAAGTGAAGGCTTTGGTGGGACATGCCCCTTGGGCTAGTATGCAGATATAAGTGAGTATATACCATTTGATTCTTTCTGCTTCTGGGTTAACTCACTCATTATGATCATTTCTAGCTCAATCCATTTATCCACAAATTTCGGGAATTCCTTGTTTTTAATAGCTGAGTAGTATTCCATAGTGTATATGTACCACAGTTTCTTTATCCACTCTTCTACTGAGGGACACTTAGGCTGTTTCCATGTTCTGGCTATTATGAATAAGGCTGCTATGAACATGGTTGAGCAAATTTTCTTGTTGTGTGCTGGAGCATCTTCTGGGTATATTCCAAGGAGTGGAATAGCTGGGTCTTGAGGAAGCCCTATTCCCATTTTTCTGAGATAGCACCAGATAGATTTCCAAAGTGGCTGTACTAGTTTGCATTCCTACCAGCAATGAAGGAGTGTTCCTCTCTCCCCACATCCTCGCCAGCATGTGGTGTTGCTTGAGTTTTTGATCTTAGCCATTCTGATGGGTGTAAGATGGAATCTCAGAGTTGTTTTGATTTGCATTTCCCTGATGACTAAGGAGGTTGAGCATTTCTTTAAGTGTTTCTCAGCCATTTGATACTCCTCTGTTGAGAATTCTCTGTTTAGTTCCCAGCCCCATTTCTCAATTGGGTTATTTGGTTTGGTGGTGTTTAATTTCTTGAGTTCTTTATATATTTTGGACATTAGACCTTTGTCAGATGTAGGGTTGGTGAAGATTTTTTCCCAGTCTGTAGGCTGTCGCTTTGTTCTCTTGACAGTGTCTCCTGCCTTACAGAAGCTTCTCAGCCTCATGAGGTCCCATTTATTAATGGTTGACATTAAGGCCTGGGCCGTTGGTGTTCTGTTCAGGAAGTTGTCTCCTGTGCCAATATGTTCCAGGCTCTTTCCCACTTTTTCTTCTAAGTGGCTTAGTGTCTCTGGTTTTATGTTGAGGTCTTTAATCCACTTGGATTTGAGTTTTGTGCAAGGTGACAAATATGGGTCCAGTTTCATTTTTTACACATAGACCTCCAGTTAGACCAGCACCTTCAACTTCTCATGAGAATGCCAGCTGTACGTGGCAAATTAAAATCTAAGAATCTTTCTTTATCAACTCACGTTGTAAGCTATCTATATTTGGACAGAACTTTGTACAACAATTGAGATTAAGTCTAAGTCTCCATCAGAAAGTAAGATAGACAATGTAACTAATTAAAACACTTCCTCTTTACAAACTATTGAGTAATATCAGAAACACTCACATGTATTTTAGCTATAACTCAAAAACTTCAAAGAGTATCATGTGTAAAAAGGCCATGATACATACTTTAGAAACCGAGATTGTCTAGCTGGTGTAGGCCAACTGCTTCTTTTACCTCTTTAATTTAGCATCTATAAATTACACATATAATGGAAGCTTTAAGTCACAGAAAAAAAAATCTCACACAGCATCCCATGCTGTATTTTGTGTCTTTATGTGTCTTTTGTCCCTAATACATGTGGTGGCTCCTTAGATTTGCCTTGTCTTTCAAATCTTGACAGTTTTGAAGGGTTCCAGTTAGGAAGAATCCTCTTCACTTGATATTGTTTTTACTTCTTATGATTAGATTGAGGTTATGCATCATTTGGGAAGAATGCCACAGAAATGGTGCTGTGCACTCTCTAGGGAATTGGGGTATCAGCAAGCACATGATGTAAACATCATAACAGTTGCCATAGTACTTTTACTGTTAGAATACAAGCCCAAAAAATTACTACATTTGTTACTATGCAATGTGCAGAGTTCAGTTGTGTCAAGGAGATGCTGATTTTTATCATGTTAACAAATCTCCATTTAAAACTATTCTTCTTTTCCTTTGTAACTAATACTTAGAGGAGGATAGTTTGGAATTATACACATGTCATACTTCAGCTTCAACTAACTTTAGTGTCCCATGCTGGGTATTTGCAGAGGCAATGTCATGGTATTCCAGTAGCCATTACTTTCTGTTTCTCCAATTCTTTTTGTTCTTGATAAGAAATACTTGTAACTTCTACATAATTATTTTGTTATGGATACTTACTTTAATAACTCATGATAAAATGACATCATTATTTATTTTGTTGTTTAGCAAACCAGTTCAGGTTAACAATGGAATTACTCACATAGAACATTTTTTTTGACAAAAATTAGTATTTTTAACCCTACATATTTGATTCTCTTAATCAAGCATTAATTTCTTTTATGTTGTAAAGACTTATTTGTGAAGAGCAGTTTAACTATAAAGGAAACTACATGGATATTACTTAAAGTTTTAATTATAGGTGTAAAAATAGATATCAAACATAAAAGCTCATATTGTATTATGCATATGTATTTACATATTTATATGCTATATAATATAGATATAAATTGAAATAGATGTATATGCTGGAATGAAATATATACATATATATATATATACACATATATGAATTGGTCAATCTGGTTTTGTGTAATGTTTTTAAAAATAAATAAATAAATAAACTACTTCTTTATGTCTATGTGGGTTTTTTGTTTTTGTTTTTTTCTGTAAGAATGAAATTTGTCTCACTCCTAGACACAACCTTAACTGCATATAACTTTCCATATAAATATTTTTTGTAGAATTCAATATCTTTAAAGCATGTGACTAACTCGTATACTCTTCAATCAAAGGTTTGATTTAATCTCCCAGTCTGTGTATTGCTTTCTAAAAACACCATACAGATATTAGTTATGTTGATATAACATTGAAATAATGTTAAGAAGTGACAAAACAAACATTCCCTTGTCAAGAGGGTAAACATATGCTTCGGCCACATGCTTAGAATGAAATATTAAAAATGTAACGAAGATTCAAGATGGTAGACAGTGATGAAACCCTTGGGTTTCTGAGCTTTAGGGTAGGAAGCTGGCATCAGCTGCTATTAAGATGGTTGCTATTTAAATCAAATGTTCTTTGTGAAAGGTGGAGAATAAAAGTTGTAGTCACCGCTTAGGGTCACAATCTAGAGTGCATCTACCATTGTGATAGGAAGTTGAAAAATGACTGCTAAAAGACTTCTGAAGCTACTCATTAGCATGTTGCATTTACAGACTAGAAAACAAAGACATGGCACTCTGAGGCCAGCAAGCTCAACAAAACCATCTGTACCACTTGCAGTTGAGCAGAAGTCTCAATTATTACTGTAAGACCTAATTCTTGGCCATATCTAGGTAGCCTAAGATATAAATAGAAGTAAGAAGAATAAGGAAAAAATATAGGCTTTCAAAGTATCCTTTAAAGTAAGATAGTTTAATGCAGAGATGAATAAATAGTATTTTGAAACAAAAATTCAGAATAAAATAAAATATATGGGTAAAATACAACAAGTAAAACTTTTCGAAGTGAAACATATTCATTGTAATAAAACTTTAGCACATGTCATACAATTAGGCTGAGACTTACTGAAAAAAAAATTAGTAAAGTGGTACTAACTGAGAAGCTCAACACCACCACAGAACAAGGTAAATTTTGTGGAGGAATAGTCAAAGGATATTACAGATATCTGTTGTTATGTAAAAAGCTACCTAAAAACTTAACACCACAAAATAGCCATTATATTACAGCCATAAACTCAGTATAGGCAAAACAGAAGTTCTATAAACAGGAAATGTAGTAAACAACCGAGGAAAGTTAATATCAAATCTGGCTCTTGTCAATGTGGCAAGTTAGTGTGGGTTATGCAGATTCCTGACTTTGATATTAGTCCAAAAGAACCATGTATGGAACATTATACAACCTATGAAATAATAGCAAACCCCTAAGAAAATCCCAGGAAAGCTGAAGGCTACCTCAGACTGGCATCCCAAGGCTTGGTGGTGGCTGCTGTCTTGGAAGGAGAATTAAAAACAAACTACCTGCCTTTGCTTTTGGACAACGAATATCTGTGTTATGGAAACAAGCGACAAGAGTTTACATTGCAGGTAAAGATATACATTAAATAATTGCTGACTGACCAGACTTGGGTGCTTGTTCCCACTCTTACTTCTCTCAAACTCTACAGCTGGTAGGTTGCAATTTACAGTAAGCCTTCATATGGTGTCTTCCTTGGAAAAGATATATGGGAATTGAAGTCCAAACCAGAAGAGGTGGTGTGTGTGTGTGTGTGTGTGTGTGTGTGTGTGTGTGTGTGTGTGTGTGTTGTGTACATGTACATATCTTCAATAGCCAGAGGAGAGCATTGGATATACTCTATGACTTTCTGCCTTATTCCCTCGAGACGGGGTCTTTCTCTGAACACAGAGCTAGGCTGGCTGCCAGCAAGGTTTGGTGACCCTCTTGTCCCCATCCCTCACAGCACTGAGGTTACAGGAGCACATAGCCATAGCCAGCATTTACCTGCGTGCTCAGATCCAAACTCAGGTCCTCATGTTTGCTTATCAAGTGCTTTTACCTACTGAACTGTTTCTCCAGCCCAAAGAATTTCTTGTTGAAGGAGTTATGAGGAACAATTAACTGGGGTTCTCTTGTACTTGGTTACATCTTTCCATGTTAAAACATATCCCTTTCCCACTTATCAATCATATCTAAACTCCAAAGACAGGTGTCTCTTCCCTATGTGTATTTATCAGAAGGAAGAGCTGATAAAACGGACTCACTGTAACATTAGAAAGTGTGCCTACATAAAAACAATATAATTCTTTTTTGAAGTATCGTAATTCTTGACTGAACAAAGAATAATGAACCTAAGGAAAAAATAAGTTACATAAAATATAAATAGCATATGTGTTTAAGTGGAATATTAGCCTTTTCTTTTTTTAGTAGTTGTGAGGGGTTTTGTTTGTTTTTGCTTTTGTTTGTTTTTGAGACAGGGTTTTTCTGCATAGCACTGGCTGTTCTGGAACTTGTTCTGTAGGCCACATTGGCCTCAACCTCAGAGATCCACCTGCCTCTGCCTCCCAATTGCTGGGGTTAAAGTCATGTGCCATCACCACCCAGCTGACATATTAGCCTTAAGACTATTATTATATAATATAAATGATAATGAGGTGATAGAAAGCACTAAGGAGATACTTAATCAAAAGATTGTTTTGGGGGCTGGAGAGATGGCTGAGTGGTTAACAGCAGTGCCCTGGCTGTTCTTCTAGAGGACCTGGCTTCAATTCCCAGTGCCATATGGCAGCTCACATCTGTCTGTAACTTCAGTTTCAGGGGACTTGACACCCTCACACAGACACACATGCAAGCAAAACGCCAGTGCACATAAAAGTAAAACTAAAAAGAAAAATGAGAAGCACATAAAATTAAAAGTAAAACATAATAAAGAAGAGAAAGTTTGAAAAATAATTTTAAAAAGATTGTTTTAGAAAATCTGTTAGAATTTACAAGGAGAAAAAAGAAGATATATAATAAAATATAAGATATTCAGGGAATAAAATAATGAGAAGAAAAATACAAAAAGTGAAGAGAGGATATGTTAGGGCCTGAAAATCCAAAACAACCCAAGCAGGAACAAGAGTCCAGGAAAGCAAGAGCTGTATTCGAATTAGGCAGCAGAGACTGGCCAGTCAGGCACAACAGCACAGACTCAGGAGCTGGCTGCATCTTTGAATGTTCATCGTAGTAAGTATTTAAGCAGATGACACAAATTTATTGTATTAAGTGTACTACTGATTGACCAGGGCTGCAGAACAGACTCAGGAGCTGAACTGGGACCCTGAGCCAGAATGTCACAGAGTTTTCAACCTTCAAAACCACAAAATCTGTGCCAACTTATCCCACAAATCAGCATTTAGGGAGAGGGGACTTCCTTAGGGACCTGTCTTTGTGGCACACTTATCCTATTCACATTGGCTGTGTCATTCAACTGTGGCACGGTGACTTACCAATCAGGATGTCAGTTACCCTGTACATGTCTCTTTTTGTCAAGCAAGATGTCAGTTGCCTGGGGAAGTTTTAGGAACTTAAACTTTATATTTGATGCCTATTCAAAATGGCTTCAGTTTGGTTCCTTCTCACATAAAAGTCAAGCTGGCAACAGATTTCTCATTAGGGCCACTGCAAAGTACAGAATTGGTTCCTAGAAAAGACTAACAAAAACAGTGAGGCAATTAAACCCAGAACCCAGGAAAGTTCAAAGTTTGCTGGCAAATAGTCAAATTTATAATGTGACTATTTCCAGATGCATAATAGCTCTCCCACCTTTGTTTACAAAAAGAAAAATGGAAGAAAATTGTCTTGAAGTATTAATGACCTGCCTTTTACTGGAGCAGTTCTGAAAGCAGCTTCACTGCCTCAAGGATCTTAGACCCAGGAAAAATACTCCACAGGTGATGCACAGATGATTTAAAAAGTGGGGAAAAAAAAAAACGAATGTGAAGTTGAGTGTTAACAATTTTGCGGTAGTGACCAGAGAAATAAAAATAGAATGCATGACTTTGTAGTCAGAAAAAGAAAATCCTGCCTGCTTAGTAAAAGCCAGGAAGGGAGGTTTAAAGATAACAATTATGGAAAATTAAAAAATATGATTTAAAAAAAAACAGTGATTGATATAAGAAGCTAGAAACAAACCTTGTTTGTCAAGTGTTTTATGAATAAAAATCCAAGGCCAAGAAATATGAAGCCTAAGATAGTCAGATTCTCAACAGTTATAAAGAAAATTCTAATGCAAATGAATGGGGAAACTTATACCCTTTAATTAACCCAATAAAATACAAAATAATAATTTAAATAATAATCAATACTATTTAAAGATAACTATTAAACATAATATAGAACAATAAGGCATAATGATCTTGAAAATACACAATCATAAAATACTTAAGAGAAGAAGCTGGGGATATAGTCCAGTGGTAGAGTACTTACCTAACACAGAAAAGCTCTAGATTTAACCCCCAGCCTGGTCAACACACTACGGCCAACACAATATCTTAAATGGAGAAAAAAATCAAAGCAATCCCATTAAAACTAGGAATGAGACAGAGCTGTCCATTATCGCCACTCCTTTTAAATATAGTGCTTGAAGCACTAGCCCGAACAATAAGACAAAAGAGAAAGTAAAAGGATACAAATAGAAAAAGAAGTCACAGTGTTTCTATTTGCATATAATATGATACTACATATGAAGTCCCAAAAATTCTAAACTTCTGGGAATGACCAACAGTTACATCAAAATAGCAGTCTACAAAATTGACTTACAAAATCACTTAGCCTTTTTATACTCCACCAATAAGCAGGCTGAAAAAGGTCATTGGTACATTCATGTTCCCTATAGCCTCAAAGAAAATAAATACTTAAGAATAAACCTAGCTATTTGGTCATGGTGGCACATGTTTAACCCTAGCACTCTAGGAGGCAGAGGCAGGTGGATCTCTGTGATTTCAAGGCCAACGTGGTCTACAAAGAAAGTCCAGGCAGTCAAAGCTACACAGAAAAACTCTACACAGAAAAAACCTAATAAACAAACAAGCAAACAAACAAATAAAAGATGGACCTAGCCAAGGAGGTGAAAGACAATGAAAATTTAAATCTCTGAACAAAGAGACTGAGGAAGAATTCGTGTCCTCTTTAAAAAAAAAAATAACTCATTTAGAGCCAGGTATAGTGTTGCACAACTTTAATTCTAGAAATCAGGAGACAGAGGCAGGCAGATCTCAAGGCTCACTTGGTCTACAAAGTAAATTTTCAGACAGCCAGGGATACACAGAGAAACTTTACTTAAAAATAAAAAATAAAAACAAAAATGTTAAGCTATTGAGTCCAGCTACTATTGTCCACATATGCGTGGGTCATCTACTAGAACATTGGCTACCTACTAGAAAGCCACATCCTTGAAGAAAATGGACTTTTCACCCCCATTAGTCATCAGTTGGGAATAGCTCCTCAAATAGGAGGTGGGACCTCATAAGGCCCTCCCCATCCATGCTAGAACTTTTTACTGGTCCTATCTTGTGCAGGAAACCGTATTTGCTGTAATGTAGAATCTGCTGTATAATGTGGCACTTAAGGCTCATCATTCACTGTCACCATTGCCTTCTCTTTGAGCAGTTGTGACTCTCCACATTAACTTCTATCACGTTCACAAAAAGCCCTACTGACGAGGGCTGAGACTTGCACTATGCCACGAGTGAAAAGGTAAATATTTGGAAGCCAGTTTGATGTATGTGTATTTAGCAAAAATAAGAGTGGCCTATGAAATCCTGAGCCACAGTTCTTGGCTAGGTTTATAGTACTAGACATGAGTTCCATTAAGTCATCAAGACATGGGTCATTAACTAGACATGAGTTCCATTAAGTCATCAAGACATGGGTCATTAACTAGACATGAGTTCCATTAAGTCATCAAGACATGGGTCATTCAGCCATTGTTTTTGTGTCAGGCCACATGTCAGGGCAGATTTATTGGTTGTCCAGGATTTGTTGTTTTTTCAAGAATTGCAGTTTCGTTTTCTGGGAAACCGAAACTCAGGTGTGGTCAGCTTGAGGCTGAACCTGAAGCTCTCATGGAGTAAGGCTGGCTGATAACTTGTCCTCCTCACCATACTAAACCTTCCTTCACTATGAAAGCTGGCCAGTAGGAGGAAGCTTCTAGGATAGTACCAATTTTGGTTTTCCATATTCTATAACTCTTTTTAGAACTGTTAGTTGTTCCCTATAATAATTGTTATAAGTTGTGGGAAAAAAGCCTTAAGTAGTATACGGTGTGGGAAAGATAAGAACAATGATATTTGAGGACAAAAAGATCATTTTGAAGAAATTCATTAGAATCAACAGTAATATCCAAGCAAATAAAACTATATAAAGTAATACATTCCACAGTAACAAAATCTATGGAGTATAATAAACAAAATACTCACAGAACCATTTTGGAGAAAAATTGCAAGCCTTTTAAGTGAAATAAAACTACTTGAACAAACAGAAAAGTGTTTGCATGGGATGGCTTAACAAAAGAAACCTACAATCCCATTGAATTCTCCAGTCATAAATTCATGAATAAACTCAGTGAGAGATACAGCTAAAACAGAGAAGTAGCAGGAAACTCATTATGTTCTGCACAGAACCAACAATCCTTTAATACCAATAAAGGAGAGAGCAAAGAATAATCAATAACCTAAATAGTTTAGCTTCACAATTAAGCTTAGTTGTTTAGGGGTTATGATGTTTTTAGGTCTAGATGGATGGTTTCAGTTGATAGAGATGAGATACGATAGATATTGAGTTACATCCAGAATTTTAGACTCACCAAGATAGGAAAATGTTTTCTTCAAGGTTACCAAATAAAAACAGCCAAAACACTATGAATGTAACATGAATATAATTCCTGATTGTTCTGTGGTTCTTCTTGCTGTATGTAGTTTATTTTATATATGTGTAATAATATAAAACATAAAAAATTAAAAATATTTAATAAGAAATAAGTTTAAAAAAATCCAATCAAGCAAAACAAAACAAAAATGACCCTAGAATTACAGGAGTTAGTAAACATTTCCCAATAATAAGTTTAACTGTAAATGGATTCCACTAACAAAAAATAGACCCAAATTTCTGTTGTCACTAAAAAGTATACCTTCTTGTTAAAGGCATTCACAAGGAAGGTATAAGAATTGAAAACAATCTATTGAGCAAATGAAAACTAAAAGGAAGCCAGTGTGGCTATTGTGACATCCGGTACAGTAGACTTTCAACCAAACTAGTCAAAAGAGATAAAGAAGGCCACTACATATTAATAAGAACCCAATTCATCATAAAGATATAATTGTAAACCTATGTACCAAATTTGGGGCTTCTAAGTTCATAAAATAAACACTAATATGTATAAAATGTATAAAAGGCCACATAAACCCTAATATAATGGTGATTTCAGTACTTACTTTCATCTTTATAGAGGTTATCCAAGCTAAAAATTAGCAAAGAAACAGAGTTAAACTACTCCACAGACCAAGAGGCAGAGATGTGTGGATCTCTGTGATCTTGATGTTATTTTGGTTTACTAATGAGTTTCAGGAAAGCCAAAGGCTACATAATAAGACCCTGTCTCAAAACAATCAAAATACAGCACAAAAAACGAACAAACAAAACCAAACAATACAGCCAAAATGATAAAAAACTAATCTACTGATGCACTTTAGTGCCCCAGAAAAATGAGAATTGTCTAAACCTGGTCCCCTCTGGGTAAGCCCAGCAGTGGTGACCTCCACTTTGTCCCTTATGTTATCCATTTCCCAGCCCACAGATCTGCCTACATTCCCAGAGCTCTACTGCTATTGGGTACTGCCAAGTGAGATGCCCCCATCTCCAATTCCCCACTCACCAGTCCCCCTAAAGCACTCCCCAAAATGGTAAATTACGCCTGATCCTCTGTGCTGTGCTTTATTTTTCTTTCCCAAAACTCTGCGTGCATTAACAGAGGTCTGCCAACACCAGAGACAATAAGATGGCGAAAGACCAGCATAAGAACACAATCAAGAAGCCTAGCTATCTTACATCCACAAGCTCTGGATATATTAATACAGCTGAAGTACAAGAAAATGACTTTATGTACAATCTTATAAAGATGATAGAGGCCTTTAAAGAGGAAATGAATAAATCCCTTAAAGAAATACAGGAAAATCAGTCAAACAGGTGAAGGAAATTAATAAAATTGTTCAAGACATGTAAATGGAGATAGAAGCAATAAAGAAAACATAAACTGAGGGAATGAGGGAATCCTGGAGAAGACAAAAGAAGGGAAGCATGCACATGTGCGTGTAACACACACACATACACTACCACCACCACCATCAAAATAACAGGAATTAAAAATCATTGGTCAGTATCTCTCAATACCAATGGACTAAATGTCCCCAAAAAAGGCATATGCTAACAGAATGGATTCAAAACAGGATCCATTGTTCTGTGCCATACAATAAACACATCTCAAAAACAAAGATAGACATAACCTCAGAGTAAAGGGCTTGAAAAAGATTTTTCAAGCAAACAAACCCAAGAAGCAAGCTGGAGTAGCCATTCTAGTATCTAATAAAATCAACTTTAAACAAAACTTAATCAAAAAGAGATAGGGAGGTACACTTCATACTCATAAAAGGAAAAATTCACCAAGATGGCATCTCAAGTGTGAATATCTATGCCCAAGATGCAAGGGCACTCACATTCAGAAGAGAAACATTACTTAAGCTTAAACCACACATTTAATAGCAGGAGACTCCAATACCCTACTCTCACTGATGGACAGGTCATGCAGACAGAATCTAAACAGAGAAATAATGAAACTAATTAATGTTATGAATCAAATGGACCTAGCAGATTTCTACACAATATTTCACCCAAACACAAAAGAGTACACCTTCTTCTCAGTACCTCATGGAATCTTCTCCAAAATTGACCATATATTCAGTGACAAAGCAGGCCTCAACAGATACAAGAAAACTGAAATAAACCCTTGTAGCTTATCAGACCACCATCGATTAAAACTGGACTTCAACAACAACAGAAAGCCTACAAACTCATGGACACTGAACAACTCTCTGCTCAATGACCACTGGGTTAGGAAAGAAATAAACAGAAATTAAAGACTTAAAAGAAATAAATTAAAATGAAGACACAACACAACCAAACTTATGGGACACAATGAAACACTGATAGAGGAAAGTTATAGCACCAAATCTCTTCATAAAGAAATAGAGAGATGACCTACTAGCAATAGGACAACATGCCTAAAAGCTCTAGTACAGAAAGAAACAAACACACCCAAAAATAGTAGATGGCAGGAAACAATCAAACTCAGGGCAGAATTCAATAACTTTTTTGTTATTTTTAATTTTATTTTTTAATTTTTTTAAAAATTAATTTATTCTTGTTACATCTCAATGTTTATCCCATCCCTTGTATCCTCCCATTCCTCCCCTCCCCCATTTTCCCATTATTCCCCTCCCCTATGACTGTTCCTGAGGGGGATTACGTCCCCCTGTATATTCTCATAGGGTATCAAGTCTCTTCTTGGCTACTTGCTGTCCTTCCTCTGAGTGCCACCAGGTCTCCCCCTCCAGGGGACATGGTCAAATGTGAGGCACCAGAGTATGTGAGAAAGTCATATCACACTCTCCACTCAACTGTGGAGAATATTCTGACCATTGGCTAGATCTGGGAAGGGGTTTAAAGTTTACCTCCTGTATTGTCCTTGGCTGGTGCATTAGTTTGAGCGGGACCCCTGGGCCCAAATCTGCCTATCATATTGTTCTACTTGTAGATTTCTAGGACCCTCTGTATCCTTTTATTTTGCTATTCTCCCATGCGTCTCTCATTTAGAGTCCCAATAGGATGCCTTCCCCTCTGTCCCAGTTTCCTGGTAAGTGAAGGCTTTGGTGGGACATGTCCCTTGGGCTAGTATGCAGATATAAATGAGTATATACCATTTGATTCTTTGTGCTTCTTGGTTAACTCACTCATTATGATCATTTCTAGCTCAATCCATTTATCCACAAATTTCGGGAATTCCTTGTTTTTAATAGCTGAGTAGTATTCCATAGTGTATATGTACCACAGTTTCTTTATCCACTCTTCTACTGAGGGACACTTAGGCTGTTTCCATGTTCTGGCTATTATGAATAAGGCTGCTATGAACATGGTTGAGCAAATTTTCTTGTTGTGTGCTGGAGCATCTTCTGGGTATATTCCAAGGAGTGGAATAGCTGGGTCTTGAGGAAGCCCTATTCCCATTTTTCTGAGATAGCACCAGATTTTTTAATTTTTAAAAGTAATTTTTTCAGATTACATCTCAATTGTTATGCCCTCACTTGTATCTTTCCATTCTCAGTCCCTACCTCTTTCACCCTGTTCCCCTCCTCTAGGCCTCTGACAGAAAGGGACCTCCTCCCCCACCATATGATCACAGACTATCAGGTCTCATCCTGGTAGCCTGCTTACCCCTCCTCAGAGTGCCACAAGGCCTCCCCCCACCAAGGGAAAGTGGTCAAATAGGGGACACCAGAGTTCATGTCAGAGTCAGTCTCTGCTCTCCACACAACTGTGGAGAATGTGCTGTCCATTGGCTAGATCTGAATAGGAGTTCTAGGTTTACTGCATGCATTGTTCTTAGTTGGTACAATAGTTTGAACAGACCCCTGAGTCCAGATCTGCCAGCCTTGATGGCTTTTTTTAGGTTTCTAGGACCCTATGGATCCTTCTATTTCTCCATTCTTCCATACCTTTCTCACCTGGAGTCCTAATAGGAAGTCCTAGCATCTATACCAGTCTCCTGCTAAGTGAAGACTTTCAGGGGACATCCATGTTGGACTACTGTCTAATTATAAGTGAGCATATACAATGTGTATCTTTTGTGGTTTTGTTTAACTCACTTGGGATGATGATTTCTAGTTCCATACATTTGCCTGCAAAATTTAGGATTTCCTTGTTATTTATAGCTGGGTAGTATTCCATAGTGTAAATGTGCCACAGTGAAATAAATCAATAACTTAGAAACAAAGAGAACAATACAAAGAGTCAATGAAACCAAGAGTTCTTTCTTTGAGAAAATTGACAAGATAAACAAATCCCTATCCAAACTAACTAAAAGACAGAGAGACAATATCCATATTATCAACATCAGACATGAAAGGGGGCATAAAACAGACACTGAGGAAATCCAAAGAATCATTAGGTCTAACTTCAAAAACCTATAGACCACAACATTGGAAAATATAAACAAAATGGACAATTTTCTTGGTAGATAACACTTACCAAAATTAAATCAAAATCAGGTAAACAATTTAAATAGACCTATGAACCCTAAAGAAATAGGAGCAGTCATTAAAAGTCTCCAAACCGAAAAGAAAAGAAAAGCCATGGGCCAGATGGCTTTAATGCAAAAATCTACCAGTCCTTCAAAGAAGAGCTAATATCAACACTCCTCAAACTGTTACACAAAATATACTCAGAAGGATCATTGTCAAACTTGTTCTGTGAGGCCACACTGATCCTTACATCTAAACCACACAAAAACTCAACAAAGAAAGAATTTCAAACCAATTTCCCTTATGAAAATTGATGCAAAAAAATAAAACACTGACAAACCAAATATAAAAACACTGTCCACCATGGCAAAGTAGGCTTCATTCCACAGATGCAAGGATAGTTCAACATAGGAAAATCTATTAAAGTAATCCACCGCATAAATGAACTGAAAGAAAAAACCCTACATTATCATCTTATTGGTTTATGAAAATGCCTTTGACAAAATCCACCACTTCTTCATGATAAAAAGTCTTAGAGATATCAGGGATACAAGACACATACATAAACACAATAATGGCTATATACTGCAAGCCAATAGCCAACATCAAATAAAATGGAGAAAAACTTAGAGCAATTCCACTAAAACTGGGGACAAGGCTGCCCACTCTCTCCATATCTATTCAATACAGAACTTGAAGTTTTAGTTAGAGCAATAAGCCAACTAAAGTATATCAAAGGGATAAAAGTTGTAAAGAAAGAAGTCAAAGTATCACTGTCTGCAGATTATATGTTAGTATACATAAGTGACCCCCAAAATTCTACCAGTGAACTCCTACAGTACTCCTAAGTACCTTCAGAAAATTGGCTTGTTACAAAATTAACTAAAAATATCAGTATCCCTCCTTTATACAAATGATAAACAGGCTGAAGAAGAAATTAGGGAAACAACACCCTTCATAATAGCCAGAAATATTACATAAATATAATATTTATATATTTAAATATAAAATATCTTGAGGTATTTAAAATATAAAATATCTTGGTGTAACACTAACCAAGACCTGTATGACAAGAACTTCAAGTCTTTGAAGAAAGAAATTGAAGAAAATATCAGAATATGGAAAGATCTCCCATGCTCTTAGATCAATAGGATTAACATAGGAAAACTGGCCATCTTACCAAAAGCAATCTACAGATTCAATGCAATTCTCCTCAGAATTTCAACACAATTCTTTACAGACACTGAAAGAGAAAGTATCAAATTCATATGGAAAAACAAAAAGTCCAGGATATCTAAAACAACCTGGTACAATAAAATAACTTCTGGGGTATCACCATCACTGATTTCAAGCTGTACTACAGAGCAATAGTAATAAAACTCACATAGTATTGGTATAAAGACAGACAGCTTGATGAATAGAATTGGATCGAGGACCTAGAATTAAACACACATACCTATGGACCGTTGATTTTTGAAAAAGGAAGCCAAAGTATACAATGGAATAAAGAAATCATCTTCAATAAATGGTGCTGATCTATTGGATGTCTGCATGTGTAAGAATGCAAATAGATTCATATCTATCACTCCACACAAAACTCAAGTCCAAGTGGACCAAATACCTCAACATAAAACTGCATACACTAAATATGCCATTTAGAAAGTGGGGGTGAGCCTTAAATACTATGGCACAGAAGACAACTTCCTGAATAGAACAGCAGCAGCTCACGTGCTAAGATGAACAATTAATAAATGGAACCTTCTGAAACTGAAAAGCTTCTGTAAAGCAAAGGACACTGTCAAAAGGACAAAGCTGTAGCCTACAGAGTGGGAAAATATCTTTATCACTCTTATATCCATCAGATGGCTAATATCCAAAATATATAAAGAACTCAAGAAATTAAACACCAACAAACCAAATAACACACTTTACTTATTTCCCACATTACATCTTGATTGTTATTCCCTCTCTCTTATCTTCCTGTTCCCACACAAAGACTTCATGCACACTAATCTTCAACCCACTGACTTTAAAAAACAAACTTCCAACCAATGCCTAGCCCAACCCATGACCCACCGCGTGGGAGAGTGCCAACTCCTGACATTATTAATAATAGTCTGCTATGCTTACAGAAAGGAGCTTAGCAGAGTTGTCCTCTGAGCTCTACCCAGCAGAGGTTCAAAACAAACACTGAGACTCACAGCCAAACATTGGGTGATGCACAGGGAATCTTGTGGAAAAGTAGGGGGAGGAGAAAAGGACCTGGAAGTGACAGGAGCTCCACAAGAAGACCAGCAGAACCAACTAACCAGGTCTCAGAGGAGCTTTCTGAGACTCAAGCACTAACCAGGACTATTCATGACTGGACCTAGGCCCTCTACACAAATGGAGCCAATAGGCAGCCAAGGCTTCATGTGGGTCCTTTAGAAAGGGGAATGGGGGATGCCTCTGATATGGACTCTGATGCCAACTTTTTGATCACTTTCCCCTGGCAGAACTGCCTTGCCACGCCACAGGGGAAGAGGACACATTCAGTCCTTGTGTGATTTAATGACCTGGGTTGGATGGGAAGGTGATCTCCCCTTTTCTGAGGAATAGCGGAGAGGGGAGGAGGAAAGGGAGGGAGAGTGAGACTAGGAGGAGAGGAGGGAAGAGGCTATGAACAGGATGTAAATTAAATAAAAATCAATCTCTTTCTCTCTTTCTTTCTCTCTCTCTCTCTCTCTCTCTTTCTCTCTCTCTCTGTCTCCTCTCATACACAGGTTTATCAAGCTATGAAAGTGGATATAAAACTGTTTCCCCCCCCCCGTAACTGTATAGAGCTCTATGGAAGTTCAATGAGTTTTATAGTATGTTTAATTTCTGTGCGATATATATATATATATATATATATATTTTTAGTTTGGTTTTTTTTTTTTTTCAACGCTTTTTCATCAAATTTAAAACAAAGCTAGAAAACACTGAAGAAAAAAAAAAAAAAGATCCCATCCTGGGAACTTGCCAGAAACCACAAGGCAAATTTCCACCCGTAAGTTGGTAAATCTCACAATCTTCACAAACTCCATTCCCTTGAAGTTCCGGTTTGATGATTTAAAAACAATCCCGACTCCTTGTGAAACTCGGAACGTAAAAGTCGGTGCATTTCAAAAACAGCTCTGTAGCAGCAATTGCTCTAAAGAATTTCAGTTCAATTAAAAGATCAGTTTAATTTAGGTGTAAACGGGTTGCTTGGTTCGTATGTTCTGTAAAAAGTAAAGTCTCCAACCTGATATAATCGCCGAGAGGACAGGAAGTAGCTGTGGTGAACACTTCCGGGCCGTCAGTAAAATCCGTCCTACCCGGAAAAAGCGGAAGTGAAGCTAGTAGACTGCGGAGGATTCGGGCAGTCCTATTTACAGGAGTGACGTCTCGCTTCAAGTCATGTGATTTTGGAAAAAAAAATTTACCCTCGGAGACACAATCTAGTCGTGCAATGCCCGTGTTGCTGTTTCCAAAATAGCATTCTGCGGAGCTACTTGCGTCTTAGGGTGCTAGAGCCCTAGACACTTGTTTCCAAAATAAAGAAATAAATGATTTCAATAATTAATATTTACTTATATATACATAATAAATACATACAAATATTTCTATAAAAATAATTTTACATCTGTGGAGGCATAAGTACTATTCCCTTGTCTAGAAGAATTATTGACAAATGCAGTTCTTATGTAAAACCTAGAGAGAGGAGGGAGGGGCAGAAGAAAAGAGGGAAGGGAGGGAGGGAGAAAGGAGAGAGAATGGTTTATATATTATGTAAAAAGAGTTCTGTATTTAAAAAACTTACTATAAGTGCATACTGATAACTACTGTTTCTTTTGGGGGAGGTGGTAGTTGGTTTTGTTTGTTTGATTGATTTGTTTTGTTTTGTTTTTGTTTTTTTGAGATAGTTTTTCCTTTGTCCTGGACTCTCTCTGTAGACCATGCTGGCCTTGAACTCACAGTGATCTGCCAGCCTCTGCTCCTGAGTGCTGGGATCAAAGATGTGCACCACCACACCTGGCTTTATTTTGCCCATGCATTCTTATAATTTATTCTGAGAAGTCTTTCCTAACTACTGTGTCTAGATAAAAACCCATTTTCAAAGATTTATTTTATTTATGTTTATGTGCGTGTGCCTGCATGGGTTTATGTATAACACATGGTATAGGTGTCCTTGTAGAGTCTAGAGAGTGCCTTGAATCTCATGAAACCACATTGACCAACAGTTGGGAACTGAGATGTGGGTGCTGGGAAGTGAAACGGGGTTCTCTATATTCTTAATCATTAAGTCATCTCTCCAGCCTCCCAAAGTCATTTTTTACAGTCAAAGATCTTCTGATTATTTACTTGTAGTATTTAGACAAGTTGCTATGACACTTCACCAGTTTGAGGAGGTACTGTTTTTTCTTCGTCATACCAGCTATGGAGGATAGGATACTATTTGGTTTGCTTGTAATCTGTTCTCTCCAGACACTGCCTTAGTTTCTTATGTGGAGTAAGCTCTCAATAAAATTGTCTAACAAATGAATGTTGGCAAATGCTGATATTTCTGTAGGGAGATCAAAGGGCAAGGGCTACAGATTAAAAATGCAGTTGAAAATAATTCAGTGTATGGAGAGAAATATCAATGTGATCTCTGTGACCAAAATTTCTGTAAGTAAAACAAAATTAGCCATTTCTTCTAAAACTTTCTGAGACTGAATGATTGGGATACGAATTAGGAAAATATCACAGAAATTATTTATGCTTTCCTGGGAAAGGCACTATATCAATTGTATATACATACAATTGTATGCACATACATACATAATGTGCCATTTTAGTGGGAAGACCACCTTAAACGCTACTAGTCAATCTGGAATGAAGGGAAAGCAGGAGCTGATAACATGAAAAAAAGTCATGTAAAAACAAAACAAAATAAAACCTGGACCTCAAGGACATCAGAAAGCCCTGGAGACTAAAGAGAAGGTTAGTGTGACTAGAAGCCATTTATTAAGAAGATAAATGGTTAAACACTGAATCTTGAAAGGTAGACAGGGGCCATGGCATGCTAGGTGTGGTATATGCCTGTAATCCCTGAATTCCATAGACAAAGCAGAGAATGGGCTGGAGGCAATCATGAGTGAGATCCTATCTCAAACAAAAATAGAAAAAAGCAAATCAACGAGGAGTCCATGTAGTGACTTCAGCAGGGTGAGTGATGGTGTATTGTTTCGATATTTTTTAGAAGGTGATTCCTACTGGTGTGTGATCAAATGAAAATATTCTGAGTGGGAGCAGGAGAGATATTTCAATGCTTAAGAGCATTTTCTGCTATTACAGAGTTACACTTCCAGCACCTATATTGGAAAGCTTACAACTGGTTGTAACTACACCTCCAAGGGATTTGATGTCTTCTTCTAAGAGCACCTTCACACACACACACACACACACACACACACACACACACACACACATTTAACAAAAAAAACCCACCCTAGATAGGGGTGTTGTGAAGAGATATAAATATAAATGGAATAATTGATAATAACAATTTAGAGTAAGAATATACAAAATGATGCTGAATTGGATGTACATGCAGGGGTAGGGTGTGAAAACATCCAAAGTACATTTACTTGCTTTTTAGACATTGAAGATGGAAACCTCCCTTCTTCTCTCCCTAACTGGTGAGATAGATGAAGTTTTTTTTTTTTTTTTTTTTTAGGATTGTAGAAGACCTCAAAATTGGCCCAAGACACTCCAAGGCCAAGTTCTCAACATAAAGGAGATTTATTTGTCCCATAGGAACAGATGGCAGGGATAAGGGACAAAGACAGAAGATAGAGGAAGAGGGGCAATGGGAAGGAAGCCAGACGAGGGGATAAAAGGGGCCAGGGTGAGAGGTAAGCGGTATTTGTCCCTGGGGCACAAAGGACTGCTTCTGGTTAGAGAGAAGAGAGAGGGTGTAGTAGAGCTCAACTGCTCATCTCATTATGGCTAAGGAGTAAATGGAGAAACAGGAAAGAGCTGGGGCAAGATTATAGCCCCTGAAGACATGCCCTCAGGTGACCTACTAAATCCAGTTAGGGTCTACCAAATAAAATTTGAAGCACCTCCCAAAGAATGCCACCAACGGAGGACCAAGCCTTCCCTATAAGAGCCTATGAGGACATTTCCTCCTCTTGATTTACTCAGACTTTTCATTACTGTGACCAAATACCTGGCCTAACTCACAGAAGGAAGGGATTCTTTTAAGCTCATGGCTTCAGAAACTTTGGTCCATGATCAGCTGGCCCCCTTGTAGTGATCTTGAGGCGAGGCTGGATATCATCATGGGAGCATATGGTAAAATCAATAATGCTTGGCCATTGTTATTCTAGTTTGCTTTTTATTGTGTGAGACAGCAAAACCAGAAAGGTCTTATTTCATTTTACTGCTTGCAATACATCATGAAGGGTTCTCAGAACTGGAACCTGGAGGCAGCAATTGAACCATAGGCCACAGAGGAACTTTGCTTACTGACCTTCTGTCCCTGGTTTTCTCACTTTGCTTTTTTATACTACTCAGGGCCACTTGCCCAGATGTGTCACCACCTACAGCAGGCTAGGTTAACTGTGACCCAATCAATCAAGAAAATGCTTCCATAGAATTGCTTCCAGGACAATAAGATGGAGACATTTTCTCAACTGAGGTTCCTTCTTCCCAACAATCCTAGCTTTTGTCAAAGTGACAAAACAAACCAAGTGAGTATAATGATGGTTTTCATAGTGACAACTCTCTTAAAATTTTTATAGAAAAAGACTATTCTGAGATAAACATACTATCATCACGGCAAAAAAAAGGTCTGGAGTCTCTCCCAGATGCAAATGAAACATAACTACGTCTACGTCTTCATTCTCACCAAATTACCTTCTGCACCCATCTATGTATCTATCTACCTATGTGTGTATAACTATTCAGAGAGAGAGAGAGAGAGAGAGAGAGAGAGAGAGAGAGAGAGAGAGAGAGGGAGGGAGGGAGGGAGAGAAAGAGAGAGGAGAGCACTAGCACTAGACATGAGTATGAGTGTGGGTCCCCCTTCTGCACAAATTAAACTACAGTACATGACAAATGAATAATTGGTCAACAGTCTGCAAAGCTTGTGTTATAAATCTATAATGGTTCACCTTAAGCACATGCATGAACATTTTAATTAACAAATATTCTAGTTATTTTTATTTTATGTGTATAAGTGTTTTGCCTGAATGTATGTCTGTGCAGCATACACATGCGAGACACATGCGAGGAGGGCATCAAACCCCCTGAACTGCAGCTAGAGAGGTTGTGAGCCACCATATGGGTGCTGAGAATCTAACCTCTGTCTTCTGGAAAAACAGCTAGTGGTCTTAACTACTGAGTCATCTATTCAGCACAAGTATGAGATTTCTAATGTAAATGCTTTTTTCAAAACCCTGATTTTATATGTACCATGGGAAAGGAATAACTAAGCACTAGCACTCATTTTCTCCACAGTAATACCATTTATTTTGAAATCTTTCTTGCTTGAATGAACTGTTTATATCAATAGATTCTGAAAGAAAATTTATTGTTTATGTCTTCAACAATTTGTGTAAATGTTACTAGAGGTTCATAAGGTCATTCTTTCTTATATAATTTGATAGAGAGCTGAATAAGCAAAGCTTGTTGAAGGGTGCTAGGAAGAGCTGAAGAAATATTTATATTGAAAGATTGTGGCTATTTAGAATATCACAGTGGAAATATTGCACTGAACACTGGATGCCATCTATAAACACAAAGTTCTATTATTGTTTTTATATATGAAAAAAGAAAAAACTCTCCTTTTACTTCTAGACTTGTGAGTATTACTAAAACTAAAATAAAACCTGACTGTGAGAATTGTGAGACAAAATACAACACAAAAGTTTACAGAGCCTTACATAACAAATTTACCTCTGAATTTTAGGAATTATTTTTGTATTTTCTACTTGTGAGAAATACTAGATTATGTATTTGTCTTCATTACATATTTCCTCTTCCTTCTGTTACCCTCATAACTGTTTCAGCTCAGAGAATCTATTAAAACTAAATGGTCATATGCTTGATTGCATGTATAAGTTCAAATGATCTAGCCATGTAGGTGATTTTTTTTAAAGATTTTGCTCACCTGGATTAACTGTGTATGGTGCTCAGATCAAATGAGTTAAAAAGATTCTTTTAAATTATTACAATAATACAAAGTGAACAATCAGAAAACCCAAAAACTGCCAGCAGAGTAGAAGTAAGCATTTGTTTTCTAAATGTTAAGAAAGGTAACTTGTGATTTGCCATTTTGTACAAAATGGGAGCTTTTTAAAATGTTGTGACACTTTTATATTAATAAGTCACCCATTCCAGTTTTCTGGAAATACAGGGGTTAGGGAAACAAGTTAAACAATGCCATGATAACACAAATATAGGACACAAGACATCATAAAAGACAAATGGTTTGGGCATTTAATTAAAAACTAACGTAAATAAATGGAGGACTATTACACAGTAACATACAATAACCAAAACAATCATAGAACTTGGCTAAGAGAGCATCTGAGACACTACTACAGCACAAGGCTGAGGAAATAAGTGCATCTTTAAATGAAATTCAGCAGTGGCTTTGAATTCTTGCCACAGCTAAAGAAAAATGGAAAAGAATAATGGAAAGAAAACAATATGTTCTAAGAGCTGGATTTTAATATAGGGTTATTATTCATTTTCCCAGGCAGGTAGCATCATGGTTACACCTGGAAACATCTTCCCACTTAGGAGATGCCTGCTGAATGTGTAGAGGTGAAGTATTATGATGTATGTCTTAGGCTTTCCTATTGACGCGATGAAATACTGACCAAAAGTAACTCGGTGAAGAAAGATTTTATTTCACTTAGATTTCTATACCACAGTCCACTATTGAAATAATGGCAGAAACTCAAGTAAGGCAGGCACCTGGAAGCAGGGACTGATGAGGAGACCACGAAGGAGTGCGCCTCCTGGCTCCCTTCCCATGCTTTTCCCTGGGGAATGACTCTGACATAAAACTAACCAGGACAAAGTGTATGTAACCGTCACCAAAAAAGCCAGTTATTTTGTTTGTACTGAAGGTAGAGTTGTGCTTATTGTATATATATCTTTTAGCTTTTTACACATGAGTATTTTCTTAAAGAAAAACATTTTTTTTCTATAATGTTTTAGTTGGTGTGTAGTCACTGGACATGGTAGTGGATTTCTTTCTTTTCTTTCCTTTCTTTCTCATCATTCTCTCTTATCTCTTTCTTTCTTTCTTTCTTTCTTTCCTTCTTTCTTTCTTCCTTTCTTCAGACAGGGTGTACTTGGCTGTTCTGGAACTCGCACCATGGGTCGGGCTGACCTCGACTCACAGAGATCGTTCTACCTCCCAAGCGCTGGACTTAAAGGTGTGCACCACCACTGCCAGGCCCAGTAGTGGGCTTCAGAGAGACAACTTTAATACATGTATATAATGCATTTTGAGAATGTTCTCTTATATCCCCATTCAAATACTTTTCTTCTTCTTCTTCTTCTATTATTATTATTATTATTATTATTATTATTATTATTATTATTATTATTACCTTCTGCTCCTATATTTCCCTAGATTTCTTCTTTTCTGTCATATATATCTGAATGCCTAAGGCAAAGTCTTTATAATTATTGTAATAAACTTTGTTTTTAGAACAATTTTAGGTCTTACAGAAAATCAGATAGTACCCAGAGTTCCGTCTACCCTCTCTCTTCCACCACACTCCCATTATTCATATCTTGCCTTAATGTAGCACATTTGGTAACACTGGTATACAAATGCTGATACATTATTGTTCATTAAAATGCCAAGTTAACCCTTGGATTGACTTTTGTTGTATGAGTTTATTTTTTCCAGAAATGGATAATGTCATGTATCCACCATTATAGTATAATAAAGGAAAATTTCATTGTCCAAAAAAAGTCTGTCTTAGCTCTTTATTCTAATTCTTCTCTTCCCTAGTAACAGAGAACTTTTTAATTTTTTGCTTTTTCCAGAATGTTATATAGTTAAAACAATATTGTCTTTCTTTTTAAAATGTTTCTATTAATTCTTTAAGAATTTCATGCAGTGCATTTTAAAAATCATATTCACCCTTACTCCTCCCCTTACCTCCTCCCTGATCCACTCCATCGCCCCACCTCCCCCAACTTTTCACCCTGTTTTTCATATTCAATAGACCATACATTCCAGTTTGTTCTGCACATACACATCTGGTGTGAGGCATATTTCAGAGGGCCCCTCTTTTTGGGTGAACAATATGCCTTTTGTGGCTCGACAATTCCTTTCTTTCTACTGAACATTTTTAAAAAGATAACTTTTAAGACATGGCAATAACTTTCAACTTACATACTTTGTATTCCGATTTAATAAAACATCTCTTAAAGACTTTAAAAAGATAATGAAGGAGTTCTAAATATTTACTATGCATTTGATATTAGGAATTCAATAACTGATAGATACAGCAATTTAATTGCAGTTATATCTTAACTGTTTAAAAGGAAAATTTTAAAAAAGACACTGACAAGAAGAAAAGTACTGACAATGGAGGTTTTTATGAGACTCAAGGCACATCACATCTCAGGGGATTGTGTGTCTGAAGCAAAGAAGTGTAAGTGAGGACATTTCTGCACCTAGTACGGCAGCCTCCTTAAGTTCCATGGTTTTCTGTTGAGTCTTTTCAGTTGATTAGACGTGATAGTGGTAACCTAACCACAATCCAAATACAGACATGTCCAGGTTCTGAATAAAAACTGGCAACTTCTTAGTTAAAATCTTTCTACGGCAACCTAATCACCTAGTAGTCCTGAAGTTGCTTTTCTCCTCCCAAAACCCTCTTGAATCTGCGAAGAAAAAAAGCGAAGTATCTTGTACACGCCTTACATACCACTATAGAAGCAATAAAAGCCTTTGAAATACATGGTATCCTGTGAGACACATTGAAAATATGCATCAACGGGAGAGTGATTTTTTTAATGCTTGGGAGAAAACAATACTTGATAAGAACGCAGGGTGGCGCTGCAGTCTCAGAAGTAGAAGGAGCCGCCAAGCAGCCCACCTTCCAGAAGCCAGACCGCTAAAGGGAGGAGGGAGCAGAGGAGGCCGTCTAAGGCAGTCCTTCCGGAAAGTCTTAGGCCTGGGGGTTGTGGACTTGTCCCATTGTCTGCAAGATATTTGCAGAGCGAGTCGGTGACAACGTAAACCACAGCTGGGGCGGTTTCCTGGGAGACCAGAAGGCGATGGAGGCTGGAGAGGAAATGGAGCGAGTCGTGAAAAAAAGGCAAGTCCTGCTGTTCTTTGTTTTGCTGGGCATAGCTCAGGCTGGGTCCACAATTAGGCGCTACTCCGTGGAGGAGGAAGCGGAGAACGGCCTTTTTGTGGCAAATTTGTTAAAAGACCTGGGGCTGGAGGTAAAGGAACTCGCTGCGCGGGGACCACGAGTCATTTCCAAAGGGAAAAAATTGAACTTAGAATTCAAGAGGCAAACGGGGGATTTGTTGTTAAGGGAGAAAGTGGACAGGGAGGAGCTTTGCGGACCCGCCGAGCCCTGTGTGGTACCTTTCCAGGTGTTACTGGAAAACCCTTTGCAGATTTTACAGGCTGAGCTACAGATTAGGGACATAAACGATCATTCTCCCGTTTTTCTGGACAAAGAAATCATCTTGAAAATTTCAGAAACTACTGCTTCCGGTACCACTTTCCTAATAGAAAGTGCACAAGACTTAGATGTGGGAAACAACAGTCTCCAAACGTACACAATCAGCCCCAATTTCTATTTTCATCTTAAACTACAAGACCGTCCTGATGGCTCGGTGTTGCCACTGCTGGTTCTAGACAAAGTGCTGGATCGAGAGGAACGATCTGAAATCAGGTTAATCCTCACGGCGCTGGATGGTGGGAGCCCACCCAGGTCTGGCACCGCCCAGGTCCTTATTGAAGTCTTGGACATCAATGACAACGCCCCCTCATTTTCAAAGCCTCGCTATGAGGTTCAGGTCCCGGAGAACAGTCCTGTTGGATCCCTGCTTGCTACTGTCTCTGCTAGGGATTTAGACATTGGAGACCATGGACAAATAGCGTACAGCTTTTCCCAAGCTTCAGAAGACATTCGGAAAACATTTCGAATGAACACAACATCCGGAGAAATCCTTTTAGCAAAGACACTGGATTTCGAATCTACCCAGGCATATACAGTATATGTTCAGGCTACAGATGGTGGGGGACTTTCTGGAAGCACTGTGGTGTTTGTCGAAGTAATGGATTTGAATGACAACCCTCCAGAGCTGACTATGTCCTCACTTACCAATCACATCCCAGAAAACGCCCCGGAAACCGTAGTTGCTGTGTTCAGTGTTGCAGATCCTGACTCTGGAGACAATGGGAAAATGGTTTGCTCCATCCAGGAGGATCTTCCTTTTATTCTAAAACCTTCAGTTGAGAACTTTTACACTGTTATGACAAACACAGCCCTGGACCGAGAGACCAGATCACAGTACAACATCACCATCTCTGTCTCCGACATGGGCACACCCAGGCTCACAACCCAGCACACCATAACAGTGCAGGTATCAGATATCAACGACAACGCCCCGACCTTCACCCAAACCTCCTACACTGTGTTCGTCCAAGAGAACAACAGCCCCGCCCTGCACATAGGCACCATCAGCGCCACAGACTCAGACTCTGGCTCCAACGCCCAAATCACCTATTCGCTGCTGCTGCCCCAGGACCCGCAGCTGGCACTCGCCTCACTGGTTTCCATCAATGCTGACAACGGGCAGCTGTTCGCGCTGAGGGCGCTGGACTATGAGGTCCTGCAGGCCTTCGAGTTCCACGTGGGCGCTACAGATCAAGGTTCGCCCTCCCTCAGCAGCCACACGCTGGTCCGAGTCCTGGTGCTGGACGACAACGACAATGCGCCCTTTGCGCTCTACCCTCTGCAGAACGCCTCTGCTCCCTGCACTGAGCTGCTGCCCAGAGTGGCAGAGCCTGGCTACTTGGTCACTAAGGTGGTGGCTGTAGACCGTGACTCTGGCCAGAACGCCTGGCTGTCTTTCCAGTTGCTCAAAGCCACCGAGCCCGGGCTGTTCAGCGTTTGGGCTCACAATGGTGAGGTGCGCACCACCAGGCTGCTGAGCGAGCGCGATGCAACCAAGCACAGGCTGCTGCTGCTGGTCAAAGACAATGGCGAGCCTCCACGCTCTGCTAGCGTCACACTGCACGTGCTGGTGGTGGATGGCTTCTCGCAACCCTACCTGCCTCTGCCAGAGGTGGCGCCCGACCCTACACAGGATGACGATGTGCTCACACTGTACCTGGTCATTGCCTTGGCATCTGTGTCTTCACTCTTTCTGTTGTCTGTGCTGCTGTTCGTGGGGGTGAGAGTGTGCAGGAGGGACAGAGCGACCTCGATGGGTGGCTGCTCTATACCCGAAGGCCACTTTCCTGGACACCTGGTAGATGTCAGCGGGGCGGGGACCCTGTCCCAGAGCTACCAGTATGAGGTGTGTTTGACTGGAGATGCTGGGACCCCAGATTTTAAATTCCTGAAGCCAGTTATCCCCAACTTCCTTCTTCAGAGTTCAGAAAGAGAGAATGATACAAACCCCAGTTACAGAAATAGTTTTGAATTCAGTTAAGTATTGGTGAGGACATACGGAGTCTAGTCTCAGCTAAAACGTGAAAGGTTTGATTTTACTGCTTTGACAAGTGAAGGTATCTCTTCTTTGAAAGTAACTATCTTATTCTAATTCTTTGCATGTTCCTTGTAGTTCTAAATAAGTAAGGTATGTGGAATAAGGAATTTAAATTTCACATGTATTCCAACTTTGATTAGTCTTGTAATTTTATTTTGACTTATAATGTAAAAGTAAAAATTGGGTTTTCATAAATTTTTTTTTTCAGTGTGCACATTCATGTGTCTGTGTGTCCTCACTATGTAGCTCCGGCTGTTCTGGAACTCATTATGTAGACTGGGCTGGGGTTTTTTGTTTGGTTTTTTTTTTTGTTGTTGTTGTTGTTGGTGGTGGTGGTGGTGGTAGTGGTTTTTTGAGACAGGGTTTCTATGTGTAGCCTTGGCTGTTGCTGTCCTGGACTCGCTTTGTAGACCAGGCTGGCCTTGAACTCACAGTGATCTGCCTGCCTCTGCCTCCTGAGTGCTGGGATTAAAGGCGTGCACTACCATGCCTAGCTGACCGGGCTAGTTTTTAACTCTCAGAGATCCACCTGTCTCTGCCTTCTGAGTGCTGGATTAAATGCATACCGGCTCTCTGCCCTGCAGAAATGAGCTAGAGCATCATTGCTTAAATTTTATGTCACCAGTTCTGGATTATTCTTAAGTGCTGCCTAAAAATATTTTCTCTCATTACCCGAGTTGTAATATTTTGCAGCCCAGACTATTTGTGTTCATTTATTTTCTCATTAATATAACTTTTATCTCGTGAGCTGACACTAAACTCTTTATATGGATGTGAATAACATAGCACTTGTTTCATATTTATCCACACATGTATTTTAAAGTTGCAGCATACAAAACTTATGACTCCTTAAAGATTGTAGAAATCTTTTTTTTTAAATTTTTTTATTAATTTATTCTTGTTACATCTCAATGTTTATCCCATCCCTTGGATTGTAGAAATCTTAATTGTTGGATTTAACAGTGTTCAAATTAATGCAAAACAAATTCAGCCAAAATCATACACTATTCTAAAGGATAGCTAAAGAATACATGAAAAGTGACTTTCAAGGGCATGATAATTAGGTTTTCTTTCAAAATTCTTCAATTCTTTGGCTGAACTCAATACTTTTTTTAAAAAAATTTGAGACAAGGTCTCATTGTAGTCCTGAATTTGTGACAGGTCCTGCTACATTCAGGGTATTGGGATTGTAGGCATTGCACTAGCACTCCTAGTTAATTAACCTACTGGGAACTTTATTATAATTGAACTATATACAGAGCGTATGCTTCCATCTTTTGCCAACTTAGGAAATTTGTATGTAGCCTGGCATTCCATTCCCCAAATTCTCTGGAACTTTAAAGATGGAACTGAACATAAATCCATGAGTAGTGTGGGTGGATCCATTATAATTTTTATTAATTTTCTGGACTGACTTGTTCTAATTTTCTCTCTTTAGTACTGAAGACTTTTCAATGCTTTAAAAGAAAGTTTGTGGTGGGCCAAATGAGATGGCCAGCTATTCTGACAACTGGAGTTTGATCCCAAGACCCACATGATAGAAGTAGAAAATCAACTCCTCAAAATTGTCCTCTGACTTAAACAAACACACAAGCCATTTAAAAAAAAATCTCAGTTTTTGAGTTATGTTTATGGGCAGCTCCCATTTATTTAATGATTCACAGAGTCACCAGAATGTTTTAGGTTCTTAATATTTTTTGACTAACTGATTGAAAGAAGAATTGTGTTAGTTATGACATACTAATAATTAAATATGGCAAGCTACCTAATGAATAAAACTTTTACCAGAACTATTTGAACATTATTAAGTTACCAATCTAGTTTTCAACATATCTTTTTATGTTCTCTCTTAATACTTAATTCACGTCTCCTCTCCTGTCCTCTGACTTAATGAATGCAGAATTTCTGATATTTAATTTTATATTTAAATATGCTTCTGTGTTCCCCAAGTTACTCGCCCAACATTCTTCACTTCTTGCAATTGGATTTTGGGCACATGCAGCACAGAAATTATAATTCTTAAAATTTCAACCTACTATTAATTTTTACATACTTTTATGTATATTTGAATGAGATATGCTATTAAACTTCCAGAATTTGAAATCTCATTTTGAGATCAGGAGTGTCAGAAAAGACTGTCTCAGTAGCAAAAGTTTCTAGCTATCCATTTTATCACATGTGAGATTGTAGTTATGTGACCTCCTGTGACATCAAATGTCTCAATGACCATCAACTATCTTCCTGTTGTTATCAAGTACAATACGACAACATTATAGAAATAGCGTGGCTGTTAGTTTCCATGTCACCAATATTAGGAATAAACCCAATTACAAGCCAGGTCACAACACTCCTGATTCTCATGCGGAGAGCTAGCCCGAACACATATCTTTATTGCCTTTTTTTTTTTTTTTTGTCTGCCTACAACCTAACAATAGCTTCCCTTTGCCCTTGAAATAAAATACAAGTACTTAAAATTTCTCCTGCGTTTTACTTTCCTTGTCTCTGTAGCTTTTGAGACACTAAGATCTGGCACACTGTCCTTTATTGTGTGAATTACTGATACTTTACTCTTGCAGGCTCTTCACATGTCCTGCGTCACCTGATACACTTCTTATGCTTACCAGTCCACAGGAAAGGCAAGACCTTGGGGAGGACTTTCCTAACGACCCCTCATGAAGTTCAGTGCACTCAGCACACTTCCTGTGTCACACATTTCACACTGTTTGAGCATGTTTGAGATTTATACACCCTGCGAGATGTGAAACTGTATAAAATTTATAGATCTGATCTTGTTACCATTATAGGCATAACTTTGACAAATTAAATAACTGTCTATAGTAATACATCAATACAAGTTAAGGTAATATTTACTAAATTTCTGTAAAAGGAGAGGAAACAGTCTTAAGTACTCCACATGAAAATATAGAAGTAATTATGCATGTTCAGCCATCTAATATAAGCTATCATATTTTACCACTTTGACTTTTCATAGTGCTTCTCCAACTATTAATGTAACTCACACATTTTACAAAAATTTGAAAATAAGGAAACCAAAAAAAGAAGGATAATCATGTTATCACTTAAAATCTTTTTAAAACTTGTAGGTAGAAATTAAGGGTGAGGGTAGTAGCTTAGGATGTGTAGTGTGAGCTTGTAATGCAAATCGTGAGGACTTTTACCGGAGACAGATAATCCCATTTAGTGCATTGTGTTTGCCTAGTTTATGTTTAACTTATGTGGCACAAGAAACTCCCTCATTTGGGTCAGGTAGGTTGATAAGGGAAGTAAAGGGCACAAATCAAAACCAGTAAATAAACTAACGTCTTTTCTAAGAATTTAAAACTGCAAATGAACACATGGTGGCGCTGTTGACTAAAAAGGAGAATTAAGACTGAGTTATCTGTACAGAGAGATCCACAAAGCGATCCTATGCGATAAAACCAGGGCTTGTGGACCTGGGCAGATTTTTAAGCAAGAAAATCTGAACCTCTGGAAAACATTAGTTGTTAAGCTGTCTCCAAAAGACTTTGCTTTTCACAGAGAGCTATAAGGCTCCTCTTGGTGACAAGCTCTTGGAGAAACACCGCAGAAATACGATGGAGGCCAAAGAGGAGAGCTTCCTTAAACAAAGGCAAGTCTTGCTTCTCTTTGTTTTTCTAGGTGGGTCTCTGGCTGGATCCGGGTCTAGGCGCTATTCTGTGGCTGAGGAAAAAGAGAGGGGCTGCTTAATAGCCAATTTAGCAAGGGATCTGGGGCTCAGTGTAGAAGAGCTGGCTGAAAGGAGAGCTCAGGCTATTTCCAAAGGGAACATACAGTATTTTCAGCTCAGTCATCAGACTGGAGATTTGCTCTTGGTTGAGAAATTGGACCGGGAGGAGCTGTGCGGTTCCACAGAGCCCTGTGTGCTGCATTTTCAGATACTGCTGCATAACCCTTTGCAGTTTATTACAAATGAAGTTGAGGTCGTAGATGTAAATGACCACGCCCCGGAGTTCTTTGAAAACGCAATGCAACTGAAAGTCCTGGAAAGCTCCCCACCCGGGACAGTCATTTCTTTGGGAAATGCTGTGGACTTGGATGTGGGAAGAAACGGACTCCAGAACTACACAGTCTCTCCCAATTCCCATTTTCATGTTCGCACCCACCGCCGTAGGGATGGAAGGAAGTATCCAGAACTAGTGCTAGACCGAGCTCTGGACCGGGAGGAGCAGCCAGAGCTCAGTTTAACTCTCACAGCCCTGGATGGAGGATCCCCACCTCGGTCTGGCACGGCCCAGGTCCACATCCTGGTCCTAGACATAAACGATAACGCTCCAGAATTTACACAGTCACTCTACGAGGTTCACATTCTAGAGAAAAGCCCCATTGGCTCTGTCATTATCACGCTCTCAGCTTCTGACTTAGATACGGGAACGTTTGGCGCGATATCGTATGTATTTTTTCATGCTTCTGAAGAAATTCTCAAAACATTTGAACTAAATCCTAGTACTGGTGACATACAACTAGTTAAGGGTTTAGATTATGAAACAATTAATACTTACGAGGTTGACATAGAGGCAAAGGATGGAGGAGGCCTTTCAGGAAAATGCACAGTCATAGTTCAGGTGGTTGATGTGAATGACAACCCACCTCAACTGGCTTTATCATCAGTTAACAGTCTTGTCCCTGAGAATTCGGCAGAGACTGTGGTGGCTGTTTTCAGTGTTTCCGATTTAGACTCTGGAGATAACGGAAGAGTGACATGTTCCATCCAGAACGATCTCCCGTTCATCCTAAAACCATCTGTAGAGAATTTTTATACTATAGGGTCTCAAGGAGCGCTGGACAGAGAGAGCAGAGCCGAGTACAACATCACCATCACAATCTCAGACCTGGGCACACCCAGGCTCACAACCCAGCACACCATAACAGTGCAGGTGTCTGACATCAACGACAATGCCCCTGCCTTCACCCAACCCTCCTACACCCTGTTTGTCCGCGAGAACAACAGCCCCGCCCTGCACATAGGCACCATCAGCGCCACAGACTCAGACTCTGGCTCCAATGCCCACATCACCTACTCGCTGCTGCCATCCCACGACCAGCAACTGACCCTAACCTCGCTCATCTCCATCAATGCTGATAATGGGCAACTGTTCGCGCTCAGGGTTCTGGACTATGAGGCCCTGCAGGCCTTCGAGTTCCGCGTGGGCGCCACAGACGGAGGCTCGCCCACGCTCAGCAGCCAGACACTGGTGCACGTGCTGGTCCTGGATGACAATGACAATGAGCCCTTCTTTCTGTACCCGCTGCAGAACGCCTCTGCGCCCTGCACTGAGCTGCTACCTAGGGCGGCGGAGCCTGGCTATCTGGTCACCAAGGTGGTGGCTGTGGACCGTGACTCTGGCCAGAATGCCTGGCTGTCTTTCCAGCTGCTCAAGGCCACGGAGCCGGGGCTGTTCAGTGTGTGGGCTCACAATGGCGAAGTGCGTACCACAAGGCTGCTGAGCGAGCGCGATGCAACCAAGCACAGGCTGCTGCTGCTGGTCAAGGACAATGGCGAGCCCCAGCGCTCTGCCAGCGTCACTCTGCATGTGCTGGTGGTGGATGGCTTCTCCCAGCCCTACCTGCCTCTGCCAGAGGTGGTGCCCGACCCTACACAGGATGAAGATGCGCTCACGCTGTACCTGGTCATTGCCTTGGCTTCTGTGTCTTCTCTCTTCCTCTTGTCTGTGCTGCTGTTCGTCGGGGTGAGGCTGTGCAGGAGAGCCAGGACAACTTCTCTGGGTGTTTGCTCTGTGCCCGGGGGACATATTCCTGGCCACCTGGTGGACGTCAGCGGTATGGGGACCCTGTCCCAGAGCTACCAGTATGAGGTGTGTCTGACTGGAGACTCTAGGACTGGTGATTTCAAATTCCTAAGTCCGGTGATGCCAAACCTGTTTCTGGAAGAAGCTGAGGGAGACGTTAAGGAAAGTCCCCACTTCAGGAATAGCGTTGTAGTCAGCTAAGTATTGTAAATGGTTCATCAACTCAAAGTTCAGGTAAACTTCTTATTGTATTCTTTT
The DNA here is from genome assembly GCF_903995435.1 of Acomys russatus. Classification (NCBI taxonomy): domain Eukaryota; kingdom Metazoa; phylum Chordata; class Mammalia; order Rodentia; family Muridae; genus Acomys; species Acomys russatus. The sequence continues at coordinate 25,791,963 of NC_067156.1, forward strand.
AAGAAGTTGTACTAGCTAAATGTTTTCTTTACCAGTAATTCAACCCATGATATCCCAAATAGCTTTAACTTGTTACTTTTTATTAACACTAATTACTTAGGATTTTGTAGTTGTGGTATTATATACACATTTTCTCTATATTTGGGCATCTCTATGTAATTGTGAGATTATTATAACAGTTAATGAAACTAATATGTTCATGATATTCTGGAACTTTTCAATGCACTAAAGAAAAAGTTGAGTGTATTTGTGGAACATAGCTTTACCATATAACTTTGTAGATTTTCAGGCATAGTTTGGAATTCTTTATGAGTCTTTGGCCTTTTTGAGTTAAGCAACTTGAATAGCTGTAAAATTTAGTACACTTCTTTCTCCTAAATTTATGTAAACACACACTTCATTAAAACGTCAGTGCATGGAAGTTGTGCCATGTCCTGTTGTGAACACTGTGCATCCTAAAGATTGTTATGTGCATTTGTCCACAAGCATGTCATAAATACTAAGATTAACCTTCTAAAGTAATTATTATACAATAAAAATTAAGGAGAAATGTCATATGCTTGCTCTCCTCCTCCTCCTCTTCTTTTTCCTCCTCCTCCTCCTCTCCTCCTCCTCCTCCTTCTCCTTCTCCTCCTTCTCCTCCTCCTCCTCCTCCTCCTCCTCCTCCTTCTTCTTCTTCTTCTTCTTCTTCTTCTTCCTTCTCCTTCTTTTGTGAAGCCGGTCTGTTAAATCACTGGTTTAAAAAGTAATGTCAGAAACTGAATTATGAACCAATTTCTTCTAAGTTTATTGAGGACTCTTGAGGGTGTTAACCTTCTCTTTCTCCTTACTTCCTTTACCATTTGGACAGAAGTCCAAGTATAATGAACAGATTGAATTTTCTTGGAGTTTCTTAGTTTTCCATGCCATTCAGAAGAGGAAATTTCTTCTGAATTTTGTCTCTCATCTTTAATGCTGATGGTTGGTCTCAGTTTACTTTGTAATACTTGATAGCAATAGGAAATTTTTTAATCTTTAAAATTATTTTTGATGTTTAATTTCACTGCTGTTCCCCAGTGTAGCCTTCAGTTATAGATTAGTTTAGTTTTATATTAAGGAAAGCTTTGTGTGAAATAGATATGCTTTTGAACATGAATATGCTGAAACAATATTTGTTTGAATAGTGACTGTTTGCTGTAATGTTCAACAAGCCTGGTGAAGTTATTGTGTGATTTCCAAGTAGATTTATTTAGTTCTGACTATAAGATGCCATCGAAATTTTTTGCCAGAAAAAAATTGAGCCATTTAAAAACTTTCTTTATAATCTAATGTTTATTTTAAAATCCAGTATATTATACTCCTAGAGTTTTAGAACATATACATTACTTTTACCTCCAAGAATACAACAAAAAGGGAAGTTAATGATAGTTTGGTTTCTAATTCTTCTTCTTCTTCTTCTTCTTCTTCTTCTTCTTCTTCTTCTTCTTCTTCTTTATTTTTTTTTTGAGACAGGGTTTCTCTGTGTAGCCTTGGCTATCCTGGACTCACTTTGTAGACCAGGCTGGTCTCAAACTCACAGAGATCCACCTGCCTCTGCCTCCGAGTGCTGGGATTAAAGGCCTGTGCTGCCATGCCCGGCTGCTTGACTTATTCTTGAAACAGTTTTTAATCTTGACCCAACTTTAAAAGTACCCCAAGAAAGATATAAAACTCAGAGAAGAATGAAGCACAAATATGGTAAACAAGATTAACAGCTTTCCAATTGTTATCAGCTATATAAACAAAATATATTTGATATGGCAATTAAAATAAACCTAATTATGCTTGAGCATCATGACAAATCAAGTTCACTTTAATTTAGCTACCCAAGTCCATTTTGTATAATAATATAAACAAAAGTGGGGAAATATATGCCAAGGAATACTCCACTCATTTCCCTTTTGTGTATTCAAAATCATGGAACATTCCCGACCAGCTAGGAGCCACCACAAGCTTATGTAATTAAACCAGCAATTTAAATTTCTGTTACTACAGTGTAGTAGTAAACATGACCCAAATATCCTACATATAATATATACCTTAGGGAAAAGGTCATTTTGTTGTTACTGAACAAAAGTGGAGAATAGAGGCTAGGTTTCTTGATAATGGCACATATGCTAACATGTTTCTTTTTTCCCTCAGATGCTTCTATTACATGTGTGTCTCTCGCAATTCACCGCTGTTGTTTTCAGACATGGGATGAGTTTAACATGTGCTGTTCTAGGGCAGAAATTCTACCAAAGGCAGCAAGTTCATATCACTTTAAGATCTGTTCTGCACATTCTCCACAGTTGAGTGGAGAGTGCGATATGACTTTCTCAAGTACTCTGGTGCCTCACATTTGACCATGTCCCCTGGAGGGGGAGACCTGGTGGCACTCAGCAGGTTACCAAAAAGAGAATTGATACCCTATGAGCATATACAGGGGGAGGTAATCCCCCTCAGGAACAGTCGTAGGGGAGGGGCATAAGGGGAAAATGGGAGGGAGGGAAGAATGGGAGGGTACAAGGGATGGGATAACCATTGAGATGTAACAAGAATAAATTAATAATAAGAAAAAATAGCAGACTAAACTAATTACTGGACAGAACAAATGACAACTTCTAATTGAGAAAAATCCGTATTTGAGCTAAACTTAAAATGATATTGTTCCAAAGACTTATAGATGACTATATATTTAAAGACTTTTTACAAATATAGAAACATTACTTATCTTCTAGCAAAGTAGGTAAGAGTAAATAGAGGCAGACAGAGAAAACTAATGAAATTGTGAATAAATTAGATAATGTTATCTATTTTGAATGGGATTTGGTCATGTTCCTACATGCTGGTGGCTATTTTCTTTATCAAATAAACATGTCGTAAGACTCAAACAATTAATAAAAAATCTTTTATAAAAAAGATCTGTTCTGCTTAGCACTATCAAAAGTCACACAATACACATATTTTATGTGTAAGGTTAAAAATTATACGTACATATGTAGAATTAACCTTCTATATTAGATTGTTTATTTGACACCAAAAAAGCAATTATAATTACAGGTTAAAAGCCAGAAATTAAGCCTGGCATAGTGATGCATGCCTTTAATCCCAGCACTTGGGAGGAAGAAGCAGGTGGATCTCTGAGTTCAAGGCCAACTCTGTCTACAAAGAGAGTTCCAGACAGCCAAGGGTACACAGAGTAATCCTGTCTCAGAAAACAAAAATAAAAACACAGAAATTATCTTTCTAAAATAACAGAAAGACCATGATATTATAAGAACTGTATGGGCTAAGATTTCTGAGAAGAAGGATGTAAGATCTCAATTAACAGTCTATTTTGCCCCAGAGAAATTTGCTAAGTCTGAAAACAAGCAACAGGCTCTTGAGAGAGACAAGGTAAAACAGTAAACTTTGACAGACTGGAAGATTCAAGCTTAGATCTGGTTTCCCCATTCATGATATTTAAACTCAAGGCAGACACCAAGAGTAAAGAACCTAGGAAGAAAATTCTTCAAAATCAGAGTGAAGTTTTGCTTGCTGAGAAAATAGAGTTTTGAACCTCCCATGGGAAGGGGATATGGAGAACACAACAAAAGTTCATGACTTGGAATATTGCAGAGTTGGGTAGGCCTGCAAAGAACCTTAACCAAGTATAGTGCCTGCTTGCATTAGGGTGGTATCAAGCTGACACCCTTACCTTGAGTTAGCATACCCTTACCATGAATTAGCATCATGACCCTAGATGGCTTTTATGAATTACACAACATTCTGTAAAAATTTCAAGGCACGCATCAAAGAAAACACACACACACACACACACACACACACACACACACACACACACGCACGCACCTAAATTCTATCAAGAAAAACAAGAATAAAAACATATGGTATAGGTGGGGCATGGTGGCACATGCCAGTGATCCCAGTATTTTGGTAGGCAGAGGCAGGCAGATCTCTGTGAGTTCAAGGCTAGTCTGATCTTCAAAGTGAGTTCAGGACAGCTAGTGCTCCACAGAGAAACCCTGTCTTGAAAAAAAATCATCTAGAAGATCCAGATATTAGAAATTAATGTGCCAAATAGCTTTTTAAACATATGGCTAATGCATTAAAACAATATACAAAATAGACACAAGGAAATTTTATCATCAAATAGAAATATTAAACTGTAGGTTCTGTAGGTGAAAAAGACACATGATATAGAACTAAGTTGTTTAATGCAATAGCTATAAGAAACGCAGGAAAAGTGGATGCAAGATGACTCCAGATAAAACATTCAGATAGAAACACAAAGAAAATATAATTAAGAAAGAAAAGAACATTAGTAACATTTGGGATATAATGAAGTCCTCCAACATGCTTACAACTGTAATCCTAGAATTGAGGAGAGAATTAGAAAGAGATGATGAGAAACAATTACTAAATTGGTAAACTTCATTCACTGTTTAAGAAGCTTAGTGAAACTCAGTCAGAATAAATAAAAGACAAAACAAGCCAGTTGTGTCACAGGAAGGTTGCTTGATTTCAAGTCAAATAGAAAAAAAATCTTAAAGCAACCACATGAATATGATAAAATTATTTTAAAAGAGACACTGCAAAATGGACAGCTGGTTTTAAAGCATAAATCATGAAACTAAAGACAATGTCTTTAAGGTCTTGTAAGTTACTTTAAAAGTAGAATTACCTGAGTAAACCGGAGGTGCAGGTTAGCAGCTTCAAAAATGAAAAAAAAAAAATGACAGAGACAGTTAGCTGCCTCTATAATGTTGGTGCATCATCTTCAGCCTTCTGGCCCAGTATATCTGACAGACATATTTGTGAGGCAGGAACTATGGAGTACTTGCTTACCCTGTTTACAGAGAGATGGGCAATTGACTCTGCTCTGCATTTTTAAGCAGAATTCTGTCTGGGGCAGAAATGAGGACATTTTGCCCAGTGGCTTGTTTGCCACATTTGAAGCCATCTCCACAAGGAGGTTCTTTGATGCTCATTATCTTCTTTGAGGTAGGCTGGGCGTTGCCAGGAGATAACCTGTCTTATTGTCAGAGTATATTTAAAATAATAGAAACATCTTTAAATGCCAGATTCTGTAGGTCTCTGATGTTTTTGAAGACCTTATCTAACTATTTTACTTTATCTATCTATAGAATCATATCTATCTGTTAAACCTAGGATGTATATTCTTGTGATAAAAATAGACTAGTAATTGACATGACCGTGATTTGATCAACTAACAATTAGCTTGTATTACTTAACTATCCTAAACTGCCTGCAATAGCACTTTAAAAGTATTGGAAGTAAACCTTGTATTATAATTGAGTTATATAGGTAGAAATATCTATAATGTGTATGAAGAGTAATTTTAAATTTGAATTCTATACCAATGTATCCAAATTAAACTTATTTTGCATCAATATACAAAAATCTATACTAATGAATTAAAAATAACCTTTTTTGTGAGTAACAATTAAGGCCTTAAGTTGAGGAATAGATTCAATAGTCTACTTTTTGTCCTATCATCCCTGTATATTTCTATATTTCCTTTTCTTTCTTTTCAACCCCTATCTCCAAACCTAAGAAAGAAAGATAAAGGAAAAGAGAGAGATCCCTGAGTCCAACCACGTTTTCTCTCTAAATAAGGCCAATAATAACTTATAACCAACTCCCACTGAAAATAATCATCTGTAGCCCAAAAGAGCAACCAAAAAATGTACCCAGCCCTTCTTAAGGGAAATGGGGCATTGTTCTCTTAAGGTTTCTTCTGGATGATTTGGGGGGAATAATACCTTTGTAGGGGCCCAACTAAAATTGGGGAAATGGTTAAACAAGCCAGGAATAGTATTTGTGGTCCAGTTTCTAAGTGTTGAGAGATTCCAGGCTTAATTGAAGTCCTGTGTGGGACAGTCTGAAATGCTAGGCCAATTGGGATCTGAAGCTGTCCTGTTCTGATGAAGAACAGCAACTGAAGCACTTGGTGCTGGAACATGAAGGATGCAGGATGTCCGTGTCCAGCATGCTGAGAGGGATGAATCCTGTCAGGTCTGATCCAGCATCAGTATCCGGTTCTTTTGTTATGAAAACATATAATTTCTCACACTCATTATACAATCCTAAAATATAAATGTATGAGTATGCAGGATGCATAAAACAACTGTTTATTTGAAATCTTTGATTTGATTGATACATATTGGCGTGAGTATTGATACGTTCCATTTTCATGTGTTATAAGAACAATAATTTATCTTCTGACTTAATGAACGTCTGTTCACTGGAAAGTATAAATAGCATGTTCATTGTTTCAGGACACTCTCCAGGGTTCTTCTGCCTGGTGCCCTGGAACACTGTCCACCAGCCTACACCCTTGGCGTTCTTACAGTGTTATGTATGCATTCTTTACATCCAAAACAAAAAACAAAAACAAGGTTTTTCTTATTCTGAAGATCTACATCATACAATTTTGCTTTTATATCTTTGTGGGGAAGGGACAATTTGTCAGTTCGTGTGGTTTAACTAATCACTATTTCTCTCCAGTTGACTTATTTTTAGTTGCTAACTCCATTGACAATAGTCTCTTCTCACGATGTTTAAAAAAGTAGAATTATATTATCAATGCATACACTCTTCAAAAATGAAGTTTTCCTATGAAGAATTAATCAATCCTGATCAGCACCAAAAGAAATACTTTTTGTGTAATTCATTAGATAGAAAGAAAAGAACCTGCTGCGTGGCAGGCACAGAACCAGACTTGAGAAATAGTCACCTTCTGGATGAACTAGTCAAAAGCTTGGATCTTGCATGGATTCACCTTAGGCAGTTTTAGGGTGGCCACCTGTAACTCCTGTGTCTTCCACCTCCAAGGAAGCTGTTGTCAAACTACATGCTGCAGAAGTCACCAGACACTCTCCCTGCCAAACAAGGGAGCAGGTCAATGGAGAAGTGCCCTGTCAGAGGTCTCCATCAAAGGTGTTGGGAAAAATAAAATGACAGGAAATTCAACTCTCAAACAAAGCCAAGCACTTCTTCAGAGACTAAAGGAGTGTTTTGTAGGAAAGATGTTCTATGGTTCTTTAAATGCAAACCTTGCTGTGTCTCCCTTTATATTCACCCTGAAACCTGACACTACTGTGACTTGTCCTGTTTGTAGGGTCAGCATTCCCAAACATCTTCTTCCTAAGCTCATCACAAGAAAAGAAACTTTGGCACTTCTGCTCACAAAAGGAGCTGCTGTGCCAAATTCTGTAGAACTCACTCACTGACTGTGATTTAAAGGAAAGGCTAAACTAGTATGGATTGTCTATCTGCATAACCAACTTGTTCAGAGGCACCAAGAATTTGTACACATGTGCCATGCCCGACATGATGCTTCACATCCCAAATCAGCTGCTGAGAAAATTCAAAAAATTAAAAGCATCGAGAAGACCATAATGTGCCTCAAAGCAAGTGTCATGGCTTTTACAAAGAAACAAGAAGAAAAAGAAATAGGTAAAATTCACAAGAAGGCATCAGAATGAATTTCAGTTTCTGGTGGACTGGGGCAGGGCAGGGGGGAACCCATGATACAAGAAAACTGGAATAATGTGAAAAGCCGAAGTAATGAAGTAGATGAATCCACAGACAAACTGTTGTTGTGCCTGCATCAATACACATGGGACTAGAAGATGGAAACACTGACGTCCCAGACGTGATCCCCATAACAAACCACTTCCCCCAATCAAAGCTGGACTCTCCTATTCCCGAGCAGTGAGAGCTCTAGAGGCCAGATGGTTCTCTTAGTTGTACTGATACTTTTCCCTTCAGAATCAGATTCATGAATAGTTCCAGTTCTACCATCGAAAGAGATTCAGCAGGGTGTGTGATGCATGTCTTTAATCCCCAGCACTCAACATCAAAGACAGGCAGATTTCTGAGTTTGAGGCTAGCTTGTTATCCATAGTGAGTTCTAGCTAGGACAGCTGGGGCTACAGAGAAAAATCCTGTCTCAAGCAAGCAAGCAAACAAGTAAGCAAGCAGACAAACAAGTCTTTTGAAAGAAGAATAAGCCTGGAACTTATCTCACCAAATGATCAAGACAAGCCAGATGCAGGGGCTCATGCCTGTAATCCCAGCACTCTGGGAGGCAGAGGCAAGTGGGTCTCTGTGAGCTCAAAGCCAGCCTGATCTACAAAGTGAGTCCAGGATACACAAAGCTACACAGAGAAACACTGTCTCAAAAATCAAGCAACAACAACACCACACACACACACACACACACACACACACACACACACACACACACGAACAAAGTGATCAAGGCAGAGGTGTAAACCCAGGGCAGTTAACTAGCTTTGCATAGTGCACATATTACTTACCAAGAATTCTTGCTATTTCAAATTTCTTTAAAGTCTTGTTCCATTTTGCTTCTACTGGAGAACCAACTTCAAAAACAGCTTCTTTGCGCACTATTTATTGTAACAAGCAGCTGAGAACATCCATGCTTTTGTTGTAATTCACATATACTTGTTCTAAGTGTCCACACCAGACCAACAGCATTGAATCTATTATTGATGGTTGTTGGCCAAGTTGAATGTTTGTTGGTTAGACCCTCATATGTTTTCACTTACAGAGTAAGTTTATAGTTTGAAGTCATAAAATTAATATTATAATTTTTTAAAAGTCAGGAGAGTTAGTAGTCGAATTTAAGGCAACAGTCACAATAACTTTGAAACATTTGTATGTTCTTTGCAAGTGGAGCTCCAAAATGGTTACTTTTAGTATTTCTTTTCAGGCATGTCTCTAACACTTTGAACACCAGCTGTTAAAACAAAATTAAAAAGTGAAGTCAATGAATTTAAACAAGGGGAGAATAAACGGAACACAATGAAAAAGGTACATGCAGTAGTGAATAAGGACGCTTGGTGGCGCTGCAGACTAAGCGTATGAATAATGGGCTCTGCAGATGCTCTGGTAGCCATTACTGGCCATCAGAATTTACACTGCTCCTTAAAAGAAGCTGACGTTCAAGATGGATCTAGCGGCGAGATTTCTAGAGAAGGCATAGCTCCAACAGCAAGTCAGTGAGTGAAATTTAGTTCTGTTATTTCATCAAAAGACATGGGTGGATTCTAACAAATTAAAAGATACTGAACCTTCTGGATCCAGTGTGAACAATGGAGACAGCACCAGCAAAACCGCCACAGCAAAGGCAAGTGGTTTTTCTTGCTATATTGTTGCTACTGTGGGAGACTGGCTCTGAGGGAGTTAGATACACCATACCAGAAGAAACCGAGAGTGGCTACTTGCTGGCTAACCTTGCAGAAGATCTGGGGCTCAGGGTTGGAGAACTGACCACTAGAGGGGCACGAATCCATCACAGAGGAAACAAAGAGCTCTTGCAGCTGGATGCTGAGACTGGGAATTTGTTCCTGAAGGAAACACTAGACCGTGAGGTGCTGTGTGGGGAGACAGAACCTTGTGTGCTGCACTTCCAGATCATACTGGAAAACCCTGTGCAGTTCTTCCAAACGGACCTGGAGCTCACAGATATAAATGACCATTCTCCAGAGTTCCCTCACAGGGAAATGCTTTTAACAATCCCTGAGAGTGCCCAGCCAGGGACTGTGTTTTCTCTGAAGGCAGCTCAGGACCCTGACATAGGGAGCAATGCTGTTCAGAACTACTCAGTCAGCCCCAACCTCCATTTCCATGTTGTTACTCACAGTAGAGCAGATGGCAGGAAATATCCTGAGCTGGTGCTGGACAGAGCCCTGGACAGGGAGGAGCAGCCTGGGCTCACTTTAACCCTCACTGCTCTGGATGGGGGGACCCCTGCCAGGTCTGGGACCACTACAGTTCGAATTGAAGTCGTGGACATCAATGATAACGCCCCCCAGTTTATACAGTCCCTATACGAAGTGCAGATTCCTGAGAACAGTCCCCTCAATGCCTTAATTGTCATGGTCTCTGCCAGGGACTTAGATGCTGGGATATATGGGAATGTAGCCTACTCTCTGTTTCAAGGCGGTGGAGCTTCTCAATCATTTGTTATTGACGAAGTCACAGGAGAAATCCATCTGATCAAAGAGTTGGATTTTGAGGTAACTCAATACTACAATGTGGAAATCGCAGCCACAGATGGAGGGGGCCTTTCAGGCAAATGTACTGTGGCCGTACAGGTGTTGGATGTGAATGACAATGCCCCAGAGCTGACCATCTCCATGGTCACAAGCCCCATCCCAGAAAACTTCCCAGAGACTGTAGTTGCTCTTTTCAGTATTTTTGATCTAGATTCAGGGGACAATGGAAAGATGGTGTGTTCTATTCAGAACGAACTTCCATTTCTTTTAAAGTCCACATTTGAGAACTATTTTACTTTAGTGACAGAAGGGCCACTGGACAGAGAGAGCAGAGATGAGTACAACATCACCATCACAGTCAAGGACCTGGGCACACCCAGGCTCACAACCCAGCACACCATAACAGTGCAGGTGTCTGATATCAACGATAATGCCCCCGCCTTCACCCAAACCTCCTACACCCTGTTTGTCCGCGAGAACAACAGCCCCGCCCTGCACATAGGCACCATCAGTGCCACAGACTCAGACTCTGGCTCCAATGCCCACATCACCTACTCGCTCCTGCCACCCCAAGACCCGCAGCTGGCCCTAACCTCGCTCATCTCCATCAATGCTGATAATGGGCAGCTGTTCGCGCTCAGGGCACTAGACTATGAGGCTCTGCAAGCCTTTGACTTCCGCGTGGGCGCCGCAGACCGAGGCTCTCCTGCTCTCAGCAGCCAGGCGCTGGTGCGCGTGCTAGTCTTGGACGATAATGACAACGAGCCCTTTGTGCTGTACCCGCTGCAGAACGCCTCTGTGCCCTGCACAGAGCTGCTACCCAGGGCCGCGGAGCCTGGCTACCTGGTCACCAAGGTGGTGGCTGTGGACAGTGACTCTGGCCAGAATGCCTGGCTGTCGTTCCAGCTGCTCAAGGCTACGGAGCCCGGGCTGTTCAGTGTGTGGGCACACAATGGCGAGGTGCGCACCACCAGATTGCTGAGCGAGCGAGATGCCCCTAAGCACAAGCTGCTGCTAGTGGTCAGGGACAATGGCGAGCCTCCGCGCTCAGCCAGCGTCACTCTGCATGTGCTGTTGGTGGATGGCTTCTCTCAGCCTTACTTGCCTCTGCCAGAGGTCGCTAGCGACCCGACACGGGATGAGGATGCGCTCACGCTGTACCTGGTCATCGCCTTGGCGTCTGTGTCTTCACTCTTCCTCTTGTCTGTGCTGCTGTTTGTCGGGGTGAGGCTGTGCAGGAGGACGAAGGAGGCCTCTTTGGGTGTCTACTCTGTGCCTGAGGGACACTTTTCTGGCCACCTGGTGGACGTCAGCGGCGCGGGGACCCTGTCCCAGAGCTACCAATATGAGGTGTGTCTGACTGGGGACTCTGGGACTGCAGATTTCAAGTTCCTAAAGCCCATAATTCCCAACAGTCTGATTCCAGACAGTTACATGTTGAATAGTTAAAATTACAGAAAACGCTTAAGACACCTAAGAAAAGGATTAAGAGAAAGATAAAATAGTAGTTTCTTGAATGTCGGCATTTTTCTGGTAATCAGTAACATTTCCATAATATTACGTTTTATATTTCTATGTGGCTTTACTTTTTGTGTCATTGATTAGTTTTTCAACTGTCTCCTGTCTTACTAGTGCAATCTTAGTGTATGTTTTCTCCTACTCAGTCTGTTAGTCATGACTGAAACAGTTTTAAAATTTTATTTAATGTAGTGTATTTGGTAAGCAGTGTAGAATCCCCCCAAATTTTCAGAATTTATCTATAGCATTTTCTTTATTTTTTGGGAGGTATGCTAACTGTGCAATGTGGTAGGCTCTTTGTGATGTTTGCTTACATGCAGGTAATCTGCATCCCTAATCTTCAGCCTTCCCCTTTACTTTCATAATGCTCCTAAATATTACCTAGAAATGAAAATGTTCTACTATCTTCTTTGGGTGTGGCTGTTGTTCCATCTACTTTCCTGCAAAGATGTGGTTTCATTTTTCTTTATGGAGTCAAATTACAGGATGTGTGCTGGATGGATAGAGCAGTTGGTGCTTAGCATCCGTGATACCCTGGGATGGGTGCCAGAGTCACATGGCCAGTTTGAGTTCCATCTGGGTTATGTGAGCTTCTGTTTTTCAACAAAACAAAACTGCACTTCGCAGAAGCAGGTTTGCGTTGTCCATTTATTACAGTAATCTTAAACCATTTCCTCTTTAATTAAGTAAAGCGTTAAGTGCAATTTGAAATCCTTTTATGAGCAGCGGGTTTAACCCATCTCTTCATTGACACTTGCTGTTAATATTCTTTTGAGACGGGAGGTGGGTCTCTACTAGCCCTGGCTGTCCTGGAACTCACTGTGTAGACTGAGCTGGCCTCAGACTCACAGAGGTACACATACTTCTGCATCCTGGGTATGGGGATTAAAGGCATACATCGCCACACCAGCAGTAATTAATGTTCAAGGTTTCATTTTTTTCAAGATGGAGTTTCTCTTGTAGTCCTCGCTATCCTGGACTCACTTTGTAGACCAGGTTGACCTCAATCTTGCAGAAATCTGCCTGCCTCTGCCTCCTAAGTGCTGGGATTAAAGGCATGTGCCATGATGGCTGGTTAAAGATTTCATTCTTTATATTGGCAAAAAAAAAAAAAAAAAAAAAAAAGGAGCAATATCGTGGATAAATCCATTGTATTTCTTTTAAGCTTTCAGTCTTCAGGGTTGTTAAAAGCATATTCAAACAACAGGAATAAATTAAACATGTGTCATTTTAAACTATTGAACATTCTTTCTTTTTCATATTATTTGGTGAAGTGTATAGTTAGATGCCACTTTGCTTTGTAAATTCTGAGCTGTTGTAGTAAAAAACCCATGGGATCCTATTTTTAAAAATATTGCAGTAAGGACAAGTTCTTTTAAGCCCCATTGGCTACTAATAACAATTTCCAATATTTATGGTGACTTAGGAGGAATTTTTTTTTTAGCTTTCTGTCAAGGTTCATCCAGACTGCAATTTGACATGATTTAGGATTGCTCAAAATCTTGCCTGGATAATGACTTTTGATCCATATTCTACCTCTGTATTTGTAACTCAAAAATATACAAAAATTGGAATTAGAGAAGTGTCATTAAGAAAGATTAAATTGACTACAATTTAAAATTAAATCTAGAAGGAGCCACAACTTCAAATAATATGGTCATTTTGAATGAAATATGTCTTAGTTTTCTACTGCTGTGATTAAACATCATCACCAAGGCAAGAAGAAAAAGTTGTATAGAGAACTACTGTATCAAGAAGAAAGAGTTCCCTGGAGGCTTACAGTTTCAGAGGGTGACAGTCCATGATCATCATGGCAGGAAATATGGCTGATGGTAGGAAATGCTCCTGAAAGCTTACACCGTGATCCAGGAGCAAGAGGCTAACTGGGAATGGCATGGATGACTGAAACCTCAAAGCTCACTTCCTCCAGTGACACACCAGTTCCAACAAGGTCACCCCTAAGCATTTACACTGTCCTAACAACTGGGGGCCAAGCATTCAAATATATGAAACTATTGGGATCATTCTCATTCAAACAACCACATATTGGGACTGGGACTCTGTTGCACATCACTTTTTTTCTTTAGATGCTCATGGCATCAGGTTTAATTTCCAATATAACAAAAAGGACTTTTCTTTGGGTGGTTACTCTCCTAGTATTTTCTCTAGTTATTAAGATTAACACATTGATCTTTGTGAATCTTGTACAGTTCAGGTTATTAATGGTTTAACATTTCTACTTCTATGTATCTATAGCCACTTATTCTTATTTGTGCCATGTAATACAAATTTCATTTTTACAAATTAGAGATGCATGAACATATATTCATAATTACTCAAAGACATGTTACTGAAAAAAGATGTGCCATATAGACAGTAAACAAAAGAGATTTGAGGAATAGTAAAATCAATTACAAAAATTTACAGATTATTAAAACTGTTAAAGAGAGTCATTATATATAAAAGGGAGACTCTAGTGGGAGAAATATAACAACTAAGCATATACGCACCTAAATATAGTACCTCAAAGTAAATGTTTTAGTTGCTTTTTCTGTTATGGTGATAAAATACCCTGACCATAGCAACTCAGGGGGTAAAAGATTTATTTCAGCTCACAGATCAGGAGTATAGGCAACCATGGCAAGGGATTCCTGGAGCGTGAAGTAACTGGTCACATTGAACTTTCAGTCAGGGAGCAGAGAACAATGCATGCTTGTGTTCAACAAACATTTTCATTTTTATATAGTCCAGGATCCTTGTCAAAGGATTAGGGCTACCCACAGTAGGCAGGCCTTCCTACCCCAGTTACACTGATCAAGAAAGTCCCCTAAAGGCATGCCCAGGGGCACTTGTCCCAGGTGAGGCTAGATCTTCTCAAATTAACTAAAGAGATCATACAAATGAAACAAAATTTGATGCAAACAAATCATATTTAATATTGATTAGTCAACTTGATTGGAGTAAAAATAAAACCACCTACATGATTAATGAGGCAAACCTTTGGAGGTGTCCTGAGATATTTAACTGAGGAGAAAAGACTCACCCTAAATGTGTAGGGGCATGAGTTTGAATGAGTTTATTAACTCCTGGCAGCATGCCAAGCTTCAATTGCTTTATTTCTTAGAATCCTTTAATTCCATCCCCAGGACCTGTCATAATTTACATTGTCACTATCTAGGTTTATTTTGATTTCACACTGTAAGCCTCAGAGTTTTTTATTCAACAATTATACCATTTTCATACCACTATAGAAAAATAGAAGCTGTCCTTAGGAAAAGAAAGCCTGATGTCTTCTTTGGGATAATGTGGTAGAGATTACGTGAAATTTTTTGCATTGCTAAAAATTGTTTCAGAGCAAACTATTATGAAACGAATTCAAAATTAAGGTTTTAGCTTACTTAGATTACGCAACAATACAAAAGTACTGTCAATTCCCACCAGTTGATGATGTGGGAAAACTGAGTCAACTTCCCTTTTTCGTCCTAAATTTCTTCTGGCACATACCAACAATGAAATAACTTTATCAATTATGTGATTTAAAGCAGGCACATCACTTGTAAACATAAAAAGTTCAAGCATTTCTACATGTTCATTTGGAAATTTTCAAAAGGTTTCCGACTTGAAAACATTGTCAATTCCTCAATATGGACGCAGGGTGGCGCTGCAGGCTAAGGTTGTGAACAACCGCTTGAAAGCTTCCTGGTCCTTTGTGTTTGCGAGACAGAATTAAAAACAGGAAAGATCGCCAGGAGTACCGTCTCTAAATGGGTGTTAGGGCGCGGTATGCTAAACAAATAAAGATTAAGGGCAACTGAGTAAGGATTCCTCCAAAGACAGCATCAGAATTCAGCACTGAAGCCATTCAGAGGCTGCTAAACAATTGGATGTAAGCCCTCGGGTGTCCACCATGGAGAGGCAGGAGAGAAATCACCCAAACAGGCAAGTGATTCATTTTCTTTTTATACTGTTTTGGGGTCAGGTTCTAATGGTGCCTACTCGGTACTCTATCCTGGAAGAAACAGAACGTGGCTCCTTTGTAGGCCATCTGGGCAAGGACCTGGGCCTTAGACCTGAGGAGCTGGCTGCCCGGTCAGCAAGGGTGGTGTCTGACTATGAGAGACAGCAATTGATTCTGGATCCTGAGACTGGAGATTTGCTTCTGGGGGAGAAACTAGACCGGGAAGAGCTGTGTGGCTCTGTGGACCCCTGTGTGCTGCATTTCCAGGTGTTCATAGACAAACCAGTGCAATTTTTTCCAGGAGAATTATTGATCCAGGATATAAATGACCACTCACCAGAATTCCCAGATAGGGAAATACTCTTGAAAATACTGGAAAACAGCCAGCCAGGCACATGGTTTTCATTAAAATTAGCCCAGGATTTAGATGTGGGCAGCAACGGGCTTCAACTATACACTGTTAGCCCCAACTCTCATTTTCATGTCCTCACTCAAAATAATAGCAAAGGCGAGAAATACCCTGAGTTGGTTCAGGACAGAGCCCTGGACAGAGAGGAGCAGGCAGAGCTGAGCTTAACCCTCACGGCTCTGGATGGTGGGTCTCCACCGAGGTCAGGGACAGCCATGGTTAGAATCCTGATCATGGACATCAATGACAATGCTCCTGAATTTGTGAACAGCCTCTATAAGGTGCAGGTCCTGGAGAGCAGTCCCCTAGACTCCCCAATCCTGACTGTCTCAGCACGGGATGCAGATGCTGGCAGTTTCGGAAAGATTTCCTATGGCTTGTTCCAAGCCTCAGATGAAATCCAGCAAACTTTCTCACTAAATGAAACTACGGGAGAAATGCGATTGAAAAAGAAATTGGATTTCGAAAAAATTAAATCTTACAATGTTGAAATCGAGGCCATAGATGGAGGCGGCCTTTCTGGGAAGGGCTCGGTGGTGATAGAGGTGGTGGACGTGAATGACAATGCCCCGGAGCTGACCATATCTTCACTGACCAGCTCAGTCCCAGAAAATGCTCCTGAAACTGTGGTTGCTATCATCCGAATACGAGATAGAGATTCCGGAGAGAATGGAAAGATGCTTTGTTCTATTTCAGACCATCTGCCATTCATTCTAAAACTCTCTTACAAGAACATTTACACTCTGGTGACAGAGAGACCTCTAGACAGAGAAAGCAGAGCTGAGTACAACATCACCATCACGGTCACCGACCTGGGCACACCGAGGCTCACAATCCAGCGCAACATAACAGTGCAAGTATCTGACATCAATGACAATACCCCTGCTTTCACCCAAACCTCCTACACCCTGTCTGTCCGGGAGAACAACAGCCCTGCCCTGCACATAGGCACCATCAGAGCCACAGACTCGGACTCTGGCTCAAATGCCCACATCACCTACTCGCTGCTGCCACCCCAAGACCCGCAGCTGGCCCTCGACTCACTTGTGTCCATCAACCCAGACAATGGGCAGCTGTTCGTACTCAGGGCGCTGGACTATGAGGCCCTGCAGGCCTTCGAATTCCGTGTGGACGCTGCAGACCAAGGTTCGCCTGCGCTCAGCAGCCAGGTGCTGGTGCGCGTGCTGGTGCTGGATGATAACGACAATGCACCCTTTGTGCTCTACCCGTTGCAGAATGCCTCTGCACCCTGCACAGAGCTGCTGCCCAGGGCGGCAGAGCCTGGCTACCTGGTCACCAAGGTGGTGGCTGTGGACAGTGACTCCGGCCAGAATGCCTGGCTGTCGTTCCAGCTGCTCAAGGCCACGGAGCCCGGGCTGTTCAGCGTGTGGGCGCACAATGGGGAGGTGCGCACCACCAGGCTGCTGAGTGAGCGCGATGCTCCCAAGCACAGGCTGCTGCTTTTGATCAAGGACAATGGCGAGCCCCAGCGCTCTGCCAGCATCACGCTGTACATTCAAGTGGTGGATGGCTTCTCTCAGCCCTACCTGCCTCTGCCAGAGGTGGCGCGCGACCCCGCGAACGACAATGAGGATGTACTCACGCTGTACCTGGTCATTGCCTTGGCATCTGTGTCTTCACTCTTTTTGTTGTCTGTGTTGCTGTTCGTGGGGGTGAGGCTGTGCAGGAGGGCCAGGGCGGCTTCGTTGGGCGTCTGCTCTGTGCCTGAGGGACACTTTCCAGGCCACCTGGTGGATGTCAGCGGCACTGGGACCCTGTCTCAGAGCTACCAGTATGAGGTGTGTCTGACAGGAGACTCTGGGACTGGTGAGTTCAAATTCCTCAAACCCATGATCCCCAACCTGTTGGTTCAAGACACAGGAAGAGAACTTAAGGAAAATCTCCACTGCAGGGATAGCTTTGTATTCAGCTAAGTATGTAAATCCCATAGTGTTATACAATTGTTTTTTTTTTTCAAGGCATGATTTTGTTTCTATTAAGTTCTCCACTAACCTTACCTCCATATATCCTTAATAACGCTAATAGTTTCTTTTTTATTGGTATGACCAATACTAGGCTTTTATAGTTGTACTAAGCATATTTCATATTTTCTCTGTATATGAATATCTCTTGGTGATTAATACTCCCATAAGAATAATTAACCCAAATAGTACAAAATTTTCTGTTAGTAAATCTCTTAATGGTCTTCTGAGACATTTTACTGCTCTCAAGAAAACTTTCATTCGTGTATATATTTGTGGCACCTGCCCTTTCCATGTAGTTTCATATTTTCAAAGGTAGATTATTTAAAATTACTTATGTTGCCTGGATCTTTCGGTGTGAGTAGAAGGCAGCGTTATATCGTTTTCACTGTCAGTATACATATCCTGAATATCCAAGTCATAAAAGTTAAGTAACTATGAACATACACAGAGGTTGTGACACTTTGTGAGCCTCATGCATGCTAGTGGTTCTCCTTACTTGGCTTTGCATGTTTTATAAATACTATGGTTAAAATTTTGAATTCTTATTTGACAAAAGCTAAAGAGAAAATGTGTGCTTTCTCATGCCATTTACTAAATAAAACCATTAAACCACTTCTTGGACATAGTCTGATTTAATAATTAGTGTCACCGTTGGCGTTATGTCCTGTCTTTCTTTTAGAAATGCCGAATTATTGGAGACATCACACTTATCTTTTTCCCTCTCATACGAAGAAGTCCAAGTATAGTGTAATGCATCTGTGTATGTTTTCCAGAAGCTTCTCCCACCTTTCAAATAAGGAATTGTCTTTTGAGGTTTGCATATTCTGTTTGATTCTGTTTTGTTTATTTGTAGATTTGCTTTTTTTTTTTTTTTCCTTTGTGTTACTTGGTGGCTTTAGGTAGAGTTTATCAGTCAACAGAAACTATTTTGGGTGTTATATCTTTTCATTTTGTTGTTCAGTGTATCCTTCAGTTACAATGATAAATAATGAGATTTTTGTTTGTTTGTTAACTCATTGGAGTAGTAGCATATTTATCGATTTGTAATTACAGTATTCTGTTGTGTTCAATAAGCTTGGAGAGCTGATTGATTTATAACTCATTAAATGTAAGTAGATGAGGCTACATCAAAACTCCTTGAACTGGTGGTAGAAAACAAGCAATTGAAAAGCACTCTTTATATTCTACTATTTTTTTTTAAATCATTACTATCATCCTACTGGAAATGAGGTAGTTTTACTTTACCCAAATTGCCCCACAACCACAAAAGCAAAGGGTCAGTTAAAAGGATAATTACTGGTAAACTAAGTTCTTCTTGAAATGTAGATTTTAGTCATCTGTCAATTTTTTTTAAAGGTAGTGCATGGGCTGGAGAGATGGCTGAGAGGTTCAGAGCACTGCCTGCTCATCCAGAGGTCCTGAGTTCAATTCCCAGCAGCCACATGGTGGCTCACAATCATCTATAGTGAGATCTGGTGCCCTCTTCTGGCCTGCAGGTGTACATAATAAGAGAGGAGATTTGGGGTGTAGGAAAGAAAGGCTAAACAATTAAAAAAAAAAAAAAAAGAGAGAGATAATGACTGACTATTTCTACCAGTGGTGAGTCCTTGAGTGGTCAGGATGTTCAGAGAAACCTGATCAGAGTCTTTAAGAAATAAATCACACTTACACATATCACAGGGAAGTTGCTCAACACAAGGTCCAGGACAGGAAAAGTATTAAAGTAACTGTACAGAATGACGTGTTTCTTCTAAAGGAGCACCAGTAAAGCTAAAAACTGACTTTTAAACCCCAATAACGGAATCAAAGACAATGTCTTTCAATTCCTGGGAAAAAGGTATTCCTAACTGTAAATCTATTAGTAGCACACATAGCCTTCAAAGATGAAGCTCTTGGGCAAAGACTGAGACATGTAACCGAGTCATATTGGCACTGAGAGAAATACTTTTAGTGGGATTAATTAAGCAGAAGGAAAACAATCCCAAAGGGATTTCAGAATTGTGTCAAGAAGGAAAGAGTAACAGGAAAGGCTACAAGAGAATAGTGACCAGGTGTTGACTGGATACAGCGAGGACAGTAGCATCTCAAAACTCATGAAAGCAACAATGCAAAGAAAGAGGGATAGATGGAGAGAGAGAGAGAGAGAGAGAGAGAGAGAGAGAGAGAGAGAGAGAGGGGCATGGTGGCACACCCCTTTAATCCCAGCACTCGGGAGGCAGAGGCTGGTGGATCGCTGTGAGTTCGAGGCTAGCCTGGTCTACAAAGTGAGTCCAGGACAGCCAAGGCTACACAGAGAAACCCTGTCTCAGGGGAAAAAAGAAAAAGAAAAAAAGAGACAAAGCATGAAACCTTTTAAAAATGAAAAGGAGCTGGGCTTGGAGGCACACTCCTTCAATCTCAGCACTAAGGAGGCAGAGGCAGGTGGATTGCAGGTCAGCCTGGTCTATGTAATGAGAAATAGGCCAGCTAGGGATACATAGTGAGACCTGTGTCAAAAAATTGTCTCCATTATCTCATATTCTTATTCATTTTTCTTCTGATCTTTATATTTCATAAGCCATTTTTTTGTATGATGCTTCAGTTTTTCATCTGGGAGCCTCTTAAGATTTTCTCTTTCTTTGAAATATCTTTCTGCTCACAAACTTATGTTTCATATTTCATTATTTCTTACTGTTTCTGTAATCATTTCTTAAGAATATTTGTATGGAAATTAAGTCTAATTTTAGAAAAAAACCAGCAGTTTTTATTTTAATGAGCCTACATTTTAAATTTATTTTTATTTACTTTATTTTGGGGTATTCTCAGGCTATTGTTCATATCCCTTGACTTTACATTTTTGTTTCTCTATACGATGCAAGAAGGTTATCTCTCTATCATCCCAATTTACCCTATCTTTAAACCAACAAAATTGTGCAATTACCTAAGAGTCATGTTTATAAATTTTGTTTCAATGATAATTTATTTTTAAGCAATTAAAGATCTTGTGCGACCTTTATATATTTGCCTTGGGATTAAGTTCCCATCTCTCAATTTTCTCTTGGTTCCCTTGGCTATAAAGCACTGAAATTACCAGGCTTTCATGATGGAGATGTCACATACACATGCACACCTACGTAACAAATATGTAAATTATGTCATTATATACTGCGTCTATTTTCTGGCTGTCAAGCATTTAATTGTGGAGTTACTATTTCTAAACTTGGGTGTTCTCTCCCCCACTTTGCTCATGAGTTTCAGTGCAAGGGGAGCAAATTCATGATGAAAAAAACTTCTTTTCAATAAAATTGTTATATGCAATGGCTGCCTTGACTACCTTTCTTTTCCTCCCTTCCTTCTTTGGTCTAATTAATATTCTTATTAATATATTTCTCTATTTCTCTCCCACTTGTACCAACAATTTAAAGTCAAGAAGTACATAACATAATATTTGTGTGTATGTTGAGTGCAGGTGGAATATTTGGTAAAAATAAAATTTGAATACATTCAGTTGATGAAATCATATGAAATACTGGGCCATGGTTCTCTTTGATAAGGTTATCATGTTTGTTACACACATGCATTTATTTTTGTTTTTGCTAGTCTTTAATAAACTGAATTGCCAAAATTCATAAAGGATAACATTGTTCCATTTGATAATTTATATAAAATGCCCTTATAATCTCAAAAATAAAGAAAATATAAAATCTGATCAATCATATATACTATATAAAGGTATTATAAAGTCCATTTCATATTATAATAATCCATTGTATTATTAAAAGTATTCACATGGCAACTAAAACAAATGTATAATCTTGTAAATGTAGTGAAGATATCAAAAATCATCTGGAAGTCAGGAACTCTGGATAGATTATGACATCCAAACTTCAAAAGGACACTGTAGAAAGAAATGACAAAACAAACTCTTCTGTATACATATATGGACATGCCTTTTCTTTTAAAAAAAGCAATTAAATTCAGAGATGTGTAAGAAGAAAGTATATGATGATATAATAAGTTAATGTGTCTAATGCAAAGCAGTGTATTTAAAATTTGATCACTGCAATGCACCATAGTAAGAGGTAAAAGAGAAAAGCAATGCAACTACTCTCAATGGGTACAAAAAATTTACTCAACAAAATACAGCACATAAAAATGTAAAAAATGTTACCAAATGAATATAGAAGGAAAAACCTGAGTATTCAAAAGTATATAGTAGCCAGACATGGTGGCATATCTTTAATCCCAACACTCAGGAGGCAGAGGCAGGTGGATCCCTGTGAGGTCTAGAAGAGCTCAGGCTACACACAGTCACACCATATCTCATAAATTACCCAAACAAACACAAATATAGTAAATATCACTAAAGAAATATTATTGACAACTTTCTGCTGGAAATCAGCAATGTTTATTCTGCTAATTGCTCTCAGTTTCTGGCTATTATGAATGAAGCTGGATGAACAAATGCCCTTATGGAAGGTGGAGCATCTTTTGGGCATATACCCAGGAGTGGTATAGCTGGGTCTTGAGGTAGAGCTATGCCCAGTTTCCTGAGAAAGCAACTGATTGATTTCCAAAGTTGTACAAATTTGCACTCCCATAAGCAATGGAGAAGTGTTCCCCCTTCTTCACATCCTCACCATCATGTGCTGTCACTTGTTTTTTTTTTTTTTTTTTTTTTTTTTTTTTTTATCTTATCCATTCTGATAGGTGTAAGATGGAATCTCAGAGTCATTTTGATTCTCATTTCCCGGATGACTAAGAATGTTGAGCATTTCTTTAAGTGCTTATTGGCCATTTGGGATTCCTCTGCTGAGGATTCTCTGTTTAGCACTGTACCTAATTTTTGAAACTGTATTATTTTGTTTGTTGGCGTTTAACCCTTTGAGTTCTTCATAAACGTTATATACTAGCTCTTTGTTGGGTGTAGAATTCATAAAGATGTTTTCTAATCTGTACAATGCCATTTTATTTGGTTTGTTCTATTGACAGTGTCTTTTGCCTTACAGATGCTTTTCAGTTTCAAGAGGACTCATTTATTAGTTGTTGATCTTAGAGCCCGAGCTGTTGGTGTTCTGTTCAGGAAGCTGTCTCCTGTGCCAATGAGTTCATGGCTCTTCTCTACTTTCTCTTCTAATCAGTTTAGTGTGTCTGGCTTTATGTTGAGGTGTTTGATCCACTTGGAGTTGAGCTTTGTGCATGGTGATGAATGTGAAACTATTTTCATTTTTCTACATGTAGACATCCTGTTAAACCAGCACCATTTGCTGAAGACGCTTTTCTTTTTCATTGTATAGTTTTGGCTCTTTGGCCAAAAATCAAGTGACTGTAAGCATAAAGACTAATTTCTGTGTCATCAATTCCATTCTATTGATAAACTAGTCTATTTCTTTGCAGTACCATGCAGTTTTTGTTGCTATTGCTCATAGTAGAACTTGAAGTCAGGGATAGAGATACCTCCAGAAGTTCTTTTATTTATAGAAATGTTTTTGTTATTCTCAGTTTTTTGGTTTTCCATATGAAGCTTAGAATTGTTCCCTCAAGGTCTATAAAGAATAGTGTTGGTATTTTGATGAGGACTGCATTGAATCTACAGATTGCTTTTGGTAAATTGGCTATTTTTACTATGTCAATCTTATTGATCCACGAGGATGGGAATTTTACCATCTTCTGACATCTTCTTAAATTTCTTTCTTCAGAGACTTGAAGGTCTTGCCATACTCTCTTTGACTTGCTTAGTTAGAGTTACACCAAGATATTTTATGTTATTTGTGGCCATTGTGAAGGTTATAGTTTCCTTAATTTCTTTCTCAGCCTGTTTGTTGTTTGTATACAGGAGGGCTTACTGATTTTTGTAAAAAAAAAAAATTAATCTTGTATCCATCCACTTTGATGAAGGTGTTTGTCAGCTATAGGAGTTCTCTGGTGGAATTTTTGGGTCGGTTATGCATACTATTATAGCATCTGTGAATAGTGATACTTTGAATTCTTTTCCAATTTGTATCCCACTGATCTCCTTTAGTTGTCCTATTGCTGCTCTATCTGGGACTTCAAGCCCATATTGAGAAAAAGTGAAGAAAGTGGGCAGCCATGTCTTGTTCCTGATTTCAGTGGAATTGCTTTTAAGTTTCTCTCTATTTAATTTGATGTTGGCTATAGGTTTGCTGTATATTGCCTTCCTTGTGTTTTACTGTGTTCTTTCTATCCTTAATCTTTCAAATATTTTTAACATGAAGGGGTGTTGGATTTGTCAAGTGCTTTTTTGGCATCAAGTGAGATGCTCATGTTGGTTTTTTTCTTTCAGTTTGTTTATACGGTGAATTATGTTGGTGGATTTTATTGTATTGAACCACTCTTGCACCCTTGGAATGAATCCTATTGGACTATGTTGGATGATGTAGTTGAAATGTTCTTGGATTCAGTTTGCAAGTATTTTGTTGAGTATTTTTGCATCAATGTTCATAAGAGAAATTGGTCTGAAATTCTCTTTCTTGTTGGATCTTTGCTTGGTTAAGGCATCAGGGAAGCTGTGGCTCCATAGATTGAGTTTGGCAGAGGATCCAAGAAGCCGGCACTGTACTCATCTTGTTTGATTAACAGGAAAACAGTGACTGAGAGTGACCTGAGGACCAAACAGGGAACTACAAAGCACTGGTGCTGATGGTTCCCAGGTGAGAGGGACCCAAACAGTATGACTCATGGGTGGGTCCAGCCTTGGGCCACCTATCTAATCCACAGAAAAGTCCCTGGGTCCCTGCAGGCTGTATTCTGGCTCTAAAGACTAGCCATATGCTTGGCGAGGTGTGCAGCTTCTGACTTTTGAGGCTCAGAGGGAGCTGTGGGCTAAAAAGTCACCAGCATCTGAGGCTTATAGGCCACAGAAACCACACAGCCTGGAACACAAATAGATCTGACCTCAGGTTACCTGGCCAATCCACAGATATTTCCTGGGTCCACGTAGCCACTGATGCAGGCTCCAGGAACTAGACACATGGCAGGTGGGATGCACAGCTTCTGACTTCTGGGACACAGAGGGAGCTGTGGGCTACAGAATCACCAATATCACCCATTGTCCTCTGCCCCCAAGGAGGCCGGCAGGCCCAGTGGAACAGCTTTCTGCCTGGATGTCTTTCCACCTGCTCCCCAGCTGCCTGGCCTAGTTGGGTCACAAGCAGAGAGCCAAAAAGACAGTGAACTCAGCAGAAGTGAGTAGGGCACTGGACTGAAGCCCCACTGTTTATACCTATCCCCAAACTCTCTGACCATCAGAGACCACCAAACTTGCTACCACCAGAGATATCACAGTGGGAAAAAGTCAGTGTAATAACACAAGCAATAATTATCAGGGCCATTTAACACCACCAGAAACCAGCAGTCCCACCAACACAACAAGCCCTGGAGATACTATCACACTCGATGCACAAGAGAAAGATTTCAAATCTGAGTTTATGAAAATGATAGAGGCCTTAAAGGAGGAAATTAAATCCATCAAACTAGAATAGGAATGCATAAAGAAAGAGATGAAAGAATTGAACAAATCAATGAAAGAAATTAGTGAAAGATGGGAAACTACAATCAAACAGGAGAAGGAAATGAATAAAAGGATTCAAGACCTAAAAATGGAGAGAGAGGCAATGAAGAAAACACAGTCAGAGACAATCCTGGAAATGGAAAACTAGAGAAGAGGACAGAAACTACAGACAAAATCATCACCAACAGAATAAAAGAGATGGAAGAGAGAATCTCAGGGGTAGAAGATATCATTGAAAAAATGGATACAACAGTCAAAGAAAATATTAAAACTAAAAAGCTCCTGACACAGAACATCCAAGAAATCTGGGACACAATTAAAAGACCAAACCTAAGAATAACAGGACTAGAAGAAAAAGATGACTCCCAGCTCCAAGGTCCAGAAAATATTTTCAACAAAATCATAGAAGAAAATTTCCCTAACCTAAAGAAAGAAATGCCCATAAATATATAAGAAGCCTAAGAAATCCAAATAGATTGTACCAAAAAAAGAAAATCCTCACACCACATGATAACCGAAACATTAAATGTACAGAACAAAGAAAGAATATTAAAAGCTGTAAGAGAAAAGGTCCAAAATCACATATAAAGGCAAACCTATCAAAATTATGCCTGACTTCTCAACAGAGACTATGAAAGCCAGAAGAGTCTGGAAAGATATCATACAGACACCAAGAGGCCATGGATGACAATCCAGATTATTACATCAGCAAAACTTTAAATCCACATAGATGGAGAAAATAAGATATTCCATGACAAAACCAAGTCTAAACAGTACTTAGCCATGAATCCAGCCCTACAGAAGATACTAGAAGAAAAATTACAAAGCAAGGAGGATAACTTTAATTAGAAAAACAAAGGAAATGGCTAACCCCACATCCTCAAAACCAAAAGAGATAACACACACACACACACTATCACCACTACCATAAAAGTAAATAAACAGGAACCTATAATCACTGGTCATTAATATATCTCATCATCAATGGCCTCAATTCCCAAGTAAAAAGACACTGGCTAACAGAATGGATGTGAAAATAGGACCCACCATTCTACTGCATACAAGAAATGCACCACAGCAATAAAGATAGAGATTACCTGAGAGTAATGGTCTGGAAAAAGTATTCCAAGTAAAATGGACCCAAGAAGCTGACTACAGTAGCCATTCTAGTACCTAATAAAATATACTTTCAACAACCACTAATTAAAAGAGATGGGAAAGGACACTTCATCCTCATCAAAGGGAAAACACACCAAGATGATGTCTCAATTGTGAACATCTATGCCCCAAATGCAGGAGCAGCCACGTTTGTAAAAGAAACATTACTAAAGCCCAAATCACACATCAAAACCTACACATCAATAGTGGGAGACTTCAAAACCCAACTCTCCCCAGTAGACAGATCATCAAGACGGACTCTAAATGAAGAAATAATGAAACTAATTGATGTCATGAATCAAATGGACCTAAGTGATAGCTACAGAACATTTCACCCAAACACAAAAGAATACACACACCTTCGTCTCAGCACCTCACAGAACCTTCTCTAAAATTGACCATATACTCGTTCATAAAGCACACTGCAAGATATACAAGAAGATTGAAATAATCCCTTTCATCTTATCAGACCACCAAGGATTAAAACTGCATCTCAACAACAACAAACACAATAGAAATCTTACAAACTCATGGAAACTGGAAAACTCCCTACTCAATGACCTCTGGGTAAGGGACAAAATAAAAAAGAAATTAAAAACTTCCTAGAATTCAATGAAAACGAAGGCACAACATACCAAAACTTATGGGACACAAGGAAAGTTGTTATAAGAGGAAGGTTTATAGTACCAAGTGACTTTATAAGGAAATTGGACAGATTTCACACTAGCAACTTAACCACACATCTGAACATTCTAGAACACAAAGAAGACACATTCAAGAGGAGTAGATGGCTGAAAATCATCAAATGCAGGGCTACTGAAATAAACAAATTAGAAACAAAGAGAACAAATCAAAGAATCAAAGAAACCAAGAGCAAATTCTTTGAGAAAATCAACAAGATAGACAAACCTTTAGCCAAATTAACTAAAAGGTAGAGAGAAAGTATTCAAATCAACAAAATAAAAAATGAAAAGGGAGATATAACAACAGACACTGAGGAAATTTTAAGAATCATTAGGTCTTACTTCAAAAGTGTATATGCCATAACATTTGAAAATCTAAATGAAATGGACAATTTTCATGATAGCTACTAATTACCAAAATTGAATCAAGATCAGGTAAACAAATTAAACAGTTTCATATCTCCTAAGGAACGAGAGGCAGTCATCAAAGTCTGCCAACCACAAAAATTCCAGGGCCAGATGGATTCAGGACAAAATTCTACCAGAAGAAGAACTAAAACCAATTCTCTTCTAACTTATTCTACAAAATAGAAACAGAAGGAACATTATCAAACTCATTCTACGAGCCCACAGTCATTTTGATACCTAAACCACAGAAAGACTCAACAAAGAAAGAGAATTTTGGATCAATTTCTCTTATGAACGCTGATGCAGAAATAATAAAATACTCACAACCTGAATCTAAGAATACATAAAAAATATCATCCACTGTGACCAAGTAGGCTTCATCCCAGGTATGTGGGGTGGTTCAATATACTGAAATCCATCAACATAATCCATCATATAAACAAACTGAAAGGAAAAAAACAAAGGATCCTCTCCTTAGATGCCGAGAAAACATTTGACAACATCAACACCCATTCATGTTAAAAGTCTTGGAGAGAGTAGGGATACAAGGCGCATACCTAAACATAGTAAAGGAAATATACAGCAAGCCTATAGCCAACATCAAACTAAATGAAGAGAAACTTAAATCAATTCCTCTGAAATCAAGGACAAGACAAGGTTGTCCACTCTTTCCGTATCTCTTCAATATAGTACTTGAATTCCTACTTAGAGCAATGAGACAACTAAAGGAGATCAAGGGCATACACAATGGAAAAGAAGAAGTCAAATTATCAGTATTCATGTAGGATGTGATAGTGTACATAAGTGACCCCATAATTCTACCAAGGAACTCCTATAACCGATAAAAACCTTCAGCAAAATATCAGTAGCTCTCCTGTATACAAATGACAAATGGGCCGAGGAAGAAATTAGGGAAACTACATACTTCACAATAGCCACAAACAACATAAAGCATTTTGGTGTGACTCCAAGCAAGCAAGTGCCAGTCTTGTATAAAAAAGAACTTCAAGCCTCTGAAGAAAGAAATTTAAGAAGAAGATGGAAAGGTCTTTTATGCTTGTGGATTGGAAGAATTAACATAGTAAAAATGGCCATCTTACCAAAAGCTATCTACAGATTCAATGCAATTCTTATCAAAATACCTACACAATTCTTTACAGACCTTGTAAGACCAATTCTCAACTTCATATGGAAAAGCAAAAAAACCCAGAATAGTTAAAACAATTCTGTACAATAAAAGATCTGGATAAATCTCTATCCCAGATCTCAAACTGTACTATAGAGCAACAGTGGTAAAAAAATTCATGGTACTGGCATAGAAAGAGTCTGGTGGATGAATGGAATTAAAACAAAGGCCCAGAAACAAGCCCACACACCTACAAACAATTGATTTGTGACAAAGAATCAAAAAACTACATACTGGAAAACAGATAGCATCTTCAAAATATGGTGCTAGTCTACATGTAGAAAAATGCAAATAGATCCATATTTATCACTATGCACAAAACTAAAGCCCATGTGAATTAAAGACCTCAACATAAAACCAGACACACTAAATCTGCTAGAAGAAAAGGTGGGGAGAAGCCTTGAACTTACTGGCAGAGAAGACAACTTCCTGAACAGAACACCAACAGTTCCAGCTCTAAGGTCAACAATTAATAAATGAATCCTCATAAAATAGAAAAATTTCTGTAAGGCAAAGGGCACTGTCAACAGAACAAAACGACAGCCTACACACTGGAAAAATATCTTCACCCTTCATCTGACAAAGTGCTAATATCCAAAATATTAACCCCAACAAAATAATAATATAATTGAAAATGGAGTACAGAGCTAAACAGACAATTCTCAACAGAGGAATACAAAATGCCTGAGAAACACATAAAGAAATACTCAAGGTCCTTAGTCAATGAGGGAAAGCAAATCAAAATGACTCTGAGATTCCATCTTACCCTTACCTGAATGGCTAAGATCAAAATCTCAAGTGAAAGCACATGCTGGCAAGGATGCTGAGAAAGGGGAACATGCCTTCATTACAGGTGGGAATGCAAACTTGTACAACCACTTTGAAAGTCAATCTGTTGTTTTCTCAGAAAATTGGGAATACTGCTACTTCAAAACCCAGCTATCAAGGACATTTGTTCATTTTCATCTGTTTCAGTTGTGTTAGGATGTCCAGAATTTGTTGCCATATTGCCCTGGTTTTTGCTGATTGTGTTCTTATGCTGGCCTTTAGCCATCTGGCTGTCCCTGGTGTTAGCTGGTTGTTCCTAGAACCTGCTAGATTTCTTGGGCATGCTGGAGGAGCCCTGGATCACCGGATGGGGTCTGAATCTCCTCCAGTAGCCTACAGCTCTGCTCTGCTGGTTGTATTTCAGTTGGACTTATAAGCAGGGAATTAGGGAATGGGTTTCTATTCTGTGTGATCCAGGTGCTGCAGCTAGTAGAGCCATGAACTGTAGGCTGGATCTACACTTCTCTGGAATCCAGAGTCATCCTCAGAATGTTAGGAGTAGCTGGCAGGTCTGATGGTGGTAATGTATGTATCTGGCATCTGGGATCCTTGCCTATCTCAGGGGAAACATGAATGGGCATTGGCTTTTCTGCTGGCCCAGCAGACACTGCACTCCTGGATCTCAGACACCACAAGATGCCACCATCTTGGGACATGAACCCTTTATGCTTCTATTGTCCAGCTGGTCTCACAAAGGGACCTGTAGAACCATGGACCAGAGGCAGGGACCCTGTCCTTGGTATCCAGGAGTTGTGCTCGGGGAGGCAGGAGAAGTCTGGGATCTGGATGCTGGAGCCTTACCTTTCTAGAACTCAGCATTTATGTTCAAGTAAGTGGAAAGCTGCAGGTGATGTGAGCTTAGGACCTTGTTTGACTCTTTGACCTGGGAGTCATCCAAGGGGTCCTGGAGTTTTGTGGCCCTAGATCCTGGGATGCCTCCTCTTATTCAGGAAACAAAAACGTTGGCATTTTGGAGTCAGCAGCCAGGCCACTCGCTTGGTCCACAATCTCTGATCTGCTACTTCTGTTGTTTATCTTTCAAACAATCAATAGAAATTGTAAAATACTAGGCAAAATTTCATCATTTTTCTTTGTGAATTTTGTGTGCTGAATATAACTTTGTATGTATATACAAAGAGAAGGTAATGAAGCAGTCTAAACCCAAAATAAAACTGAGTATTCTGCAATAATAGTGTGATCTAAGGAAGAAAAATTGATGATGTAGATTATATTTAAATTTCCTGCTCTGCAAAAAAGTCTAAAAAGAAAACTGAAAATAAGTCATAGACATGGAGAACGTGCTGGCAACAGATATATTTGATAAAAGACACATGTGCAAAAATATATAGAAACTTTCAAGTCTCAATATTAAGAAAACAATACATAAAAATGTGTTGAGGATCCTAACACATCAAACAAGACTCAGAGATGGTGAGATAGCTATTCTTGTCAGCATGATTATATCTGTAATAAACTAAAACCCCCATATGGGCCACACTTGTGAGGGATTTTTTGTTTCATTTGAACTGGAAAAATCCACTTTTAATCCAGATTGTTTGAGCCGGGAAAACGCACCTCTAATATGCACCGCATTTTCTGCTGGAAGTCATCATAACACAAACTCCCAACTGTGGGTCACGGACACCTTAGGGTTCAAACAACCCTTTTTCAGGGGACACATATCACAGTATCCTGCACAACAGATTATAATTCATAACAGTAGAAAATTACAGTTGTGAAGTAGCAATGAAAATAATTTTATAGTTGGCAACATCATAAGTGGAACTGTGTAAAAGACTCACAGCATTAGGAAGGTTGAAAATCAGTGCTTTATAAGGACACGGAAGAAGGAAGCTCTTCCCTCTTTGTCTATTTTCTCTTGTCTTGCTAGTAAGTCCATTCCTTCACAGGCATTAGAGCATACCGCTTGGGGATTTCAGTGTACCCTGAAGACCAGCCAAAACCATCCAGCCTCATGGACTAAAATACCATTGAATTCTTGAACCTTCCATTCATTGGAAGGCATTTTTGCATGAGCTGAGCTGTATAGCCTGCAAGTTGTTCTGCTATATCCCCTTTCTCTCTATATATAGATATTTATCCTATATGTCCTGTTGCTCTAGAGAACCCTGACTAATATAGAATGCAAATACACACATGGGAAGAGTTTTCACATAATCAAATTCAAATAATGAAGCACCAGTACCCAACCAAAAGGCAGAACAGCCAAACTTCAGGACATTGGCGCCACCAGCTGCTGAGGATTACATGGAACATCAAGAGTCTCCACATGGATCATGGGAATGAAAACAATATGGCCATTTTTGAAGACAGTTTGGCGGCCAAACCATGCACTCTATTATATGTCACCCAGAAATCAGTTTTCATAATATTTATTTAGATTACCTGAAAACCTAAGTCCACTCAAAAACTGGGACAGGGGTGTTTATTGCAAACTTTTATATCACTGTCAGAACCTGACAGTGACCCCGATCCTTCAGTTAGTGAAACTGAGAAAGTCTGATGCAATCATAAAGTGGAATGTTTGTCAATACCGAAACGAAGTGAGCTATCTATCCATGAAAAGGCATTGAGAAAACTTAAACACAGATTCAGCACAGAATACAACCTGAAAACTCTTGCTATGTAACATTTTGAAATGGCCAAAGCATTCAGACA
This sequence comes from Acomys russatus, assembly GCF_903995435.1. Classification (NCBI taxonomy): domain Eukaryota; kingdom Metazoa; phylum Chordata; class Mammalia; order Rodentia; family Muridae; genus Acomys; species Acomys russatus. The sequence continues at coordinate 25,824,337 of NC_067156.1, forward strand.
GTAGAAAAATCAATGATTTCCAGAAATGCAGGAAAGGGCGTGAGAGAGATAACAAATAGATTTTGAAAATTTGAGGTCAAAGGAACTACTTTCTTGTGCTCTAAAATAGATATGTGTCACGACAAATTAACCTAAATGTTTATAGTGTAGAGTATATAGAGGGAATGCAAATTAAGGTGATGGACCCAGAGAAAACGTGATTGAAGTTCAGTAAGAAATGTACTGCTCTGGAAGGCATGGCACTGAGGAAGGCTGTGCACAGCTGTGGAAGTTCTTTGTCCCTTTAATAATCTTTCCTCGTTGATTTGAAATTATTTAAAACTCACCTTTTCAGAGAAAAGCTTACCCTGAAAATAATAATACCTACTATAGAGTGACGAGAAGCAATGGGGCACAGTGTTATTTGATATTCAAAGACTAATGGAATCTTAGAGAGGAATTATGATCACCTGACTTGTGACCATGTGACAACTAAGAAAAAATGTGGAATGGATCATATTTTCAGTTCAGAATGCAAAAGCATTTGGGAAGATATGGGCATCAAATGTTGACAAGATTATGGAGCAACTGGAGTTCTCATATATTTCTGGGATAACATCTTCACATTGCTAGGAATAAAACTCAATCTACTGAGCGCACTAGGCAAGTATTCTACAATTGATCTGTACCTCTATCCTCGGCATTTAAACATTTTGAGACAGTGACTCATTAGCTATTCCACACTGGCCTTGAGCTTGTGGTACCCTTTGTGTGTCTTCCCAGAGATAGGACTACAAGGGTGAACAGCCAGGGCATCTCAATACATCATCTGCTTTTGAAAAATATTTCTCAGTATTTTCCAAGGCTAGACGTGTTTCTCACTTTGACATAGAGCAAACAACTCTGATACATACAATATGTGCATATTTTATACATACTAAGTTTGAAAGGTTGTCATAATAAGGCTACAAAAAATTCAAACCTGGGCCTAAGATGTACTAGTGAAAGCTTTTAATCCAAGTACTCAGGAGGCAGAGCCAGGCAGATATTTGTGAGTTTAAGGTCAGCCTGGTCTACAGAGTGAATTCCAGAACAGCCAAAGGTATTTAGAGATATCATGTCTCAAAAACAAAAACAAAACAAACAAACAAAAACCAAACAAATAAAACTCAAACCTGGAAACCCACAATTTTCTTATCTGGAGTCTATGAATGCAAATAATAGCACAACCATATTGAGGCATGATACAAAACAATGGAAACAGCATACCATAGATGATATCACCAAAGTAAATGCTGGTAAATGAAAACACTGTAGCAGAGAAATACTCTACTGGTTCCACTTTATAAAAGTCCTAAGAAAAGAAAAATATCCTATGGCAAGAAAAGTCAGCATAGTGCCTAAGAAGAGACCAGTAACCAGAGAAGGCGTGTGGAACTTTTTTTTTTTTTTTTAATTTAGGTGCACACTATTTCTTTATCTAGACTTTACTTATTGGGCTGTACTGATGATTCTTTATTGTGCTGTGAACTTTAGACTGAGGCCCTACTTCATAAGTATGTTAGACGTCAATAAAAAGTAATTTGGGAATATTAAAATATTTTGTAGATGCTCATTACATTGAATTTATATATTCAAAACGTCTTTCTTTTTAAAATAAAAAATAAAAAACGTATTTCTTTAAGATCAATATGCTATTTTGTTCATTTAAAAAGTTATCTTTCACTTAAAAATTAACTTCCAGTTGCTAAGACCAGAACGCAAAACTGGGGGATACTTTTATATCTTAAAGGGTGTTTAAACACAGCAGGGCTGGAACTGAGAGCAAACTGGACAAAACTATATGCAACACTAGAGTAGTACGCACGGTGGCGCTGCAGTCTAAGGAGTTGTATAACAAGGGGCTCCCAGGATGCCCAGGACGCCATTCCTGCGATTCAGAATCCTGAGTACCCCCTGCAAGAAGGGGACCTTTACATAAAACGTAGGGGAAAGGACGCCTGAAAACAACTCAGTAAGATTTAATTCGAGGATATTTCACCAAACCGTCTGTGCGGATTGAAACAGACAAGATTTAGAGGCCGTGCCCTCCGTACTGAATCTGAACAATGGAGACAGCACCAGCAAAAACGGCAGAGATAAGGCAAGTCATTTTTCTTGCTATATTGTTGCTTTTGTGGGAGGCTGGCTCTGAAGCAATTAGATATTCCATACCAGAAGAAACGGAGAGTGGCTATTTGGTAGCTAACTTCGCAAAAGATCTGGGGCTCAGGGTTGGGGAACTGGCCACTAGAGGGGCACGAATCCATCACAGAGGGAACAAAGAGCTCTTGCAGCTGGAGGCTGAGACAGGGAATTTGCTCTTGAAGGAAAAACCAGATCGCGAAGTCCTGTGCGGAGTGACAGAACCCTGTGTGCTGCACTTCCAGATCATACTGGAAAACCCTGTGCAGTTCTTCCAAACTGACCTGGAGCTCACAGATATAAATGACCATTCTCCGGAGTTCCCTCACAAAGAAATGCTCCTAAAAATTCAAGAAAGTGCCCACCCAGGGACTGTGTTTCCTCTGAAGGCAGCTCAGGACCCTGACATAGGGAGCAATGCTGTTCAAAACTACACAGTCAGCCCCAACCTCCATTTCCACGTTGTTACTCACAGTAGAGCAGATGGCAGGAAATACCCAGAGCTGATGCTGGACAAAGCCCTGGACAGGGAGGAGCAGCCTGAGCTCACTTTAACCCTCACTGCTCTAGATGGGGGGACCCCTGCCAGGTCTGGGACCACCGCAGTTCACATTGAAGTCATGGACATCAATGATAACGCCCCCCAATTTGTACAGTCGCTCTATGAGGTTCAGATCCCTGAGAACAGTCCCCTCGATGCCTTAGTTGTTATGGTCTCTGCCAGGGATTTAGATGCTGGAATGCATGGCCATGTAGCCTACTCTCTGTTTCAAGGTGGTGAAGTATCTCAACCATTTGTAATAGATGAAACCACAGGAGAAATTCGTCTAAACAAAGAATTAGATTTTGAGACAACTCCATATTATAACATGGAGATTATTGCCACAGACAGTGGAGGCCTTTCAGGAAAATGCAGCGTCCTTGTTAAAGTGGTGGACGTGAATGACAATGCTCCTAAACTCACCATATCTTCACTCACTAGTGCCATCCCAGAAAATGCCCCTGAAGCTGTAGTTGCTGTTTACAGTGTTTCTGACCCAGATTCTGGGGACAATGGAAGGATCGTGTGTTCTATTCAGAACGAACTTCCATTTCTTTTGAAGCCCACATTCGAGAATTATTATACTTTAGTGACAGAGGGGCCACTGGACAGAGAGAGCAGAGCCGAGTACAACATCACCATCACAGTCAGCGACCTGGGCACACCCAGGCTCACAACCCAGCACACCATAACAGTGCAGGTGTCTGACATCAATGACAACGCCCCTGCCTTCACCCAACCCTCCTACACCCTGTTTGTCCGGGAGAACAACAGCCCCGCCCTGCACATAGGCACCATCAGCGCCACAGACTCAGACTCAGGCTCAAATGCCCATATCACCTACTCGTTGCTGCCGCCCCATGATCTGCGGCTGCCCCTTGACTCACTTGTCTCCATCAATGCAGACAATGGGCAGCTGTTCGCGCTCAGGGCGCTGGACTATGAGGCCCTGCAAGCCTTCGAGTTCCGCGTGGGCGCCTCAGATCGAGGCTCTCCTGAACTCAGCAGCCAGGTTCTAGTGCGCGTGCTGGTGCTGGATGACAACGACAATGCACCCTTTGTGCTGTACCCATTGCAGAACGCCTCTGCGCCCTGCACAGAGCTGCTGCCAAGGGTTGCTGAGCCTGGCTACCTGGTCACCAAGGTGGTGGCAGTGGACCAAGACTCAGGCCAGAATGCCTGGCTGTCATTCCAGCTGCTCAAGGCCACGGAGCCTGGGCTGTTCAGCATGTGGGCTCACAATGGCGAGGTGCGCACCACCAGGCTGCTGAGCGAGCGCGATGCAACCAAGCACAGGCTGCTGCTGCTGGTCAAGGACAATGGTGAGCCTCCTAGGTCAGCCAGCGTCACTCTGCATGTGCTGGTAGTGGATGGCTTCTCTCAGCCCTACCTGCCTCTGCCAGAGGTGGCGCGCAACCCGGCTCAGGATGATGATGCACTCACGTTGTACCTGGTTATTGCGTTGTCATCGGTGTCTACACTTTTTCTATTGTCTGTGCTACTCTTCGTGGGGGTGCGGCTGTGCAGGAGGGCCAGGGAAGCCTCTCTGGGCGGCTGTTCTGTGCCCGAAGGACACTTTTCTGGCCATCTGGTGAACTTCAGTGGTATGGGGACCCTGTCCCAGAGCTATCAGTATGACGTATGTCTGAATGGAGACTCTGGTACCATCGATTTCAAATTTCTGAACCCAATCAGTCCCTCAACTCTCCTTCAGGACCCTTAGCTAAATTTAAGTGTTAGGAACACCTGGGCTTTGGTAACTGAACCAGAATTCGTTTCTTGGCTATTCACATTTTTCTTTTGTATTCATCAATCTTTCTTTGAGACAATACATTTCTATGATGATTTTATTCATAATTTCTAATGGAATGTCTTTGAGAGGGGGCTGTGATTCCTATTTTATCAAATCAACCTTTATGCATCATTTTCTTTCACGAATTTGAGAGGGGAATAAGTAACCTTGTTGTGTTTCTATTATAACCTTAAATACTTTTCTTGGGAATCATTTATTCCTCTGCATTTATAACCACATTTGGAATTCTACCCACTTCGAATTGTATGGTTCTGAGGCTAAACCTATGTCTTGCTAAGTGGTAAGTGTTTTTCACTTTCGCTTCTGCCTATTAACTGTGCAAAGTACAGCATTCATTGTGACATTTTCGGAGATGTACGTACATCCCCTGATAGCATTCACCTAATCATCTTCTACACTCCCGTTGTTCTCTCCCTCTCAAACTCTTAAATGCCATATTTTGCCTTTATCTGTTTTTTTTTTTTTTTTTTTCTTTTAGAATGTGACTATTTAGCTTAACTGACCTGCAATTTCATTTATGATCCTGAAAATGACAACTTCATTTTTCTTGATGCCTGAGTAGAGCAATTCCATCATGTGTGTCTGTGCTTTCCTCACTCACACTTCTATTATAACGGTAAAGCAGCTTCGTCTACAGCTGATGAAGTGTGAGCATATGTCAGAGTCGTCTGTCATATTTTACATGTTTTGTATACAAACAGAAGCAGCATGTTTAATTTACTATCTTTACTGACCACCACAGTTAGTGTTTGACGACTTCATTTGCTTATATAACCAAAATTGTTACTAAAATGTACCAGACTCGATCTTTCTTGACCTACGCTGTTGTAAGTCACTGAGTTTGCTTTCATTTTGTATGAAGAGATGTTTAATAAGGCATGTGTTCAGATGATAACTTAATTGGTAAATCCTGGATGCAAATAAGGGCACATTAAACTTTCAATAAAATGTAAGGGTGAATGACTTTTCAATGTTTGAGTCTTTTATTATTAATACTTGACATAAATAAGGTGACTTAGGGGAAATATTTTCATTGCTTCCTGTCAATGGGCTCCTTCCTTCCTATTTCAATTGTCATGATGTAGAATTATTTGGAGATGAAAACAGTCCACTCATGGTAGTATTCTATCTACAAGACTGTGATTAAATGGTGTTCAAATATAGGATGTGTAGAGAGAGAGAAAAACACGATCTTTGGGAATGTTTAAAAATTTTAATTCTAGCTTAGTCCTCAGCTGGTAGGACTGTTTTGGAAAGACTGGGAGATGTGGCTGTTGTTCAAAGAAGTATGTCCCTGGGGATGGTCTTTGGGGCTTAATGCATGGCTTTGCCTCTCTCTCTGCCTTCTGCTGTGAATCAGAGGTAAGATCTCAGCTACAGATATAGCACCATACCTGATACCATGGTTCCCACAGTGCTGGTCATGTACTCATCCTTGGAAACTGTAAGCAAGCCCCCAATTAAATGCTTCTGTTTATATAAAAAAAATTTTTAATTCTAAAAGTAACATTTGGAAGCAACCAAAACCACAAAATATGGCTATTTTGAGTGGAAGTTTTAAAAATTCACATGGCAAACCATTATTCCTTGGTTAAAATATTTTGAAACTTGTTTTCACATTTTATTGTCCAGATATTGAATGCTATGTCTAAGAGAAAATCATAAATTTATTAAAAATGAATGTTTTGGGAAACTCTGGGAAGACAAGAATTGAAGATTGGCATGCTCTCCAGCGTCAGTGAGTGCCATTGTATGGTTATAACCACAGTTAAGTTCTTGTGGGAGCAGGAGAACCACTTTAGATGCTGGAAGCACCCCAGTACCAAACATTTTATGTAAACGAGCATTGAAAGAATGAATTTTGAATAATCAGAAAAAAAATCTTTCTGTTCAGCCCACATAACTCTGTGTGAAAATTTTAATCAGATTTCAACTTTTTATACCTATTTTCGTTTTCATGAAAAATATGTAATTCATATAGAACAGTTATTTTTGAGAGACACTATACCATGTGATATCAGGTGAAAGTTGGAAGGGCTATAAGTTGATGATCCATTTACAATTTGAAAACAAAAGATGAAATATTATATATAAGGGTATGTGTGTGTGTGTGTGTGTGTGTGTGTGTGTGTGTGTGTGTGTTTCTCCAAGACCTGGGTCCTAAGGTAAATAAGGTACAAATCACTAAGCTGAATCCCTAGCTCCAGATCCTATTAGTAATTTAATCTGTGGATGGCTTATATTAATATATCATCAAGAAAGAGGACAGAAAATCCCCAAGCCAAAGAGATAACCTGGCCTGAATTTGAAGACAAAGAACAATCAGTCTTGGTTCAAAGTTATTTTTATTTCCTGGCAGTTAGAAATAATTTATCCATTTATTTGAATTGCTTTCCAAAACTACTGCCATTGCTTACTTTTTGAGATAGGTTCTTATTCAGTTCCCCCTGTGTAGCCTAGGCTGGCCTCTACGTGTGCTCCCGAGGTCTGGGACTACAGCTGTACCACCACGTCTGCTTCCCAAGACCTCTTTATATGTGTATGTCACTAAGTGCAGGCATCAGGGGAGATACTGTGTGTATAGCACTAACTGTTGTTACACTTTGGGGGCATTTACAAGCTGCAAGCCTGATGTCAGTAGAAGGGATGACTTTGTCTATCACTTCTCTGGTTGATAAGGTCACTAATGTACAAGCTGATATTACTGATATTTCAGTTTTTGAAGAGGAAATAAAATTAAGCAAAAATTTGAATACCCTTAACTGTTAAATAACTTCACTAAACTCCAAATAATCTGAAAATGCTATTTTTGTTTTATTCATAGTTAAGCTTGTAGCACATAATGTAATGCCTTATTCAAAACAGGTGTTCAGTTTGTGATAATTGAAACATTTAGAAATCAATTAACTTTCTGAGGATTTAAAGATTTATTTCAAACTTATGTACTCATCAAATTTCAAATGAACTATTCATACTCAGAAAAGGAAGCAAGGGTCTAATTTTGTCAGGATAACACCAATCCCTATGGAGCCACTGAAAACTCAGAGAACTGTAAAATGATACATTGATCACTAATTTATTTACATGGGGAGCTTATTCTTGTGTTTGATTCTAGTGATGGGGAGAGATTAAATGCAAGTTTTTTTTCTGTTCATCTAATTAACTCGTAGAAATATCTGTTTAAATTCATTGGTCTTCTTCTTCTTCTTCTTCTTCTTCTTCTTCTTCTTCTTCTTCTTCTTCTTCTTCTTCTTCTTCTTTTTCTTCTTCTTCTTCTTCTTCAAAATTTCCACTCTGCGTATTTTCATAGCAACTTATACTTACCTTACAATTGCCACTTCCTGCTTTTGGTTTCTCTTTTACTTGAGGTCAGTCCCTGTAGATAAGAATCTCTATGTCCTAGGAGAGAGGATAAGCATTTGAACCTGTCTAGTCTTTTCTTCATGGCCTCAGTGATGATGTTTTATTAGTTATTTATCTTTTTTGGTACCTTATACTGTTATGGCTTTAATTGTCCTTTAACAGGGAGGTTGGAGGTCTCAGGGTAATTTGTACTCAGGTTTCAGCAGATTAACAACGTTGGCTCACTTTTCCAACTTTAATACTAAGGGAGGTGCCTAGTGTCTCTGCAACTTTGACACGGCTTTTGTTGGTATCGGTGGGAGGCCCATCCTTTTCTGAAGGGAAATGGAGGAGTGGATGGGGCACAGAGGGGCAGTGGTGGTGGACTCAGAGGAGAGGTGGGAGGGGAAACTTAATCTGTGTGTTAAGAGAGGAAGGAAGGAAAGAAAGAAGGACCAAAAGAGGGAGAGAAAGGAAAGATGTATATAAGAAGGTTGTGTCAACCTTGTCACACATGGGGAGAAGTTCTATTCAAACCATAAACATGTGTTTGATCTAGGCCCAACCTATCTTAGGGTTTATAATTCTGCATTTGCTTTATGAAGCCAATTTTTCAGAAAACATCACCTTCTTCATAGCTGTTAACGGTGTCTTTTAAGGTGCTGAACAGGAGGACCTGTGTGAGACTATTTTTATAAGGTAATTGATGGGTGAAAACTACATGGAGACCCAGATGTGGTGGCACATGCTTTTAAACCCAACATTCAGGAGGAGATACGAGTGGATCTTCATGTGTTAGAAGATTTCCTAGTCTACATAATGAGCTCAGGATATCTAGGGCTACATGAAGAGACCCTGTCGCAAAATAAAACAACAACAACAACAACAGCAACAACACACACACACACACATGGGAAAACTCACAGCCTCATCTTAGGCAAAAAATGTTCAAATTCGGTAATGTTCAGCAACAGTAAGACATAACCCAAAATTCCCATTCTGTTAGAGCAATTGCTATATGTAGGCTCTAGTTAAAACATAAAATTAACTTACTACTTCAAAGGCAGTTCTCTCCTCATTACATTTTAGTTTGCTCTCAGTAATGTGAAATATTTGCTATGTAGCTATTTCACTCAGGCGGTCAGCTGATGACTCTGATCTATAATAGTCTCTGTGCGTTGATGTACTTCAAAAGGTAATTCCCTCTGTAATAATTTGTATGAAAGAATGTAACTTTGCTTTTTAGCACTGTGAGAAATCACTTTTAGAAATATGATTTCCTGTTTTGCTAACCTGATTATTAAAAACTTAAAAGTGTATGTGGGAACACTAGCTCTCTTCTACTTTGTGTTAATGATTAGGAACAGTAGTGGATGACCTTACCAATTACGCTATATAAGACAAATAACAATGTTGGCAAAGAAAAAAATTATATGCACTTTTAATGTGGCATTAATTTGGACAATAAAAACGGTGTCTTGACATTCAAAGGTATTCTGACATAAAACTAGAACTGTATCCATTTCCCAAAGAAGACACAGGGTGGCGCTGCAGGCTAAGGCTATGATTAAAAAGCACTAAAATACCAGGAACCGCTGGCTGCAATATAGAACAAAAGACCCAGGCAAGCGCTTTGCTAGCAGTAAGGAGCTATGGAGGGGTTTGGGCAAGGATATAATGGATAAATGTAAGACTAAGAACAACGTTGTGAAGATTCCTCCGAAGGAGAAAGCCGAATTCAGCGTTTCAAACTATTTGGAGACTGCTAAAGGATTGGATGCAAGCACTCACTGCCCCATCATGGAGAACCCAGAGAGAATTCACCCAAACAGGCAAGTAATGGCTTTTGTTTTAATCCTGGTTTTGGTTCAGGTTTGCAGTGAGTCAACGACTCGGTACTTTGTCTTGGAGGAAACAGAAAGGGGCTCCTTTGTAGCCCATCTGGCCAAGGATCTGGGCCTGGATTCTGGGGAGCTGGCTGCCAGGTCTGCAAGGGTGGTGTCTGATGATTTCAAGCAGCGACTGCTGCTGGATCCTGAGACTGGAGACTTGCTTCTGAGGGAGAAACTAGACCGGGAAGAGCTGTGTGGCTCTGTGGACCCCTGTGTGCTGCATTTCCAGGTGTCTCTTGAAAAGCCAGTACAATATTTTCAAGGAGAACTATTGATCCAGGATATAAATGACCACTCGCCAGAATTCCCAGATAGGGAAATACTCCTGAAAATACTGGAAAACAGCCAGCCAGGCACACGGTTTTCATTAAAATTAGCCCAGGATTTGGATGTGGGCAGCAACGGGCTCAAACTATACACTGTTAGCCCCAACTCTCATTTTCATGTCCTCACTCAAAATAATAGCAAAGGTGAGAAATACCCTGAGTTGGTTCAGGACAGAGCCCTGGACAGAGAGGAGCAGGCAGAGCTGAGCTTAACCCTCACGGCTCTGGATGGTGGGTCTCCACCTAGGTCAGGGACAACCATGGTTAGAATCCTGATCATGGACATCAATGACAATGCTCCTGAATTTGTGAACAGCCTCTATGAGGTGCAGGTCCTGGAGAGCAGTCCCCTAGACACCCCAATCCTGACTGTCTCAGCACGGGATGCAGATGCTGGCAGTTTCGGAAGGGTTTCCTATGGCTTGTTCCAAGCCTCAGATGAAATCCAGCAAACTTTCTCACTAAATGAAACTACGGGAGAAATGCGATTGAAAAAGAAATTGGATTTCGAAAAAATTAAATCTTACAATGTTGAAATCGAGGCCATAGATGGAGGCGGCCTTTCTGGGAAGGGCTCGGTGGTGATAGAGGTGGTGGACGTGAATGACAATGCCCCGGAGCTGACCATATCTTCACTGACCAGCTCTGTCCCAGAAAATGCTCCTGAGACCATAATCAGCATCTTCAGAATTGGAGACAGGGATTCTGGAGAGAATGGAAAGGTGATTTGCTCTATTCCAGAAAACTTACCATTCATTCTAAAATCCACTTTTAAAAATTTCTACACCCTGGTAACAGAGAGCCCACTGGACAGAGAGAGCAGAGCCGAGTACAACATCACCATCTCTGTCACCGACCTGGGCACACCCAGGCTCACAACCCAGCACACCATAACAGTGCAGGTGTCTGACATCAATGACAACGCCCCTGCCTTCACCCAACCCTCCTACACCCTGTTTGTCCGGGAGAACAACAGCCCCGCCCTGCACATAGGCACCATCAGAGCCACAGACTCGGACTCAGGCTCAAATGCCCACATCACCTACTCACTGCTGCCGCCCCAAAACCCACAGCTGGCCCTCGACTCGATGATCTCCATCAATCCAGACAATGGGCAGCTGTTCGCACTCAGGGCACTGGACTATGAGGCCCTGCAGGCCTTTGAGTTCCTCGTGGGCGCTGCAGACCATGGTTTGCCCGCGCTCAGCAGCCAGGCGCTGGTGCGCGTGCTGGTGCTGGATGACAACGACAATGCGCCCTTTGTGCTCTACCCACTGCAGAATGCCTCTGCACCCTGCACAGAGCTGCTGCCCAGGTCTGCAGAGCCCGGATACCTGGTCACAAAGGTAGTGGCAGTGGACCACGACTCTGGCCAGAATTCCTGGCTGTCATTCCAGTTGCTCAAGGCCACGGAGCCCGGACTATTCAGCGTGTGGGCGCACAATGGCGAGGTGCGCACCACCAGGCTGCTGAGTGAGCGAGATGCCCCCAAGCACAGGCTGCTTCTTCTGGTCAAGGACAATGGGGAGCTTCCTAGGTCAACCAGTGTCACCCTGCAAGTGTTGGTGGTGGATGGTTTCTCCCAGCCCTACCTGCCTCTGCCAGAGGTGGCGCTCAATCCCCCTCAGGATGATGAGGATGCACTCACCTTGTACCTGGTCATCGCCTTGGCATCTGTGTCTTCACTCTTCCTCTTCTCTGTCCTGCTCTTCGTGGGCATGAGGCTGTGCAGGAGGGCCAGAGAGGCCTCATTGGCTGTCTGCTCTGTGCCTGAGGGACACTTTCCAGGCCACCTGGTGGATGTCAGCGGCACTGGGACTCTGTCCCAGAGCTACCAGTATGAGGTGTGTCTGACAGGAGACTCTGGGACTGGTGAGTTCAAATTCCTCAAACCCATGATCCCCAACCTGTTGGGTCAGGACGCTGGGAGAGAACTTAAGGAAAATCTCCACTGCAGGGATAGCTTTGTATTCCGCTAAATATTCTAATGATCCAATGAATCTAAGAATGGATATAACTCTTATGTATCTACATAAGTGCGATGTTAACGAGCTTTTTAAAAAAAAACAACTGCCATGTGTGCATGTCTCCAACCGCCCTCATTTTTCCTATTGATATTAAGCATGCTTAGGATGTCATCATATTTTGATGTCATTATATTATATTTGATGTATTTGGTGACTAATATTCTCATAGCTACAAATAACTGAAGTAGCATAAAATTTGTTTTAATGACTTTCTTTTTTAATGGTCATGAGAAAATTTGATTTCCTGTATAATTGTGACACCTTTTTTAACCGTATTCCTTTATCTTTTTAAGGTTAGAATGCATAGTTTGTTGTTTTTTTTTTTTTTTTAATTTGGCATTAGCTTACTTGTTTCTCCCAAATTCATGTCAAGGTGACCTTCACTAGAACACTTTATTGTTATGCCCACTGTAAACTAAGTTAATGCTAGTGCTTGATCTAGCTTGAAGTGTTCCAAAAGTTTAATGAACATTAAAGAGAGCAGATCTTATCATTGGTCATCCCTGTCGTGGAGTACAAATGGTGATGCATCGCTAAGCATGATCTTTTCAAAAGGCAAAATCCACATCTGACTTACGGCCTGACTTCCTCCCACTCATTCAGAAATGACGAGGCGTCAGAGTTGTCCTCTCCTCCTTCACACTGCGGGAGGAGTGAAAGCATAACGTGAAGCCAGATTTCCTACAGCTCGCTCTGCCTTCCAATAGTTACGAGTTCTTTTTATAAATCAACACTAGAGTCTCTTTTGCTATTTTTCTTTCTTCTCTGATGTTTAATGCAATAGTTATTTTTAACAACTTTTCTTTCTTTTCTTTCTTTCTTTGTTTCATTTTGAGACAGGGTTCTAGCCCTGACTGTCCTGGAACTCACTCTGTAGCCCAGACTGACCTCTAACTCACAGAGATCTCTGCCTGTCTCTGCCTTCTGAGTTTTGGGATTAAAGGCATGTGCCGCTGCTATCACCTAGCTCTAACTTAAATTTTTAATTAATTGAAGTTGCCTTTCTAGAAAGTAAGCATTGTTTTGCTCATGACTGAACAGTAGTGTACTTATTGACCTGTAGTTACTTTATGTTATATTCAATGGGCCTAGTAAGCACATGATGTGATTCTACCTAGCTTTGCTTATGTAGACACAGCTGTAAAAGAGTCAGTGAACTCTAGGCAGAAAAGAAACAATTAAAAAGTTTTCTTGGATGGACATGGTGGCATATACCTTTAGTCCTCCAGAACCTGCCAGATCTCTTTAAGTTCAAGGCCAGTCTGGTCTTCAGTAGTGAGCTCCAGGCCATCCAGTGCTGTGCAGTGAGATCGTGTCTCAAAATGTAGCCACAATACTGGAACCTATGTTGCCTTACTCCGCAGAAGCCGGTGTGCAGAGTCAGAAATTGAATATTTAAGTCTCCGTATTTGGAGAGCGCTCTACAAACCACCTTATGTCTCATTTCTAGGTGGCAGATTACGTAGGAGTAAGGCGAAGGTGGAGTGGCCAGGCATTCTAAATTTAGTCTTATCCCTCTGGGCAGGTGGTCAGTCACAGTTTTTTGGGGGGCTGCGATGGCTTTGTTTCTCTAGTTGTCATCACCTGAACTCTTTCCTCACTCTGCGGATAACAGGCCCAGGTGCTTCTTGTGAGCGAGTCCATTTAGGCATGCTGGAGTAAGCCTTATGCTAATCCTCCAGCGGCATCTAGACAGGGAGGCCATGGCAACAAAACAGTTAACCGTGCAAACACACCGAGCTACTCATCATGTGTGAGTACACATAATCCTTCTCAAAACATGGAGTACAAATAGTACCTTCGTGCAGACTGCAGATGAAAGTGTCCTATTAGTCGTCTCTTCTTCCCTGTCACTGGAAGGTTGCATGAACGAGCTGATAAGAGAAAACAATCACAAAAGCAGGTCAAAGGCCAGAAATCATTACTGTCCAGCCACAGAAAAGGTCCTGTATGGTAATAGCTGGATGTGCTTCGGTTTCAGAGAATAAAATCCCTTCGGTATGAGAAATGAGTCCTATTGCTTGTTTTGCTCCCAAAGAAATTTGCTGAGCCCATGCACACAAGAGGTTGGTTGTTCACAGAGACAAAGTGGATCAGCAAACTTTGGCAGATTAAAGCTTCCAGCTGAAGGCCAGTTCCACCTCTCAGGACACTTACTTAGGAAGACATACACAGTTAGAAAACTAAGAACTTGAATGCAGAGGCAGGATCATCTCTGAGAGTTCCAGGCTCCAGAATGGTGTTTTTCTTGTTATGCAAAAATTAGAGTTTGGAGCCTGCAGCAGGGGGGAGATGTCAAGAGTACAAGTTCTCAACTGGAAATTAAGGAGGTTTTTTTTATTGCTTATCAGACCTGAAAATAAGCTCGATTAACCCCAATGGCTGCTTAGATTAGAGTAACTTGATTAGACAGACCTCTACCGGACAAAGCTCAAAAGAATTCCTCTAAAGGGGGAAATAATAGGAGCTTGATCCTAGGTTCAGACTTCATATAAGCATCCAGTCTTCAGTAGAAAGACTCAGCACAAGCACCCACTACTGAATGATAAGAATAAACCAAAAGAAAAAAACACAGCACATATGACTTAGGAGACTCAGATCTTAGGCAGGAAGTATAGTCTTAAAACAAATCAGCCTTAGTTAATTAAATTAATGAGTAGGGTCATTAAATTGGTTCAGTGGGGAAAGTTGCTTGCTACCACCAAGCCTCCAGACAACCTAGGTTTGTTCTCTGGAACTCACAAGGTAGAAGGAGAGAACTGGCTTGTGAAATTGTCTGACTTGTACACACGTGCGCCCGCACGCGCACACACACACACACACACACTGTGACATGGACATGTGTGGACTCTCAATTCTAAAATTGGTAAATAAATGTTAAAGATGCTTTGTGAAATCTATCTAGACTAATTACAGTTGAAGCAGACATTAGGAGATAATAGAAATATGCAATATCAAAATCAAGTAGAAAAGCAAAAGATACGGTACTTTTAAAGAAACATCAGTAAAATGGAACTTTTCAACATGAACCGTGATACCAACAACAAATGAATCTTGTTTTCAACATCTCAAAAGAAAACTTTTAGCACACTGGAATTCTATTACGAAGAAACAGAACCTTAAGAAACTGAAGTTTGCAGACAAAGAATATTAACAAAGGTCACATAAACACTGAAAGAAATATGTTAGGGGAACTTGATAAATGAAATCTTTCCAGAAGAGATTCGATGATTGAAAGAAGAAAGAAAAAATATTGACTAGAAATGAATATTGATTGTCTGCTGATTATGCATCCAACAACAATAGTTTTGTAAAAACAACATTATTTTATGAAATCAAAAATGAAAAAGAAAAGCCTATTTAAAGAGTTCTAATTCTATGTACTATTATGAAAACAGGAAAATTAATTATTACTATTATTAAAACAGTAAAATTAATTATTTTATTACAACATTGTAGATGAAGATGTATTGCCAAATTTCATAGGTTACTTATAAATAATGACTCAAAGACCAATTGAAAGAAAGTTCAAATAAAAGTATTTGAGTAATATAGGAAGAACAAAACATAGGGGACAAATAAAATAGACTCTTAATACAGGTAGGAACACATTAAGTATTATATTGGATATTAAGTAAATTATAATTGAATTAAAATCCTATTATGCAACCTAAATTATCAGACTACATTTAAGAGAAATGTAAATTACATACAGACGAATAAGTATGTATATGAGGAAAGAAAACAGAAAAATATTGAAAGTTTAAAAATGAGGCATACTATTTAGTACAAATTTCATAGAAAATAAAACAATGTAGTTGTAGTCATTGATCCAAGACAAAAATATTTTAGGGAAAATACATTGCTATCAGTAGGTATAAATGTATAATCACACACAGGTGAATATAGCAGAAATATGTTATATTAAGATTCAGTGGTTTCCCAGAACTACAGATATGAAAACATAACAAAATCTCAAAAATGATTTAAACTTAAATAATAGAACTCATGAGTTAAAGATAATCTCAGAACAAAAATTTCTAAAACTCTCAGCATCCATACACAAAAAAATTCAGCATGGGTGTATCTGGAAACATCATTCATAAAAGCCAAAACTTAAAGTAACAGAGATTTCATATATATGTGAAAGGGGTTACAACTCAAAATACAAGGATTCGCTTTCTTTCTTCCTTATTTTACTCTTTCCTTCCTTTCTTTATATTTTCTTCCTTTCCTTTGAGACAGAGACCCACTTTGTAGTTCTAGCTGTCCTGAAACTCACTATGTAGACCAGGCTGGCCTCAAACTCACAGAGATTTATCTTCCTCTGACTCCCAAGTACTGGAATTAAAGGCTTGTACTACAATGCCTGGCTTCACAAGATTATTTCTGTAGGCAAATGCTCCAAACAAACAAACAAACAAACAAAAACATGGAAAATACCTGAACACTAATTTCAAATCAATTCATCACAATGAAAAAAAAAAAAACCCCATGTGAAAATGTGGATAATTTCATTAATCGTCAGAGAAAGATTAAGCCTACAATATAACACCATCACATGCTCAATAAAATGGTTAAAACTGAAATAATAACAGCAAATGTTAACAAGACCATAGAGCAACTAGAATTACCATAATATTGCTTTTTCTTTAAATTTTACAGAGCTGGTAATCAGTCTTGAGTATACAAGGCAGGGGTTTACAAATGAGATATATCTCCATCTTTTGGGGTTTTTTTTCCTTTCTTTTTTCTTTTTCTTTTTTGAGATGTGGAATGTACAGTCTTTGAACTTGCAAACCTCCCTTCTGTGCCTCACCACAGACAGAATTACAGACACATGCCACAGTAAAGTTACTTGCTTTTTAAAAATCTTATAATCTAGGCTAAATCTCAATATATTATCACATTTAAAATTTTATTTATTTATTTATTCCATTCAGACAAAAGTTCCCCTTCCCTCCTCTCCTTCCAGTCTCTTCCCCCCTCCAACCTGCCATCTCCCCACAATCCATCCCTCCTCCGTTTCCTTTCAGGAAAGGGCAGGCCTCCAAGAGATATCAACCGATCATGGCATATCATGTTGTAATGAGACTAGGCACGCCCTCTCATATTAAGGCTGGAAGAGTCAACCCAATAGGAGGAAAAGGGTCCCAAAAGGAGGCAAAAGAGTCAGAGACAGATCATTCTCACACTGTTAGGAGTCCCACAGGAAAATCAAGCTACACATCTGTAACATTTGTGCAGAGAGCCTAGGTCAGACTTATATAGGCTTCCTGAGTGTTGGTTCGGTCTCTGTGAACCAGCTCAGGTTAGTTGATTATTTGGGCCATTTTCTTAACTGCTCAAACTCCTACAATCCTTCCTCCCTCTCTTCAGCAGGATTCCCTGAACCCTGACTAAGGTTGACTGTGGGTCTCTGCATCTGTTTTCATCAGCAACTGGAGACCCCTTCGGCATCTATGAGTATGGCAGAATATTACTGGGAATCATTTCATTGACTCCTCTCTCTTTTTTTGCAGTTGTATTTGGTTCTCTTCTAGGTTTGGGGGCTATCCAGCCTCGGATCCTGGACCTCCCACCAGTGTCAGGGGTGGGTTCCCTCTCATGGCATGGATCTCAAGTCATTGGCCAGTCCCACAGTTTCTGTGCCACCTTTACACCATCACGTCTTGCAGGCAGGACAAATTGTAGGTCAAAGGTTTTGTGGCTGAGTTGGTGTCCCAGTCTCATCACTAAATATCTTGCCTGGTTACAGGACATAGCCAGTGCAGGCTCTGTATCCCCCATTACTTAGAGACTTAGCTAGGGTCACCTCCTAGATTCCTAGGAGTTTCCCTTGCATTAGGTTTCTACTCACCCCTGAAATGCCCACCTGTTCCAGTTGTCTCTCCCAGAACTCTCCCTCCATCCTCCTCCCACCCGATCCCTCCTGTTCCCACACGTCCCACAGTACCCCTCAATGTCTATTCTATTTTCTCTTCCCAGAGAGATTTATGGGTTTTCCCCACTGAGCCCTCCTTGTTACTTAGCTGCTCTGGGTCTGTGGATTATGGCATTATTATCCTTTGCTTTACAGCTAACATCCATTTATAAGTGGGTACATACCGTGTTTGTCTTTCTGGATCGGGGTTACCTCACTGGATAAATTTTGCTAGTTCCCATCCATTTGCCTACAAATTTCACGGTATTATTTTTTTTTAACAGTTGGTACTATTCCATTGTGTAGATGTACCATATTTTCTTTATCCATTCTTCAGTTGAGAGACATCTAGGTTGTTTTCATGGCTATTACAGATAAAGCTGCTACATAGTTGAGCAATTGTACTTGTGATGTGTTATCACGTTTTAATGCACACTAATCCAATTCCTAGAAATAAGTTCAAAATACATACGTATCACAGCAAAATAGCAAATGCAATAATCTTCATAGGATTACTCTTTAACAAGTTAAAAACTGAAAACTCACATAGTTCACCAAATAGAGTAGACAAAATTAATCAAGGCATGTCTCTACAGAGGAGCAATGTAAAACAACAAGAAGAAAACTAGTTAGAAAACTTATCGCACATAACTTCACAAAGTCATGGTTGTATGACAGCCAACTAGCACAAGAGAGGAATACTCTATAAACACATTTCATACAAATTCTAACAAGGAAAGAGTGACATGTAATGATAACAGCTAATATGCTGCTTTTGTAGAAAGAGTTGGTCACCAAATAATGGCCAGAAAGAGAGCATGGTGGAGTTTAGCTTTTAGCTTTTCTTTAGGTTCTGCTTATAGGAATATATTGACCATGGAAAATATTCCCATTGTTTCCCTTTTGAATGTATTTTCTACATCAAAACAAAAATAAATAGTATAAAATTCTATTGTTTCGGAGTAAAGTTAATAACATTCAATTTAATAAATTATAAGCCCATAAAAAAGTTTTTCGTATTTTGCCAATAATTTTATTAAGATTACTATACAATGTAAATATACTATATTGTAAATGTACTTTCACTTAGTTTTAGCTCAGCAGAGGTATGCTTAGCACTGCTGATATTCAGGAGCTAACATAAATAAACTGTAGGATACAGCTACCACTCATAAATAAGTAGGGTTAGAATTTGTGATGACTAAACTATATGCAATCATGAAAATGGACGCCTGGTGGCGCTGTCGGCTAAGAATGAGAATAATGGGCTCTGCAGTTACTCAGGAAGCACAAGACCAGGATATCAGAATGCTGTCTGCTCCCTAGAAGGCGGTATTTAAGTGCGATCTAAGGAAGAAATCTCCAAGAATAATAGCTCCCTAGAAAATGGTGTTTAAGTGTGATCTAAGGAAGAAATCTCCGGGAACAGTGAGGCATTAAGGACGATTGAATTTGAGGATATTCCACCAAACTATCTGTCGATTGAAACCCACTAGAAGAAGCAGCACCCTCTGGACTGCATCTGAACAATGGAGACAGCGCCAGCAAAAACGCTAGACAAAAGGCAAGTCTTTTTTATCACTATACTGTTGCTTTTGTGGGAGTCTGGCTCTGAGGCAGTCAGATATTCCATGCCGGAAGAAAGGGAGAGTGGCTACTTGCTGGCTAACCTTGCAAAAGATCTGGGGCTCAGGGTTGGAGAATTGGCCACTAGTGGGGCACGAATCCATCACAGTGAAAACAAAGAGCTCTTGCAGCTGGATGCTGAGACTGGGAATTTGTTCTTGAAGGAAAAACTAGACCGCGAGGTGCTGTGTGGGGAGCCAGAACCCTGTGTGCTGCACTTCCAGATCATACTGGAAAACCCTGTGCAGTTCTTCCAAACTGACCTGGAGCTCACAGATATAAATGACCATTCTCCAGAGTTCCCTCACAGAGAAATGCTCCTAAAAATCCCTGAGAGTGCCCAGCCAGGGACTGTGTTTCCTCTGAAGGCAGCTCAGGACCCTGACATAGGGAGCAATGCTGTTCAAAACTACACAGTCAGCCCCAACCTCCATTTCCACGTTGTTACTCACAGTAGAGCAGATGGCAGGAAATACCCAGAGCTGGTGCTGGACAGAGCCCTGGACAGGGAGGAGCAGCCTGAGCTCACTTTAACCCTCACTGCTCTGGATGGGGGGACCCCTGCCAGGTCTGGGACCACTACAGTTCGAATTGAAGTCGTGGACATCAATGATAACGCCCCCCAATTTGTACAGTCGCTCTATGAGGTTCAGATCCCTGAGAACAGTCCCCTCAATGCGTTAGTTGTCATGGTCTCTGCCAGGGATTTAGATGCTGGGATACATGGCCATGTAGCTTACTCTCTGTTTCAAGGAGATGGAGCTTCTCAATCATTTGTTATCAACGAAGTCACAGGAGAAATCCGTCTAAACAAAGAATTGGATTTTGAGACAACTCCGTATTATAACATGGAGATCGCTGCCACAGACAGTGGGGGCTTTTCAGGAAAATGCAGCGTCCTTGTTAAAGTGGTGGACGTGAATGACAATGCTCCTAAACTCACCATATCTTCGCTCACTAGTGCCATCCCAGAAAATGCCCCTGAAGCTGTAGTTGCTGTTTTCAGTGTTTCTGACCCAGATTCTGGGGACAATGGAAGGATCGTGTGTTCTATTCAGAACGAACTTCCATTTCTTTTGAAGCCCACATACAAGAACTATTACACTTTAGTGACAGAAGGGCCACTGGACAGAGAGAGCAGAGCCGATTACAACATCACCGTCACAGTCTCCGACCTGGGCACACCCAGGCTCACAACCCAGCACACCATAACAGTGCAGGTGTCAGACATCAATGACAATGCCCCTGCCTTCACTCAACCCTCCTACACCCTGTCTGTCCGTGAGAATAACAGCCCCGCCCTGCACATAGGCACCATCAGAGCCACAGACTCAGACTCTGGCTCAAATGCCCACATCACCTACTCGCTGCTGCTGCCTCATGACCTGCAGCTGGCCTCAATCATCTCCATCAACACTGACAATGGACAGCTGTTCGCACTCAGGGCACTGGACTATGAGGCCCTGCAAGCCTTTGAGTTCTGGGTGGGCGCCACAGACCAAGGCTTTCCTGCTCTCAGCAGTCAGGTGCTGGTGCGTGTGCTGGTCTTGGATGACAATGACAATGCGCCCTTTGTGCTGTACCCGCTGCAGAACTCCTCTGGGCCATACACTGAGCTGCTACCCAGGGCAGCTGAGCCTGGCTACCTGGTCACCAAAGTGGTGGCAGTGGACCGCGACTCTGGCCAGAATGCCTGGCTGTCTTTCCAGTTGCTCAAGGCCACGGAGCCCGGACTATTCAGCGTGTGGGCGCACAATGGCGAGGTGCGCACCACCAGGCTGCTGAGTGAGCGCGATGCAACCAAGCACAGGCTGCTTCTTCTGGTTAAGGACAATGGGGAGCCTTCTAGGTCAGCCAGTGTAACTCTGCATGTGCTGGTGGTGGATGGCTTCTCCCAGCCCTACCTGCCTCTGCCAGAGGTGGCGCGCAACCCCCCTCAGGATGATGAGGATGCACTCACCTTGTACCTGGTCATCGCCTTGGCATCTGTGTCTTCACTCTTCCTCTTCTCTGTCCTGCTCTTCGTGGGCATGAGGCTGTGCAGGAGGGCCAGAGAGGCCTCATTGGCTGTCTGCTCTGTGCCTGAGGGACACTTTCCTGGCCACCTGGTGGATGTCAGCGGCACTGGGACTCTGTCCCAGAGCTACCAGTATGAGGTGTGTTTGACAGGAGACTCTGGGACTGGTGAGTTCAAATTCCTCAAACCCATGATCCCCAACCTGTTGGGTCAGGATGCTGGGAGAGAACTTAAGGAAAATCTCCACTGCAGGGATAGCTTTGTATTCAGTTGACTGTTTCATTTGTTTCAGTGAATTTGTTTTTGGCAAATTTACTTCAATATGGTTCTCTTTAAAAAAAAAAAAAAGAATGATTTTGTCTATGTATTGACACTGTAATCAAAGAATATGCATTCCCTTCATTACTAAAATGTTTTCTTCTTCTTCTTCTTCTTCTTCTTCTTCTTCTTCTTCTTCTTCTTCTTTTTTTTTTTTTTTTTTTTTTTTTTTTTTTTTTTTTTGCTGTCCACTGTACTTAGTAGTTTCAGGTACAATAAATATTAAGAACACAATATCTGTATATTACAACTTATGTTTTACTATAACTCAAGTTTTACTCCACAAAATGTATTTTAGTTTACCTGACTTTGGATTTTTGTTTTGTTGTTGTTTTTTTTTTTTTTTTTTTTTTTTTTTTTGAGACAGGGTCTCTCTATGTAGCTCTGGTTATCCTAGAACTATATATCTGGCTGAGTTCAAACTGGATAGACATCCATCTGTCTCTGTCTTTGTCTGTTTTACCAAATAATTACAACTTTTATATCCAAAGTATTTGAATCTTTTCACTTTATTTTATTGCTATTGCATACTGAATATAGGACCTCTTTTATTCCAACTGTAGTTTTATTGCTTTTTTATGTTAAATATACGGCCCCTTACATGCTATCTGTACCTTTTTCCCTTTCCTGGATTCTTATGTCTCCTAAAAACATCTCTGTCTCAGCTCAGCTTCTCCTGCCTCAACTGTCTTCTCTTATTTTCCCTGTATTCTATCTCTTCTTCTCTCTAGCCCTATTCAATCTTCTTTCTTCCTTCATCAACTGTCTTCTCTACCCTCTGACCCTACTCTTCCCTTCCCCTTCTCCAATCCTACTCCTCTGTCTTCTGGACCCTACTCTCCAACCACCTGGATGCTGCCCCTCTTCTGCCAGCCTCAACTGGCTTCTTATATCCTCTCTTGTCCTCAGAAGTCCAAGAGGCAACTGACTCCTGAAGATCATAGGGTCAAACAGTTCTGATGGCTAAGCATTACCAAGCAGTGAGTCGATTAGCCATTGAGCATCCTTTAAAAAGCCAGGCCAAAAATAAACCATAATACATTCTCCCCCCTTTTTGTTTTAGCTACTAATCATGCAGTTTAAAGCTGTTACTCGATTATTTTCTTTACAATGTTGTTTCCAGGGTCCTCAAGTGTCTGATGTGATCTTTCTGCTTATCTCTCAGGAACATATCCAGAACTGAGCTAAAAAACCTAACAATGATACTTCTCGTTCTTGTATTTTGGGAACTGCTTCTTGAATCTTTTATATTCCTGGACTATTTTTAGAATTTTGTGTTCTGGAGTTCCTCATTGAAGTCTCCTAAGATCTGTGAACCTTTGGCTTGTAGTCCCTACTTGGGCGTTCAGGATGTGGTATTCAGCATAGTCTTAAAGTCCTTTTCATAAGCCTGTTGTTGCTCTGCATTGTGGATGGCTCTGTATCATTCCACTTCTGACACTATTCCCTGGATTTCTTTTTATAACA
The DNA here is from genome assembly GCF_903995435.1 of Acomys russatus. Lineage (NCBI taxonomy): Eukaryota > Metazoa > Chordata > Mammalia > Rodentia > Muridae > Acomys > Acomys russatus. The sequence continues at coordinate 25,847,792 of NC_067156.1, forward strand.
AATACAGGGAATTTTGTGGGCATGTAGACTCTTCTATATGTTGAGCCTCCAGTTGCTCTTGTACCAGCTGCTCAAGTGGCTGTAATTTTTTCTTTACTTAAGGGTTACTTCTCTACCCACACAGTCTTGTTAGTTACCCATTTTAAGGGCAGGGCTGATGGTATAATTTCATCAGTGGCCCCCTCATAACTTTAGAAACTCAATCCTTTCTGTGTCCTGTTTTGGGACAACCTGCACAGTCTATGGTTGTTCAATACTTTCTCCAGAATCATCTTCCTGTCCACCCCTTACTTTAGGGGTTGTGTCTTGTATTGAGATAATAATAATCTGAGCTCCTGACTGCTCTAATAAATCTCATCCCCATAAATTTATGGGTATGTCATCCACATAAAGCCTTATATTTCCTATCTGATCTTCTGGTCCCATGCATTTAAGCCATCATATACTTTGTTTTATCTAAAATAGCCTTCCAATTTTTAGAAAGAATATAAACTCTTTTAAGTGGGCATTATGAATGCCAAGATTTTAATGAAATAATAGTTACATCGGCTTCTGTATCCACAAAACCTTCTATTTCAATGTAATTCATTTGTAACAGTAACTTTGGCCTCTGATCATTAACAACTGTTTGCCAGAACACACATTTTCCAGTACTTCCAAACCCTCCTCATCTTTCTATTAGAGCTTCTTTGCCTAGTAACAACTGAGCCATCTTATCACCTATGTTAAACTGCATTTCTTTTTATATAAGCCATTATTTTAATTTCTCATTTGAAATCTTTATCTATAATTCCTGGATAAACAAGGAATCCTTGAAAAGTCAAACGGCTCCTTCCCAAGACCAGTCCTACTGACCCTGAGGGCAAAAGTCCATAAAATCCAGTAGATATTTTATAACATTAAATTTTAGGGGATAGTGTAAGATATTTATCTTTGGCCAAGTCTAGAGCAGCACTGCCTGTAGAAGCATGCACCAGGTCTGCAGTAGTTAGTTAAGGTTTTTATGCCTTCCTATTATTTCCTGGCTGACAGGGCTCAATTGGCTCATACTTTTTTCTGTAGGATCTTCAGCTAGGTCCCCACTTCATTTCCTGATGGCAGAAACATTTGCTTTAGATATCTCTCTTGGACCTACACTCATTCATCCAGGGGCTTTCCACATCACCTTCACACTCCTAGAAGTCTAGGCCTTCTTTCTGGTTCATATTTAGAAAAATCATTTCCCTTGGAGATGCCTTGTTCACAATTTTGATTCAGAAGTTCATATTTCCCACAATTAAAGTACCAGACGTTTTGACATCAGAGATCTCTAGATATAGCTTGACCTATTATATTAGCATGGTGTACATAAGAACCAATATAATTTATATTCTTTAGCCATTCATCCATGGGTGCTGCCCATGCCTTTAGTGATCTAATGAATTTTTACGTTCCGTATTCACATTTTCAAATGCTAGGTTCTCTATAAACACTTGTCTTGTCAGAGTCCAATATGGTCTTATTTATGTCTGAGATTAATCTTTGCTAAAAAAAAATCAGTGAAGGCTTCCCTTGAGCCTTGTATAATTTTTGTAAATTATGTGGACTTCTTTCTTGGCTCCTCAAACTTGCCCCATGCTCTTAAAGCTGCTAAATGACCTTGTTCTGTGATTGCATCTTCATATTAAACCCTGTTCTTTGTATATCAGCAAACTGGCCTTCACCTATTAACTGGTCCCTCACTACATTAATTCCTTTTGTTTTATTGCACCAGTACAAATTCCTGGCTTCTTCTCTTCCCCATGGCAACCACTGCAATTGAGGGCCAGGCTCTGTTACCAATCCTCTCCAGTCTTGTGGAATAGTTCTACTTTGAGCAGTCCAATTATCTAGATTTTGTTTCACATAGGGTGAGTGCATCTCATATGATATCATTGGCCCTTTAAAATATCTTAGGCCCATCATTTCTACAGGATGTCATCCTATTGCGTCATAACTTTGTGGATTATCCCCAGTACTAGGCATATGATACATAACTACTGGGAATGCTGTTGGTGATTTTGTGACCCAGGACTTCCTGCACTCAAAAGGTGCTGTGAGTTTAACCCTGCCTCCTGAAAAAGGCTATCTCATCTGACAATCCTGCTTTTTCATTTCTTGATTTGACTGCCCTTTGACACAGTTCTCTTTCTTCTTTCTATCTGGAGGAAACTCCCTCTCTCTGGTTCAGTCACTGGAAATTAACCTATTTGTTCTCCCTTGGTGTTTTTCTTCCATTTTTTTTTATTCCCAGGCTTTTTCTATTTCCACCTGTAGTTTTTCCAGTTGTTTAGTCAGTGTTCAATTTCTTGATTCCCAAATGTCTCTAATTCCACCCACATTTTCCAGTTGTTCAGGCAGTGTTTTATGAACAAAATAGCCCAAAATGAGGAAAAGAAGAAAAACAAACTGCAACTGAGACCCTCATGAGGCTTGTCCCACCAATAGTCTCAGCAAACATCCTGTGGGTTTTTGAAACAAAGTATCCAACACTCTTTTCCTTATGTTTGCTCTACTGTGCTTGACATCAAACCTCCTATTTGCCTTTTAATGTTTCTCCTCCCCTTCAAACTGTTTGTCCCACACTGAACACCAATTGTAGATTCTCTATTTTCTCTAGCTACTTTGTGTGGGTTCTTCATGAGTTCTTCTAATTGTCTCCTAACAATATCATCTCTGGCTCAGCTCAGCTTCTCCTGGCTCAACTGCCTTCTCTTATTTTCCCTGTGTTCTAAGTCTTCTCTTCTCTGTGCCCTACTCAATCTTCTTACTTTGTGCATCAACTGTCTTCTCTAGCCTCTGACTCTACTATTCCCTTCTGTCCCTCCAATCCTACTCCTCTGTCTTCTGGACCCACTCTCCTGCCACCTGGATGCTACCCCTCTTCTGCCAGCCTCAACTGGCTTCTTATGTCCTCTCCTGTCCCCAGAAGTCCAAGAGGTAACCAACACTGAAGACCATAGGGCCAAGCAGTGATACCAGCTAAGTGTTCCCAAAGAGTGAGTTGATTAGCCACTGGGGATCCTTTAAAGGGCAAGGCACAAAAATAAAGCACACTATAGCTAGCCATATTTTTTATTAGTGAGCTTTATTCATAACTGAAATTCCTTCTAGTTATTCTGGGTATATAGGAGTAAAGCAATTGCCATAAAGAACCACTGTATTAAAATATTAAGACACTAGAGTTCTGACCTTTTTCTTTTTGTAAGAACCACATATGATAGAGGTTATCTGCATTATTTGCTCACCATATGCCTAGCACACTGTTCAATAAATAATATTAATTTAAACAATTGTATTTGTAAATATTGAGGAAACAACCATACATATTAGTAATTTGTTATCTCTATCTCTAAATAAAAGTGCTAAGAGACTGGGGGTATTATCAGTGGTGGACCATGCACGCCTGTCAGGCCCAAGGTACATTTCCAAGTATCAAAAAGAAACAAGCAAATGAACAAATAACATAGTCTTGTTAAATCATTGCCTGACACAATCCTGTTAAAAAAATGAATCTGAATAACAGAAGAAGCACTGAAGTCCTCCAAAGAATCAAGACTTTTAATGGTCTCACACTCTCATTTTGCTCATCCTTTTGTTCTACAAATAAAAGTATAAATGTAGCTTTTGTGGGTCTTGTGTTTAGCTCAATTGTCAACTTGAGACCTACAATTTCTGAGCACTCCTATGAAGGATTATCTTGCTTAGGTTAATTGAGGTGAGAAGACCAGGTGTGGAAGACCACCATGAGTGGCACCATTCCCTGGGCTTGGATCCTGGACTGTAGGAAGACGAGAACATAAGCTGAGCACAAGTGTTCATCGCTTTCTTCTTCCTGCCTGGAGATACAGTATAACCAGTTGCTTCATGATTCTGTTTTTCACCTTCTTTCTTATGATGTAATCTTGAGCTTGGAGCCAAAACAAACCCTTCCTTCATTTGATTTTGTTGTGATATTTTATCCTGTAAACAGGAAGTGTAACTAGGACAGATTGCATGCTTTTATGGTATTTAATATCATACCTGAGACTCATACATTCTAAGCATGCTCTTCACTGTGACCTTGTTTCTAGTTTATATTAATACATATGTTTCCTTTGATTTTCCTGCAGCTTCTCCTCACCTTTCAAAAGACCCAGGAAATTTCTGGAAATTTCAATATTCTATTTGATTCTGGTTATTAGTTCTTAAAATGTTTATTTTATATTATCTTGTAGATATAAAAAGCAAAATAGTTCTTTTTGTGATATTTAAGTATCTCCTGTCTGTTATTTGATATAGCCTTGAAGTAGTCTCTGTTAATTTAAATTTTCAATTATGCTGACTATTTCGTAATACAAAAAATTGTTGGTTCTTAATTTATCTGAGCTATAAGAAATTTAAATGAGTTATAATTTACTTATATTCAATGACCTAAATGAGCTTATTATGTGATTTATAACTAGGTAAGTTTATATGGATACAACTGCAAGAAAGCTTTGTTGAACTTTTGGCAGCATATGAAAAAATGAAGAGCTTGGTTTATAATCTAATATCTTTAGTATATATTTTATTTTTAGTTAGTACATATCCACTGTATAAAGAAATGGGCTTTTATGAATTTTTTGTGCATGTGCATAATATACAGACATTGGTCATATTTACCCTTTATTTGTTTTAAATCTCAAGTGTCATTTCTCTGGAGTTTACATATTTGCATCTTTCCATGAATTAATGTTTTCCCTCCTAAGACTGTAATGAAATATAAGAAAATTGCTGATCATTTTTTTATCCTTGAAATGTAATTCTGGCTATCAAAATTTAAAATTGAAGTGAGAGATGTAAAAGTGAAGAAAAGTAAGTACAAACACATATATCAATAAGACTTTAATCTTACAGGAAATTATATTGGCTTGCCCATTATGTGCCAAGATGTCTATTCTGCTGTGTTGTCCAATACTAAGGGTGACTGCCAGGGCGTAGGACAAAATCCAAACAAACAAACAAACAAACAAAACAAGCTGTTATGACTGAACAGGAAGACATTTGCCTCATAGATGCAAGTCCCTAGGTTCAGTTGCCACAGAATTAGGAAGAAAAAAACCTCTTCTCTTCTTTCATGACCAAAAGTCACAAAATATATTTTAAAATATGAAGTTAAATAGTATCCAAGTGTTTGGTAGAATTTCCTTTGAATTTAAATTGACTATCTGACATCAGAAAACAACCTTAATAACTGACTAGGGACTTCTAAGATGGCGTTGACTAGGGTGTTCTGTATCTGAGTGGCAGAGGATCAGAGACTCTGGTTATGGTGAGTAACCTAGCAGCTGACTCCAAAACATAGACATCGGTGGTTCCTGGGTGGAAGGGAGCTGAGGATGCACAGTTCTAGGCCCCCTTCAGGTGTTTCCTGGTTCCAGGAGTTACCAAGGTCCTGAACTCCCCTTTCCTGGAGTTTTCTGGCTATACAAGGGTGGGTTCTCAGTTCTAGGGGTGCTCAGTTCCAACAACCAGACCTCAGATTCCTCCCAGTTTTCCAAAGCCAGCACCTGGATTCCAGGGTCAGCATCCCAGCCTCAATCCACGGTTCTACTGGTCCCCCTGCGGAGACCAGATGAACAATATGACCATACAACATCTTGGGTCTAAGATGGCAAAGCCCAGCCAAGTCTGAGTGCTGGGAGCACAGTGCCTACTTGGCTAGCAAATGGCTGCACAGTTGAATTTACAGTCCCAGCACCCATTCACTGTGGTAACTCCCATGCCCACTTGTGATCTGCCTGATCTGCCAGACCCATCTGGGACACAGTCAGCAGAGAGATGAGCTATATGTGGGCCCAAACTCCCTTTGTCCACCATCCCAAAGAGGCCTATGGGGGAAGATGAGTGAGCAACATTCATCTTTCAGCCCTCTCCCTGGTGAGTCCTGATCTGCCTGACCCACCTGGGACAAGGCCAGCAGAGGTGAGCTACACTCTGGCTCTGACCCATATTATCCATCTGCCATCCCTAGGAGGCCTATGGGTGGCCTGAGCAACATGCAGACAAGTGCCCTTACTGCATGACCATCAGGGACTACCAGGCTGGCTATCACCAGAAACAACCAGGTGAGAGGTCAGTATAAAAACACAAGCAACAAAACCCAGGGCCATATGACACCACTGGAAATCAACGATCCTACCACAGTGGTATACCATAACACCTGAAGCACACGAAAATTATCTTAAACCTGAGGTTATGAAAATGATAGAAGCCTTAAAGAAGGAAAATAAATCCCCAAAATAAATGCAGAAAAATACAATCAAATGGTTGAAGGAATTGAATAAACCCCTTAAAGAAATACAGGAAAAATACAATCAAATGGGAGAAGGAAATGAAAAAACTGCTCAAGACCTAAAAATGTAAATAGAAGCAATAAAGGAAACACAACTTGGGGCAATCGTGGAGATGAAAAACCTAGGGAAAAGAGCAAGAACTACAGATATAAGCATGAGCAACAGAATACAAGAGATGGAAGCTACAAAGGAGGAAATCCATTCACCAGTCAAAGAAAACATTAAACCAAAAAGTTCCTGACACAAAACATCTAAGAAATCTGGGACATGATGAAAAGACTAAACCTAAGTATAAAAGGAATAGAAAAAGGAGAAGACTTGCAGCTTCAAGGCCCAAAAAATATTTTCAACAAAATTATAAAGGAAAACTTCCACAACCTGAAGACTGAAATGCCAGCTTACATAACACCAAATATATTGGACCAGAAGAGAAAACCCTCCCAACCACATAATAATCAAAATACTAAATGTACAGAACAAATAAAGAACATTAAAAGTTGCAAAGGAAAGAAGCCAAGTCACATATAAAGGCAAACCTATTAGAATGACACCTGACTTCTCACCATTTTAAAAGTCAGAAGGGCCTGGTCAGATATCATACAGACACTAAGAGACCACAGATGTTAGCCACCACTACTATACCAAGCAAAACTTTTAATCACCATAGATGGAGAAAAGAAGATTCCATGACAAAAACATATTTAAACAGTACCTATCCACAAATCCAGCCCTACAGAAAATACTAGAAGAAACACTCCAACCCAAGGAGGTTAACAACATCCAGGAAAACATAGGAAATAAATAACCTCACATCAGCAAAACTAATAGAAGGGAATCACACACACACGTACACACACACACATATATACACACACACACAACCACACAACCACCACCAACATCAAAATAACAGGAATTAACAATCACTGGCCATTAATATGGATGGGAAAACAGGATCACTCATTCTACTGCATACATTTCCCAAGCAAACAGATCCAAGAAGCAAAGCTGGAGCAGTCATTCTACTTTCATAGACTTTCAACCAAAATTAATCAAAAAAATATGAGGAAGGACACTTCATATTCATCAAAGGAAAAATAGAACAAGATGATGTCTCAATTCTAAACATCTATGCCCCAAATGCAAGGGCACCCACATTCGTAAAAGAAATATCACTAAAGCTTAAATCACACATCGAACCCCACACATTAATAGGGGAAGACTTCAACATGTCACTCTCATCAATGGACAAATCATTGAGACAGAAACTAAACAAAGAAATAATGAAACTAGTATACATCATGAATCAAATGGACCTGACAGATATCTACAGAACATTTTACCCATGCACAAGAGAATATACCTTCTTCTCAAAACTTTATGGAACCTTCTCCAAAATTGACCATATACTCTATCACAAAGTAAGCCTCAAGAGATACAAGATTGAAATAACCCTGTGTATCTTTTAAGACCACTATACATTAAAACTGGAACAAAACAGAAAAAACAGAAAGCCTACAAACTTATGGAAACTGAACAATTCTCTATTCAGTGATAACTGGGTCAGAGATGAAATAAAGAAAGAAATTAAAGACTTTCTAGAACTCATGAAAATGAAGACACAACATACCCATACTTATGGGATACAATGAAAAGAGTACTAAGGGCAAAATTAATAGCCTACGCGCCTTCATAAAGAAATTAGAGAGGTCCCATACTAGCAACTTAACAGCACACCTGAAATCTCTAAAACATAAAGAAGAAAATATACTCAAGAGTAGTAGACAACAGGAAATAATCAAATTCAAAGCTTAAAAAAAATCAATAAATTAGAAACAAAGAGAACAATACAAAGAACTAATGAAACCATGAGAAGGTTCTTTGAGAAAATCGAAAAGATAGACAACCCTAAGCCAAACTAATTAAAAGGCAGAAGGATAGTATCCAAATTAGCAAAATTAGAAATAAAAAGGGAGGAATAATAACAGACACTGAGGAAATCCAAAGACTCATTGGGTCCTACTTCAAAAGCCTCTATTCCACGAAATGGGAAAATCTAAAGGAAATGGATGATTTTCTTTATAGATTTCACTTACCAATGTTAAATCAAGATCAGATTTACACAGTCCTATAACCAGAAGCAGTCATCAAAAATCTTCCAACCAAAAAAAAAGGCCAAGGACAGTTGGTTTTAGTGCAGAATTCTACCAGGCATTCAAAGAAGAACCAATATCAATACTTCTCAAACTATTTCACAAAATAGAAACAGAATAAACATTGCAAAACTCATTTTATAAAGCCACAGTCACCCTGATACCTAAACCATACAAAGACTCATCAAAGAAAGAGAACTTCAGACTAATTTCACTCACAAACATTGAGGCAGAAAAAAAACCTCTCAATGAAATGCTAGCAAACTGAATCCAAAAATACATAAAAAATATTATTCACCATGATCAAGTAGGCTTCATCCCAGGGATTCAGGGATGGTTCAACATATGAAAATCCATCAATATGTTCCTCCATATAAACAAACTAAAAGAAAAATCACATGCTCATCTCATTAGATGCAGAAAAGACCTTTGACAAAAATCCAACACTCCTTCATAATGAAAGACTTTGAAAGATCATGGATACAAGGCTCATACTGAAACATAATAAAGGCTATATACTGCAAGCTGATAGCCAATATCAAATTGAATGGAGAGAAGCTCAAAACACTTCCACTAAAATCATGGACAAGATGAGATTGCCCACTCTCTCCATATCTCTTCAATATAGTACTTTAAATTCTATCTAGAGCAATAAGACAACTAAAGAAGATCAAGGGGACATAAATCAGAAAGGAAGAAGTCAAAGTATTGCTCTTCACAGATAATATGATAGTATACATAAGCAAGCCCAAGAATTCTACTAGTGGACTCCTACAGCTGATAAACTCATTCACCAAGTGGCTGGATACAAGATTTATTTTTTTAAAAATCAGTAGCCCTCCTGCATACAAATGACAAATGGGCTGAGAGAGAAACTACAGAAAGATACCCGTCACAACAGCCACAAATAGGTATTGGTGTAACTCTAACCCAGCAAGTCAAAGACCTGTATGACAAGAACTTCAAGTCTCTGAAGAAATAAATTGAAAAAGATATCAGTAGATGAAAAGATGTCCTATGCTCATGGATTGGTAGGATTAACATAGTAAAAATGGCCATCTTACCAAAACCAATCTATAGATTCAATGCAATCTCCATCAAAATACCAACACAATTCTTTAGAGACCTTGAAAAAATAATTCTAAGCTTTCTATGGAAAAACAAAAACAAAAATGAGTCAGAATAGCTAAAACAATTCTATACAATAAAAGAACTTCCAGAGGTATCTCCATCCCTGACTTCATGCTATACTAGAGAGAGTTAGTAATAAAAACTGAACGGTACTATCATAAAAATGGACTGCTTGATCAATGGAGTTGAATCAAAGACCCAGAAATAAATCCACATACTTATGGACAATTGATTTTTGACAAATGAGCCAAAACAATACAATAAAAAAGATAAAACATCTTCAACAAATGGTGCTGGTATAACTGAATGTCTACATGTAAAAAATGAAAATGGATCCATATTTATCATACTGCACAAAACTCAAGTCCAAGTGGATCAAAGACCTCAACATAAAACCAGACACACTAAACCAATTAGAAAAGAAAGTAGAGAAGAGCCATGAACTCATTGGCACAGGAGACAGCTTCCTGAACAGAACACTAACAGCTCAGGCTTTAAGATCAGCAACTAATAAATAGAACCTCATGAAACTGAAAAGCTTCTGTAAAGCAAAAGACTTTGTCAATACAACAAAATGAGACAATCTACAGATTGGGAAAAGATCTTCACCAATATTAAATCCAAAAAAAAAAAAGAGCTAATATCCAAAATACATAAAGAACTCAAAACATTAAACACCAGCAAACAAAATAACCCAATTAAAAATTGGGCACAGAGCTAAACCGAGAACTCTCCACAGAGTTCTCTTATGTCTGAGAAGCACTTAAAGAAATGTTCAATATCCTTAGTTGTCAGGGAAATGCAAATCAAAATGACTCTGAGATTCCATCTTACACCTATTAGAATGGCTAAGATCAAAATCTCAAGTGACAACACATGCTGGCGAGGATATGAAGAAAGAGGAGCACTCTGCCATTGCTTGTGGAAGTGCAAATTTGTACAACCACTTTGGAAATCAATCTGGTGCTTTCTTTGAAAATGGAGAATAGCTCTATCTCAAGACTCATCTATATCACTCCTGGGTACATACCAAAAAATGCCGCATGATACAACAAGGACATTTGCTCAACTATGTTCATAACAGCTTTATTCATAATAGCCAAAATCTAGAAACAACCTAGATATTCCTCAACTGAATTATGGATAAAAAAAACTGTGGTACATTTACACAATGGAATACTACTTAGCTATTTGAAAAATCATGAAATTTGCAGGCAAATAGATGGAGTTAGAAAAGATCATCCTGAGTGAGGTAATCCAGATCTGGAAAGACACACATGGTATGTGATCACTTATAAGGGGAATTTACCATGACACAGGATTGATATACCACAATGAATAGACCCAAAATAGATAAGTAACAAGGAGGATCCAAGTGAGGATGCTTTTTTATTTAATTACTTTATTCAGATTACAACTCAATTGTTATTCCATCACTTGTATCCTCCCATTCCTCCCTCCCTCTCGCTTTCACGTTTTTTCCTCCCTCCTAGGTCTATGACCGAGGGGGCCTCCTCCCTCACTATATGGTCATAGGCTATCAAGTAAAGTGAGGATGCTTAAATCTCACACGAAAGAGGAAATAGAATAGACAGAGGTGATCACTGAAGAGAGGAAACAAGGTAGGAGAGGGAGTACAGAGAATTATGAGGGTGGAGATCAGACCTTGAGAGGGCAAGGGCAGGAGGTCAGAAGGCCTGTAGAGAAAAGAGAAACTGTGGGCAGGACATCTCTGTGACAAGCTGGAGACCTAAGTCAAACTAGTCTTCTGGGAAGATATGAGGGGTACTCTATCAGAGACTCCTAGTAAAAAAAGATCATAGAGACTGAAGAGGACACCTTTTAACTAGAAAAGTCTCCTGGTAGATGGAGGGGAACCCCAATCCCCCACAAGAACTACAGACCAAAATTTACCCTGCCTACAAGATGTCCAGGGATAAAGGTAAAGCAAAGATTGTAATTCCAGTTCCATGGGATTCTATGGTCCTCTGGCTCTGTGGGGAAGCACAAAGGTGATTGTTATTCAACAACAAAAAGAAGAGAGCTATCTACCTACGGAAAGCCATTGAGAAACTGAAATGCACATTTGTAAGACATAGAAAAAACCCAATAGTAAAAAAATTCTGACTATGGAGGCAAAAAAAAACTATTAATAATTTCCAAAGATTCCAACGGGAAGAGAGATACAAGGGTAGATATAGAGGATATGGAGATACAGTGAAGCTGTGGCATTCTAAAAATACATGTATGTGGGATTAAGTTTTCCCATGCCTATAGTCAGCAAGAGGGAATCTTATTTTAAAGTATGGATTCTGTGGTAAACATATAGGCTCATCAATTGTAAGAAATGTACCAGTTCAACAGGGGATATAATGAGGAAGGTTGCATTGGTGTGGAGAGAGAGGGTGTGTCAGAAATATCCACATTTCCCAGTCATGTCCTGATGTCTTAAAACTACTAATTAAAAATAGACATTTCTGAAAGAGAAGACTTTTCTCTCAACAAAATCTGTAATGATTCTTGGGGTAATGAAGACAACAAGAGTATTACATGACCCTGAGACAGAAAACTGGAACAGTGGGGCAGGCCTGTAACCAGCCTGATTCCTCACAGGGGAAACCCATCAAGAGGGCGGCATCACTTTTGTAACATGGTGTAAAGGTATTTGGAAATCAAGAGCTCAAACTTAATTCATTCAAAACATATTTCAGGTATATAATATGTTTGTGTCTGGAGATGACATTTTCAAAATATACCCATATTTTTATGATCTTGTATTATGGAACTTTAAAAGTACTAATTAAAACTGAAAGGTATTACCAAGTCAAACTAAAGACAAGATATTTTATTGATCAAAGAACAAAATCAACAAAACCCAAGGCATAAAGTGGGAGATATTTGAGAATATCTATCTGAAAAAGAGACTATACCCAGAATATATGAAATACGTCTTCAAACCATCAAGCAAACAAACAGAAGCCATATATTGGGAACATATATGAATAAGCACCTCATGAGACTGTAACCCGGTGGCCAGTAAACATGAAAGTGTGCAGAACTTGGTGAGTTACAGACAAATGCTGATTATGTTTTCACTGTGAAGTCACCCACACTGACTTAAGTGCTAAAAATTGAGGTGACAACACCAAATGCTAACAGGGAAATGAAGCAACTGGAACTCTCATGTTTTGATGGTCTTAGTACAACTGCACATGAAAAACTGTTTCTCTTTTGGATGAGTAAAGTAACAAACAATAGAAGGCCATGTTCTCTCAGAATTTGGCCTATTTTATTATGTAAGTTGAGCTTTTAAAAAATTATAAAAAGTCAATGTGTTACACAATTAAGACCTTTTTCTTCTTTCTGGATATAGAGTATATTTCAAAGCAAATACTAAAAGTGTAAAAGTAAAATTTCTACATAGCCATTATGTTTACCTTCTTGATCAAAATAAAAATATAAACCAGCACAAGAAAATGGATTCATCTACTCAGTACTCTTATGATAATAATAATAATAATAATAATAATAATAATAATAATAATAATAATAATAATGCCATCTAAGTTTGTTTCAAAATGTATTCCTACGGCAAAAAATAATTCATCAAGATCATATTTAGAACTCCCAGTTGCTAAGAATTGAATTTACAATTCAGGTTGCGTGTGTATATTAAAAGGATACCGAAACACGTCCACGTTAAAATGTGGAATGAAATGGCAAAGTGAAGTGCAAGAGCGAGTAAGGACGCTTGGTGGCGCTGCAGGCTAAGAATATCACGAACGGACTCTGCAAATGCTCAGGAAGCCATCTATCTCATTAACCCGAGAATCAGAACCTGGGAAGCTTTTGAAAGAGGAGGTAACTGAGTAGCGCTTGTGGGAGCATTTGGGAAGAAGGCGTCTCCCTAATCGGATTTAGTCCAGTAGCTTCACCGACGCTCATGAGAGTGGATTGCAATCGACTTGAAGAAGCAGCGCCCTCCGTACTGAATCTGAACAATGGAGACAGCACCAGCAAAACCGCCACTGCAAAGGCAAGTCATTTTTCTTGCTCTATTTTTGCTTCTGTGGGAGGCTGGTTCTGAGGCAGTTAGATATGCCATACCAGAAGAAACGGAGAGTGGCTACTTGGTGGCTAACCTCGCAAAAGATCTGGAGCTCAGGGTTGAGGAACTGGCCACTAGAGGAGGGCAAATCCATTACAAAGGAAACAAAGAGCTCTTGCAGCTGGATGCTGAGACTGGGAATTTGTTCTTGAAGGAAAAACTAGACCGCGAGGTGCTGTGTGGGGTGACTGAGCCCTGTGTGTTGCACTTCCAGATTATACTGGAAAACCCTGTGCAGGTCTCTCAAATGGACCTGCATCTCACAGATATAAACGACCATTCTCCAGAGTTCCCTCAAAGGGAAATGCTTCTAACAATCCCTGAGAGTGCCCAGCCAGGGACTGTGTTTCCTCTGAAGGCAGCTCAGGACCCTGACATAGGGAACAATGCTGTTCAGAACTACACAGTCAGCCCCAACCTCCATTTCCACGTTGTTACTCACAGTAGAGCAGATGGTAGGAAACACCCTGAACTGGTGCTGGACAAAGCCCTGGACAGGGAGGAGCAGCCTGAGCTCACTTTAACCCTCACTGCTCTGGATGGGGGGACCCCTGCCAGGTCTGGGACCACTACAGTTCGAATTGAAGTCGTGGACATCAATGATAACACCCCCCAGTTTACACAGTCGTTATATGAAGTGCAGATTCCTGAGGACAGCCCCCTCAATGCCTTAATTGTCATGGTCTCTGCCAGGGACTTAGATGCTGGGATATACGGGAATGTAGCCTACTCTCTGTTTCAAGGCGATGGAGCTTCTCAACCATTTGTAATAGATGAAGTCACAGGAGAAATCCGTCTGAGCGAAGAGTTGGATTTTGAGGTAACTAACCATTATAACATAGAAATTGCTGCCACAGATGGAGGGGGCCTTTCAGGCAGATGCACTATGGCTGTTCAGGTGCTGGATGTGAATGACAATGCCCCCGAGTTGATCATCAGGAAGCTCACAATCCCCATCCCAGAAAATTCTCCAGAGACTGTAGTTGCTGTTTTCAGTGTCTCTGACCCAGATTCTGGGGATAATGGAAGGATGGTGTGTTCTATTCAGAATGATCTCCCGTTTCTCCTGAAACCCACTTTCAAGAACTATTACACTTTAATGACTGAGGGACCACTGGACAGAGAGACCAGAGCCGAATACAACATCACCATCACAGTCAAGGACCTGGGCACACCCAGGCTCACAACCCAGCACACCATAACTGTACAGGTCTCAGACATCAATGACAATGCTCCCGACTTCACCCAAACCTCGTACACTCTGTTTGTCCGCGAAAACAACAGCCCCGCCCTGCACATAGGCACCATCAGCGCCACAGACTCAGACTCTGGCTCCAATGCCCACATCACCTACTCGCTGCTGCCACTCCAGGACCCACAGCTGGCTTTGACCTCGCTCATCTCCATCAATGCCAACAATGGGCAGCTGTTCGCGCTCAGGGCGCTGGACTACGAGTCCCTGCAGGCCTTTGAGTTCCCTGTGGGAGCCACAGACCAGGGCTCACCAGCCCTCAGCAGCCAGGCGCTGGTGCGCGTGGTGGTGCTGGACGACAATGACAATGAGCCCTTCGTGCTGTACCCGTTGCAGAACGCCTCTGCACCCTGCACAGAACTGCTACCCAAGGCGGCAGAACCTGGCTACTTGGTCACCAAGGTGGTGGCAGTGGACCGCGACTCTGGCCAGAATGCTTGGCTGTCTTTCCAGCTGCTCAAGGTCTCGGAGCCCGGGCTGTTCAGCATGTGGGCGCACAATGGCGAGGTGCGCACAGCCAGGCTGTTGAGTGAGCGGGATGCGCCCAAGCACAGACTGCTGGTGCTGGTCAAGGACAATGGCGAGCCTCCGCGATCTGCCAGCGTCACGTTGAACGTACTGCTGGTGGATGGCTTCTCGCAGCCTTACCTGCCGCAGGCAGAGGTGGCGCGGGATTTCGCTCCAGAAGATGACAATATGCTCACACTGTACCTGGTCATCGCCTTGGCTTCTGTGTCTTCGCTTTTCCTCTTGTCTGTGCTGTTCTTTGTAGGAGTGAAGCTGTTCAGGAGGGCCAGAGCGCCCTCTCTGGGTGGCTGCTATGTGCCTGAGGGACACTTTCCTGGCCACCTGGTGGATGTCAGTGGCGCAGGGACCCTTTCCCAGAGCTACCAGTATGAGGTGTGTCTTAAGGGGGGTACTGGTACAAATGAATTCAAATTTCTTAAACCATTATTTCCTAACCTTCAGACCCAGGCAGGTGCTGAAGAAAGGGAAGACGCTGTTGTGCACAATAGCTTTGGGTTCTATTAGCTTATTTTGAGGTGGCGTTTACCTCACTTATTCTTAACTATCCCTGATGTAGAATTATATAGTGCCGCGAATCAGTCCTGAAATATATGTTTAACTGCTCCTTTGTTTTGGGTCAAACTATTCTGATATGATCCTATTCTAGAATGTTTAATTCTACTTCATCGTGCTTGTCTATATTTCTATGCTCTACTAATGCATGCTGGGATTTTTTATAATAGTTTTGTTCTTTTTTGAAAACTGGTATTTGCTGTATGGATTGGAACTGCTTTCATTGTTAGTGGCACCTTGTTTTGTTTTTCTTATTTGAAATTTGGTCTTACTTTGTAGCTCTGGTTGATCTGGAGTGGCTATGTACAGATTGACATCAAATTTATGGTGACCCATCTGTTTCCATTGCCCTACATGTTGGGATATGAGCATACACAAGCAGGCTCAGCTGTGGTAAACTGCCTCAATAAAAATCAAATGCTAGTTTTATTTTCTGTGTATTCTAGCCATCTTGTTTCTTGACAGTCTGCTTGATGCTAAATTGAAAATGCAAACATTTCTAACATTCTCCTTAAGTCATTGTTATTGGAATTAATAGAAACAATGTCGCAAGCCACATTTGAGAAAACAATAAAACAGTTTTCTATGGACTGTTCTGCCTTTTGTTTGTTTTTCCAGTCTTGACCTCTGTGGTCAAAAAATAAATGTTAAGCCTTTAACTCAAATTATAGCATGACAAAGAGAACAGTGTAGTGGGCACTGTCCTGGGGCTACCAATGCTCAACAAAGTGAGAACACATCACACCATCAGTGAGATGGGGAAAATGAAGCATTACTAACATTCAAGGTTCTGCACAAATGACCCTTTACAATTCTATTGGGCCAAGTATAGCAAACATGCTTATTTCAATTCTATAGTCTTGCCTCTTTTGAATTTATGTAAATTTATTATAGGGTACCAGGTGCTTTGTGTAAAGTTCCTTTAACTCTGTATTGTGTTTTTGATATGTCTGCATAGTAATGCTTTAATCTGTTATTTATTATTATTATTATTATTATTATTATTATTATTATTAACATAAATTATTATTCTGGTTGAGCATGCCACATTTTATTACTAAATTGCTCATTTGTCTTTGTGTAAGGTTTAGTTGTTATAAATAATATTATGAACATTCTTACACACACACACGCATATATTGCTTACATCTATATCTGCATTTGTGAAAAACATTCACTTCTTGGGGGTTGAGTTGTATAAGTAAACTTTCAGTAGATATTTCCAACCAGAACTCCAAAGTGGTTGCACTAACGTACACTACAAGTAGCAATATCTGCACGTACGACTCTGTCCACATTCTTCCCAAAACATGCTGTCATTGGCAAGTGCTGTGTGTGCTGGGGTGTATACAGTGTAGGCTTGTGTAGACAAAGGCGTTTGTGTGAAGGTCAGAAGACAACCTTGGGGTAGCCTTCCACCTTATTTCAGACATGGTCCTGTTGCTGGTTTTCTGTTGTATGCACTAGCTGGCCCAGAGATTCTAGAGATTCTCTTGTTTCTGCCTCCCATTCCCCTAGAGAACACTGGGCCATATAGAAGTTCCTGCCACAGGTGTCTTGTCGTTATATGAGTTCTGGGGGTTTGAATCAGGATCTTCACGCTTGTAGAGGCAAGTGTTTTTACCCATCAAAACATCAGAAACACTTTCAAACCTTTTTTAAAAGATCTTTTTAGTCAACTTGTTTGTCATAAGAAATATGTTTTAACTATTATCAGCTGAATTGTTAGAACCCTCAGATTTATATATGAAAGCCCTGGTACCTACTATCATAAAATCTGCTGCTATTTAAATAAGGCTTTCCTCTCACAGCCAGTGATCATCAGCTCCCCTGTACTGTGGGCCTGCAATCGTTCTGGGTCTCTGAATGAGCATTGGAATCCTTGGACAAAGCTGTCTTGAGATTTTATGTAAAATTGTGGGACTAGATGCAATCATAGACTACCATTTTATATTAAATGATAATATTTGTAGATTTAATGCAGTAAACTACAAAAAATAAATAAATAAGGCTTTCCTCCTCCTCTTCATCCCCTCCTCCTCCTCCTCCTCCTCCTCCTGCCTGATATTACCACTTAGGCTGGAAGACCTAAAGACCAGGCTGGTCTTGAACTTACAGAAATCCTCCAGCCTCTGCCTCCCAAGTGTTGGGATTAACATTGTGTGTCACCATACCCTGCAGAGACAGGCTTCTAATGAGATTATTATATTACCACATGTGATTAGGCTAGATCCTTAGTGAAAAGGAACCTAGTATCTTTAAGAAAAGTTTAGGGAGGGAGAAAGCAAGAAGAGAGAAGAGGGAAGATGGGAGAGAGAACACAGATGAAATTATGTGAAGATGCCAGAGGAAGGAAGTAATCTGTGAGGAAAAACAGAAGCCTCACAATAAAATTACCCTTGTCAGTCCTTTCCTCTCAAACTTTTATATTTTAGAACAGTGAGTAAATTCACTCAATTTAATTTCTCAATTTTGTGTTGTCAGTCTTAGCTCACTAAGATTTTTCATAATCTTTAAATAATCTGTCATGATTGCTAATTAACTAGCACACTTAAAATTCTTATAGCTCTGTCACCACATTGAATACATATCTGATTAAACAAAAAGCTTCTTTTACTGTATCATTAATAACAGTTTAATATTTAATGAATTTAATGAAAGGCATTATTTTTTGCTGTTGTTACTTTCCAGACAGGCTTTCTCTGTGTAACAGCCCTGGCTGTCCTGGAACTTGCCGTTTTGACCAAGCTGGACTCAAACTCACAGAGACCCAATTGCCTCTGCTTCTTGAGTGCTGGAATCAAGGCATATGCTACCTACCACATCCAATTTATGAATGTCATCCTTATTCTTTCTTTTACATCTGTTTCATCCTAAAACTTTCCAATATCCCACAATTATTAAGATTGTCAAGCTTGACAAATTTAAAATTTTTTAAATGTTACCTTAAGATAGGGGCCATAATAGCTTCCACTCAGCTCAGAGAACCCAAAAGAAGAGGGAGATGGAAGATTTAGGAGTTAGGAGGGATGGAGGGCACCAGGAGAAGATGGTCCACTGAATCACTAAGCAAGGCTCACGTGTCTGAAGCTGCAAATTGCAGAGCCTGCAGGGGTCTGCTCTCATGTGTCTCTGACCCTTTCACCTGTTCTTGGGACCCTTTTTCTCTTACTGAGTTTCCTTGTCCAGCCTTGATGTGAGCGCTTTTGCCTTGCCTTGTTGTTTCCTGTTTTGCTGTGTGTGATTGTTGTCTCTTGGAGGCCTGCTCTTTTCTGAAGGAAATGGGGTGGGTTTAGGGAAGAAAGGAGATAAGGGGGAGATGGAGGAGTGGAAGAAGAAGAAATTGTGGTTAGGATATATTATATGGGAAAAGAATGTATCTTCAATAAAAAGAAAAGGAAAAAGAAAAGGGGAAAGAGGGCCATAGAAAAGCAAGTATTTGTTGGCAATAAAGTGGAAGGGAAATCATAAAGGGAGCAAAGTATTGTTGTAAAGCTGAGTAATGTGAATGCAAAAGTTTATTTCGTTTCCTTTTTATGTTAGACATAAAAGAGAGAGAGAGAGAGAGACAGAAAGCAGAGATGCATTCTTGTAGGCTTCAAACTTTTAGAAACCTACTTTATTTGGGGTTCTTTAATGCCTATACCTCCCTTCCAACCCACCTACCCTAGATAGGAGAGAAAAGAGGTTTATGGGAACAGGAGAAGTAGACCTTTTTAGACTCAGTTCCTTGGGTGGATTCCACTCTTCGTCATCAGGATTCCAGCAAATCTGTTAAACAGCAAATCAGGAATTCAGCAAAAGCCACTGCAAACATAGCAGCTGGAATCCGGAGCAGCAGCCAGAACTTGGAACCTTGAATAGTTCTCAGGAGAATTTCTCTCTGGGAGTGTCTTGAAGTGGTGAACAGCCAAGTGATTTAAAGTGATGCAAAAGCCAAAAGCCAAGCCTCTGTTTGGGGGCTCATATATATCTCTTCTCAGTGTCCATACCAGGATGTTTACCAGCTGGTGAAGACCATGTGCCCACATGAGATAGTTCCTCTTCTATCAAACAAACATTATGGCCCTCTCACAAGTCTGTTTCCAGTGGAAAAACACCACATGCCCTCACACAAATCTGTTTCACATCCCACACTTGGGACCAAAACAAAAACATGTTTGCAACCACTACAACTTAGAGTTAAAATAGTTTTAATATATTCTAATTTCTCATTGTCTTCACTTTTTTGTGAAGTGAGGCTTTCCTGACTTCAAAATAATGTATCTTTAAATAAATACAAAATACATCAGAAACAAATTATATTTATTGCATTTTATGCTTTTGTATGTGTACTTATCCATGTTTTATATGATACTTAAGGATACTTTTAAATTTACCAAAAAAGGACAAGAGAGTAACAGAATATAGCCATGATATTCAGTCATTGATATCCATAGCATATTTAAATGTAATCCCTTTTACATTCTCTGCATTTCTATTTCCTGTTTTTTGAGACACAGTCTTTTTATGTAGCTTAGGCTTGCCTCAAACTTGCTATCCTCCTGTCTCAGACTCCCAAGTTCTGGGATTACAGTTGCGCACCACTGTGCATGAATAGAGATAGTCCTTGAATGCCGTGTTCTGCATTATGCCATTTATGACAATAGAATAATGTATTTGGGCTTTGATCAAATAACATGAGGATGTTTTATCCAATGAAAAGTCCCAATAAATCACTTGCATCTCTCAAAACCACAACCAATTCTACTCATTTAGAAATGAAGTTAACTGTTAAAGGTTCTAGTGACAAATATCAATTGCTCCTAATTCTTATTTTTAATTATGTGTTTTGTTTAGATATTGCTATCATGTGTGCCTTTTGGTAGCATAATTATTACCATAATTGTCTTCATGTTGCCCTGTAACAAAGAAAGTCTGTTGCTCATGCCATTTATGGGTCATGTATTTTAGAGAACTTAATGTTTAGTTCAACATTTATGTTTCTTAAGAACTTTCACATTTTAATAGTTTGTTGATTTGTATATTGGGGTGATTAAACTGCATGTTTTAAATTCATGAATTTATGAAACTCATCAGAGATCAGTTACACTGTTAAAGGACCATAGTTGATTATGTGAGGTTTACATGTCCAGAGAGAATGATTCTTAAATGTTTCTACAAATCAAAGGCTGTAGTGTGAACTCCCCTTACATTAGCAGGCAGGTCGATTCAAGATCTAGAGTGAGCTTGAAACCCAATCTAACCTCAAAACACAAGTATGCACTTGCACACACAAGCAACTAAGAAACTCAAGCCCCGAAGAAACCCTTCACACACTCAGTTTGGAAACACTGATTCATTTTAAGTCAGTGTTGATCTGAAGATAGCTCGTGAAGTTATTGATTTGGCCGCATGGTGGCGGTGTAGGCTAAGAGAATGACTAAGAACCCTTTAGAGTCCTCAGATTCGGCTTCGCCTAGAAACTGAAGCAAAATACGGAAACCATTGGCTGCTGCAGCTAAGCATTCCGGAGAAAGGGAGTCACCTGGAACTTGTAAGATAAAATCCACAATTCCACAACAAAGGCTTTCTGTTGGCTGTGGAAGGCCAAGGTTACCTCAGTGATTAAGAGCTGAAAGGAATTTTCCTTCCGGAATCAGGCATGACAACCGAGATGCCGCAAACAAAAGACTGGTGGAAGACAAGGCAAGTGATGATTTTGATTACACTGATGCTTTTGCGGGAGGTGGCCTCAGAATCGATTCAGTATGCTATGCTGGAAGAGACAGAAAGGGGCACGTTTGTGGCCAACCTGACTAAGGACTTGGGACTAAGGGTGGGGGAACTGGCAGCTCGGGGCGCTAGAGTGGTCTTCAAGGGGAACAAACAATATTTGCAGCTCGACTCACAGACTCAGGATTTGGTGCTAAATGAAAAACTGGACCGGGAGGAGCTGTGTGGCCCCACAGAGCCTTGTGTTCTGCCTTTCCGGGTGTTACTAAAAGATCCTTTGCAGTTTTATCAAGCTGAACTGAGAGTTATGGATATAAACGACCACAGCCCAGAATTTCCTGCCAGAGAAGTGCACCTTAAAATACCGGAAGCGACTGCACCAGGAAAGATATTCCCTTTGAAAATGGCTCAGGACTTAGACTCTGGCAGCCACAGCATTCAAAGCTACACTGTCAGTGACAACCATCACTTCCACGTAGTCACTCGCAACCGCAGCGACGGCAAGAAGTTTCCAGAGCTAGTGCTGGACAGGGCATTGGACCACGAGGAGCAGGCGCAGCTCAGACTAACGCTCACTGCAACGGATGGCGGATCTCCGCCCAGGTCAGGGACCATAGAGATTCAAATACTAGTATTGGATATGAATGACAACGCTCCCGAATTTGATCAGGAAGTCTATGAGGTGCAAGTCCCTGAGAACAACCCCATTGGCTCACTGCTTATTACCGTCTCAGCAAGAGATTTAGACACTGGATCCTTTGGGGAGGTGTCTTATGTACTGTTTCAAGATGAGGATGTTAACGAGCCTTTTGAAATCAACGCAAAGACGGGAGAAATTCGACTGAGACGCCCTTTGGATTTTGAAGCATTTCAGTTTCACCACGTGGATGTTGAGGCCACAGATGGTGGTGGGCTAACAGGAAAATGCTCTATAGTCATCCAGGTGTTGGACGTGAATGATAATGCTCCAGAGGTGATCCTATCCTCACTCAACAGTCCCATCCCTGAAAATTTACCAGGCATCATAGTGGCAGTATTCAGCGTTTCCGACGCAGACTCAGAAAATAACCAGCGGGTTATGTGTTTCATAGAAGATAGTCTTCCATTTCTTCTAAGGCATTCTGTGGAGAATTTCTATACACTGGAAACGGATGGGGCTCTAGACAGAGAGAGCAGAGCCGAGTATAACATCACCATCACAGCCACCGACCTGGGCACACCTAGGCTCACAACCCAGCACACCATAACTGTACAGGTCTCAGATATCAATGACAATGCTCCCGACTTCATCCAAACCTCATACACTCTGTTTGTCCGCGAAAACAACAGCCCCGCCCTGCACATAGGCACCATCAGCGCCACAGACTCAGACTCTGGCTCCAATGCCCACATCACCTACTCGCTGCTGCTGCCACCTGAGAACCCACAGCTGGCCTTGGCCTCGCTCATCTCCATCAACGCCGACAATGGACAGCTGTTCGCGCTCAGGGCGCTGGACTATGAATCCCTGCAAGCCTTCGAGTTCCGCGTGGTCGCCTCAGACCAAGGCTCGCCTGCACTCAGCAGCCAGGTTCTAGTGCGCGTGCTGGTGCTGGATGACAACGACAATGCACCCTTTGTGCTCTACCCGCTGCAGAACGCCTCTGCGCCCTGCACTGAGCTGCTGCCCAGGGCAGCAGAGCCTGGTTACCTGGTCACCAAGGTGGTAGCAGTGGACCGCGACTCTGGCCAGAATGCCTGGCTATCGTATCAGCTGCTCAAAGCCACGGAGCCCGGGCTGTTCACGGTGTGGGCTCACAATGGCGAGGTGCGCACCACCAGGCTGTTGAGCGAGCGAGATGCAGCCAAGCACAAGCTGCTTCTGCTGGTCAAGGACAATGGCGAGCCTCCGCAGTCAGCTAGCGTCACGTTGCACGTGGTCCTAGTGGATGGCTTTTCACAGCCTTACCTTCCTCTGCCCGAGGTAGCACGTGACCCTGTGCAGGAGGAGGACATGCTCACACTCTACCTGGTCATTGCCTTGGCATCTGTGTCTTCACTCTTCCTCCTGTCTGTGCTGCTGTTCGTCGGGGTAAGGCTGTGCAGGAGGGCCAGGGAAGCCTCTCTGGGTGTCTGCTCTGTGCCTGAGGGACACTTTCCTGGCCACCTGGTGGATGTCAGTGGCACAGGAACCCTGTCCCAGAGCTACCAGTATGAGGTGTGTCTGAGGGGAGACTCTGGGAATGGTGAGTTCAACTTTCTAAAGGCAATTAACCCCAACTTCCCTCCATTAGAATCTGAGATAAAAATAGAGAATAGTCCCACTCTTCGGAATAGTTTCCTATTCATCTAAATACTGCAGTGTCACAGTAAATTCTGTTTAAGCTTAGAAATACCTTTTAACCTGCATCTCATGCTGTTGGTGTATATCGGCAGAGGCTTATGGCATTACCTTCTATAATAGTGCCTGGAACTGTAATCCGGTGTCTAATGCAAACTTGACCACTGAGTTAAATCTCCAAACTTTTTTTGTTTCTATTTATTTTATTTAGTTTTTGAGGTTTTGGTTTTCTGAGACAGGGTTTCTTCGTGTATCCCTGGTTGTCCTGGAACTTGTTCTATAGACCAGGCTGGCTTCAAACTCATAGAGATCCACAGGCCTCTGCCTACAGAGTGCTGCGATTGAAGGTGAGTTCCACCAGGGGTCTCACTGTGTAGCCTGGGTTGGTCTGAATATCTCTCTATGGACCCAGTCACCCTGCAACTCAGAGAGACCTACCTGTATCTATCACCTTGGTGTTATGACTAAAGGCTTTTGCCATCGTGCCTAGCCTAGCCTTGCCCTGTTGCTAGTATTCTTGAGACTGTACTACTTAAAAGTCAGTTTCTTTAGATTCCACTAGTTTCTCTATTATACTGCATGGCTAATTTTTTTTAAATTAGTGGCACTAACCTGTATTTGACAATTTAAATAAAAATATTTTAGTAAAACATGAAATTAAATTATCTTTTAAATATATTATCATGCAAAGCCTTTGAGATGCCATGTTAAACACATGATTAGATTAATTTTACTATTAGTTTGTAGGAAAATTTAAATGTGAATATTTGATAGTACTGACTTTTTCAAATTTAGTCTCATTTGTGGGTAACATTATCACATGCACCTCTAAATATAGAAGTAAGGAAGTCTGAATGCTAAGTGTCATGCTTTCTGTATACATCGTTGGGAATGTCCTGGCATATCTTAATAATCAACACATATTTCTTGAATATAGAGTTTACTAAACTATCAAATCATAAATTTATAATTTGTGAGCCTTGTGTAAGAATAGTAGGATCTAATTTTACCATCAAGATATTTATACATGTTGAATAAATATTTGCTGAATGTTCTTGACTATCCAATGGTCCTTTAAAAAAAATTTTTTTACAAAGAAATTCTATCATTCTCCCCAGAAACAATTTGCCTTTGCTAGTAAATGAAGATTTTGTTTTTATTTTATTTTAATTGCTGTTACATGAAACTTTAGACATTAATGCTTAATAATGTTGTCTTCTTTCCTCCAATGCAGAAAACATCTTTCTGCTCATTCTAAATTCTATTGTTGAGACTAAAATTCAGGATAGTACATTTTATCCTGTTTTGTGTAACAGTCTGAGAGTTCAAAGTCATTTTGTTCATAAATATAAACCTAAATTATATTTTGCAAACTTTGCATTTTTCTTTCTCAAGCATCTACATTTTCTCCTCTAATGTCCTATGAACATCATTTATTAACTACAAGGCCATTTATATGATAGTTTTGTAGGTTATAGTTGCTGTATTGTATGAAAATTTTTCTTTTCAAATATCTATCAAAGGAAGGCAAATTATATTAAGGCGATGAGTGAATATTTTACTTTTTAGCATTAATTAATTCAGACTATAATGGGCAAAGACAGTGTTTACTCCCTGGGATTCCGGCATGCTTGCCCAACCCTTCATATGGCATCTTTCTTCATGGAGCATTTGCTTTGTTTACTGCAACAATAAAGCTGTGGTTGGAACGTCAATGTTTTTGAACAACACAATTTCTACAGCCCAAAGGTTGTGCACTGTCTGGTCCCCTGCCCATGGCACATAGGCCAAAGCCCTTCCTGAAAAGGGATCTTTTTTACATCCTTGACTTCATTATCTTCTTCATGTCTGTAGAAAAGCCAGTTGAACTCTGAGCCAGAGCTGACTACTTATAAAGTAAGTGACCATCTCCAGTCAATTTTATTGGACATCACATATAGTGCACTTGTTAAGGAAAGTTCCCAAATAATACATACCCCGAGAGACTGAAATAAACAAACACAAAATCATCTTTTAGTTTCCCCTCAGGCATTATAGGCACATTGTCATTGGGAAGTTAGAAACTGTTCTTTAAAGTAATATTTAGTATAAAATAGTAATTTTTATAATAAAATAAAAACTCTTCCAAGAACAAAAAAATGTGTTTTCTCTGTGGGGCTATCCCGAAAAACTAAATGAACATCTGTACAGATAGACAGGTTTTAAATGAATGACTGTCTCTGCAGAGCTTTGTGTGCTGAGTTTGCTCCTTTACAAGGAAGATATATATTTCTCTCACACAGCTTAGCTGTCTCAAAGCTACCAAATGAGACTGGGGCGGGGTGGGGTGGGGTGAGGAAAGAACAGAATTAATTTGACCTAAAAGGTGGGCCACTCATTTTAGTCCTTGCAGTGCACTCTGAAACAAAAATTACCTGAAGTTGTAAAGCAGAACGCTTGGTGGCGCTGCAGGCTAAGAAAACGAAACCCTGCAAAATGCGTGACTGTAAAAGCAGAGCCATTTCTTGGAACCGAGAGGGGAAGCTTTTTACATTTCTGCCGATAGAGCCTTTCAGAGAGGCAGATACCCCCGTTTCCAGCGACGTTAGAAAGAAAAGAGGCTCAAATTTATTAAGCCAAGAATCCTGAGTTGCTCACAAAGCAATTCTTGGGTGACTAACTGCTGCATCTTTTGGAGCTGAGGAACAATGGAGACATCACTAGACAAGGCACTACGGAGAAGGCAAGTGACCGCCATTATCTTTCTGTTACTATTGTGGGAGGCAGGAAGTGTGAGCATTAAGTATTCGGTTCTAGAGGAGACAGACAGGGGCTCTTTGGTGGGCAACCTAGCCAAAGAATTAGGACTGAGCTTAAGGGAGTTGGTCGTCAGGGGTGCCCAGATTCTTTCCAAAGGGAACAGACAGCTCTTGCAGCTGGAACAGAAGAGTGGAGATTTGCTCCTGAAAGAAAAACTGGATAGAGAGGAGTTGTGCGGGAGCACCGACCCGTGCATCCTACATTTCCAGGTGTTACTAAATAGCCCAGTGCAATTTATTCAAGGGGAAATACAGCTTCAAGATGTAAATGACCACGCCCCAGAATTCATGGAAGATGAAATCCTCCTTAAAATCGTGGAAAGCAGCCAACCAGGGGCTATGTTCCCATTGAAAATAGCTCAAGATTTGGATGTAGGTAGCAACACAGTTCAGTACTATACAATCAGCGTCAACTCCCATTTCCACCTTCTCACCCGCAATCACAGCGATGGCAGGAAATATCCTGAGCTGGTGCTGGACAAAGCGCTGGACCGGGAGGACCAGGCACAGCTTAGATTAACACTCAAGGCTGTAGATGGTGGGTCACCTCCCAAGACTGGGACTACCCAGGTTCTCATTGTGGTCCTAGACATTAATGACAACGCCCCTGAATTTGTCCAGGGGCTCTATGAAGTGCAGGTTCAAGAGAACAGCCCTGTGGGCTCCCTAGTCATCACCGTATCCGCAAGAGATTTAGATGTTGGGACAAACGGGGAGCTCTCCTACGCCCTTTTTCAATCCTCAAATCAAGTCCTCCGGGCTTTTGAAATAAATACAGACACCGGAGAAATTAGGGTAAAAAAGCGGTTGGACTTCGAGGAAATTCAATCTTATCGCATGGAAATCGAGGCCTCTGATGGGGGAGGACTTTCAGGAATATGCACAGTGGTCATAGATGTGATAGATGTAAATGACCACGCCCCTGAACTCACCATGTCATTACTCATGAGCGATATTCCGGAAAACTCCCCTGAAACTGTAGTGGCGATCTTTGGAATTTCAGACCCAGACTCTGGAGACAATGGGAAAATGGTATGTTCCATCCAAGACCATCTGCCCTTCCTTTTGAAACCTTCTGAAGAAAATTTCTACACTTTAGTAACTGAAGGAGCACTGGACAGGGAGAGCAAAGCTGAGTACAACATCACCATTACAGCCACCGATTTGGGCTCACCCAGGCTCACAACCCAGCACACCATAACAGTGCAGGTCTCAGACATCAATGACAACGCCCCAGCCTTCACCCAAACCTCCTACACTCTGTTTGTCCGTGAGAACAACAGCCCCGCCCTGCACATAGGCACCATCACAGCCACAGACTCGGACTGTGGCTCAAATGCCCACATCACCTACTCGCTGCTGCCATCCCAGGACCCGCAGCTGGCCCTCACCTCTCTGGTCTCCATCAACGCAAACAACGGGCAGCTGTTCGCGCTCAGGGCGCTGGACTATGAGGCCTTGCAGGCCTTTGAGTTCCGCGTGGGCGCCACAGACCAAGGTTCTCCAGCTCTCAGCAGCCAGGCGCTGGTGCGCGTGCTGGTGCTAGACGACAATGACAATGAGCCCTTCGTGCTGTACCCATTGCAGAACGCCTCTGCACCCTGCACAGAACTGCTACCCAGGGCGGCTGAGCCTGGCTACCTGGTCACCAAAGTGGTGGCAGTGGACCGCGACTCTGGCCAGAATGCCTGGCTGTCTTTCCAGTTGCTCAAGGCCACGGAGCCTGGGCTGTTCAGTGTGTGGGCTCACAATGGCGAGGTGCGCACCACCAGGCTGCTGAGCGAGCGCGATGCAACCAAGCACAGGCTACTTCTGATGGTCAAGGACAATGGCGAGTCCCCGCGGTCAGCTAGCGTCACTCTGCATGTACTGGTGGTGGATGGCTTCTCTCAGCCCTACCTGCCTCTGCCTGAGGTGGTGCATAATGTGGAGAACGATGAGGATGCGCTAACACTCTACCTGGTCATCGCCTTGGCGTCTGTGTCTTCCCTCTTTCTGCTGTCTGTGCTGCTGTTTGTGGGAGTGAGGCTGTGCAAGAGGGCCAGAGAGACCTCCCTGGGCTCCTTCTCAGTGCCTGAAGGCCACTTACCTGGACATTTAGTGGATGTCAGCGGCGCGGGGACCCTATCCCAGAGCTACCAGTATGAGGTGTGTCTAAAGGGAGGTAATGGAACGAATGAGTTTAAATTTATCAAACCGATACTTCCCAACTTCTCGAATGAAGAGGCTTATAGGAACACCGAGGAAAATTCCAATTTTAAGGATTTTTGGGGGGTTAGCTAGGAATTTCACTTTGGCCTCCCGTGATTAATAAGTCTCCACTGGCGCACATATAATTTCCCATGCTTTTGCTCATGTAAAGGGGTCTGTATTAGCATGTTACTAATAGTCATATTTATAGATGATACAAATTGTCCAGTATTCCTTCCAATTTTTTGCTGCCATCTTAGACTCAAGTGCAAAGTAGCTGTGAAATGTTCTTTCTTGATTGTATTTGTTTTCACCACCATTTTAAAGTCACAGATGTTTTCAGGTCCCTAGTATTTGAGCTTGTGCATTGATTTTGAAATTCGTGTTTCAAAAGTTCTGGTTATTGGTAGGGTGAATTTAACGTTACTGTAAATGATGGCTTTCAGTTTTTAAAGTAATTTTCAACTTTGCAAACATTTTGGTGAGCTTCTAAATCCTATGATTCTGTTGCCTGCTTTTAAGAGCTCTATTTTT
This sequence comes from Acomys russatus, assembly GCF_903995435.1. Classification (NCBI taxonomy): domain Eukaryota; kingdom Metazoa; phylum Chordata; class Mammalia; order Rodentia; family Muridae; genus Acomys; species Acomys russatus. The sequence continues at coordinate 25,877,408 of NC_067156.1, forward strand.
TTCCTTCAAATAAACCATTGTTTAATCGGGATAATGTTTCTAAATTGAGTATTTTCTTTCAAAATAGATACAATTAATTAAACTATTTTTTAACATTCTGGAAAACTCTTATATAAAAATGATAGACTTTTGACAAATTTTTCATAAATGGCTTCAGTGATCAGGATGTAAAGTGAATATCTAAATAAAAAATAAAATTTAAAAATACAAAAAATAATTTGTCTAGGTTATAAATTAGCTGCCATGTGCCTGTTCATTATATTCTTTCACTATCCTTTTCACAGATGATGAAAATGTAAACACCATCTACAATTTTTGTTCTTTTGGGGTTTTCATTTGTTTTTCTTTCTTTCTTTCTTCCTTTTTTTTTTTTTTTTTTTTTTTTTTTTTTTTTTTTTTTTTTTTTTTTTTTTGTCTATCTAAGTGTTTCTCTCAGTTTTATTGCTTTGTTTTGTTTTTTACGAACTGGCTCTTGGTTGCATTCACCTTTTGCTGGCTGCTCATCCTCTCACTTGTTTCTGCCCTTGTAGTTATTATTTTCATGTATTAATTTTGAACATGGCCCTGTCCTATTGGTCCTTTAAAACACAGGGGCAGATTGTTTTTTCAGAGGTATCTTTTTCAATGGCAGCACTGACTGCTAGATTTCCATCCCTACTGATAGTGATTCTTCTTTGTCCGCTAGGTCTCGGGTTGCTATGTGTTAATTTTCATTTTTTGGTAGTTTTTCCCCCTTGATTTTAATTGTTGATTAATTTATTGCTCAAAAGTGGGTTGCTTGATGTTTATTGTTTTCCAATTCTTTCTTTTTAAGATGAAATGGTCACATTGTGTACCCTAAGGTGTCTTGAAACTCACCTCATTGACCAGAGTGGCATTGCTGAGATTATGTATTAGTGTCACCACACACAGCTTACTTTTTCCTATCTTGGTACTAATTGCTATCTTTTGTTTTGGGTTTTACCACAACGTATCAGATCTTCTCCAGCTACTTTTTTTTAGTCTTCTGATTAAAATTTCAGTCTCAGATATCATAGTTTTGCTTTCAAGAAGTTCATTCTTACTCTGTGAGTGTTTCTTTTTATAGTAGCCTTTAAGTTAAAAGTGTTAAATGATTTATTTAACGTGTGGTTGTATTCTAGTGGTATATGTGTGTGTGTACAATTATTACCACTATCAAAATTGAGAATATTTTTATCACCTTTAAAATGAACTTGGTGTACATTAGCACATAGCATGCACATGCACATGCTTGTGCACGTGCACACACACACACACACACACACCTCTAGTCCATGGTAAACTACTAATCAGTTTCCTATCTCTTTGGATTTTCTTATCCTGTGCATTTCATATGCATGAGATCATATAATATGTAGTATTGTATGTCTGGCTTCTCTCACTTAACATAATGTTTTCAAGGCCCAGCCTGCTATAACATATAACAGTGCTTTATTTATTTTGTAGCACATACTCTATTGTATGAATGTGTGTGAATGTACCATACTTTACTCATTAGATATAAGAAACATAGGATATTATAAATAATGATGCTATGAACACTCATTAAGTTTTTGCATAAAAATTTCAATTCTCTTGGCATATGCCTATGATTAGAGCTGCTGAGTTACAAAGTGACTATATGTTTTGAATTGTGGTCAAACTATTTTTCAAAGAGACTGCCATTTTACAATCCTACACACAATACATAGAGAAATCAATTTCTCCATATTCTGTTTTCTTTTTTATTGTTATCATCCTATGTATGTGAAGCAGCCTCTTACCGTGGTTTGATTTGCAGTTCCCAAATAACTACTAGTATTGAGAGTGTTTACACATTTGAATATATTATATGAAGACATTTGTAATAATAATATACAGTTTAAACTAGAGACTTAATAGATAATTTATGAACACTTTATGGACAATTCTCTCATTTTGTATGTTATCATTTTACTTTGTTGATAATGTCCTTTCAAGAAAATAATTACATTTTGTCAAACCCAATATTTAGTTTTCATTGGAGGTTTGTACTTTAGGTGTTACATCTTAGAAATCAATGCCTAATGGGGGCTCAGAGGTTAAGAGCACTGGCTGTTCATCCAAAGGTCCTGAGTTCAATTCCCAGCAACCACATGGTGGCTCATAACCATCTATTATGATATCTGATGCTCTCTTCTGGTGTGCAGGTGTACATTCAGACAGAACACTATTCAGTATAAATAATTAAAATTAAAAAAAGAAATCACTGCCTAATGAAAACATGAAGATTATACTGTTTCCTCCTAAGGGCTTCTTAAATTTTGCCCTGTATTTGAGGTCAATAATTTATAACACCATTTTATAGTTTTGGCCCTTAAACTTATATTGCCAGCTTATCTATAGTGTTCTCTTATTTTATTACAGAAAGCAAGAAGTATTAATTTAAAGTTTTAAAAGTACTTATAACATTATCATCTTTATTTTTATATTTCTATCTTCATGTTAGAGACTTTCCTTATCACGCCTTTTGGCTGACTGTTTTTATTGGTTTCATGGAAGTAAAATGCTTATTAGATATCCTGTGTTTGGTTAGGACTAGTTGAATGGTGAACCTTAATTTATGGGGAGATCATTTATTTTAGGACCAAAAATCAGTATCTGTAAGTTTTCTTGTGGCCCTTGTTATTCTCCAGAGAGAAATTCAATAAAGAGGCCAGTGGGTGGGATGGAAGGAATTAAAAACTTGGCACCTGGCATTTTGAACTCCTTGGTTCTTCTCTGTACCTTGGTCCAGAGCTCTGCCATTCTCTGATACTCAGAGGGATGGGGAAGAGAAATGTCAGCTATAAGTACTCCTCATAGATATTTTCAGTCATTGTCATTTTTAGTCTCTCTATGAAACTTCCATTTGAGTCAATACTTATAGTTATATTTGATTTCCCTATTACTAATACCCTTCTTAATAGAGCAGAAAATAATGCAATTTTTCAGTTACCACTTATTTGTTTTCTTTACACCTTCCAAAATTTTTGTGGGTCTCTCTGAAGTGTACTCTTATCTCATTTTGTTTATCATTACCCATTAATTTATTTTAACACACACTTTCTGTTATTTATTTATTTATTTGGATTGGGGGTGGAGAAGTACAGAGTCTTTCTGCATACTCTGGTTCTGTATTCATTTTGTAGACCAGGCTGGGTTCAAACTCACAGAGATCCACCTGCCTCTGCCTCTCAGAGTGCTGGGATTGCAGGTATGTGCCACCCATCTCTCACTGTTATTTAAATATGGATTAAGAAGAAAATCAAAGGGCTGGAGAGATGGCTCAGAGGTTAAGAGCACTGACTGCTCTTCCAGAGGTCCTGAGCTCAATTCCCAGCAACCACATGATGGCTCATAACCATCTATAATGTGATCTGATGCTTTCTTCTGGCCTGCAGGTGTACATGCAGCCAGAGAACTGTATACATAATAAATAAATAAATAAATAAATAAATAAATTTTTTTTAAAAAGAAGAAAATCAAGATGAACTGATCAACTCAAATTAAAATGAATTCCCAGCTTCTCTATACCTGAATCATCCACATTATCTCATATCTTGTTTCATTTTGACAGAAGTAGTCATTGAAAGTAGTTTATAAGTGAACTATTTCTTGAGTTTTCACATGACTGAGGAGTGTAGTTTAGCTGGGTATAACATTCTTCAGTCAATTTTCTTAAAGTGTGTGCTGAGAACCAAACTCCAGTCTTCTGAAAGAGAAGAAAGTGTTCTTAACCACTGAATCATCTTTCCACCCACTCCTCAAAGTTTTTTAATGCAAACATTTTTATTGAGTACACTGGAAGAGCACAAGTGGACTGTAACTATAATACCACTTATATGTTATGTAAATAGGGCAAGGCACATCTTTCTACATTCAGATGCTAAAATTTCTTCTTATGTAGTTCTCAAGTATGTAATTTGTGCTATGGGAAGGGGAGTAGTCCATATTGGCCAATATATATTCTAGGATATTAGTATGAGCTATGGTGAATGAAAATTCCAGTTCTAGTTGGAGTCTCAACATAGGGCTCTGGGATGCATGCCACTCTGTGGTGCCATTAAAGTCTGGCTTAACCTTGTCTGGGTAGCTTCATAATTCCATGAAAGTCAGTAGATTTTCATGGAGACAGAGCAGTACAAAATGTGTGTTAATTGGCCTTCAAGAGATGGGTAAAGGTGGTTACCACCACGCCTAAGACCCTGAGTTTGATCTCCAGGTCTCACATACAATAAGGAGTCAGACTCTTTGCAAATTGTCCTGTGACAACCACTCAAGTACTGTGGCATTGTGGGTGAGCACACACAAACCATAGCCCAAACTGGGAAGAAGGATAACTGATCAACCAACCTCACTGCTTTTCCAGAGTGAGGAGAGATGAAATTTGGCCTAGATTACTGGTCAACCTTATTTCTTGGGAGGAGAGGGGAGAGGAGAGGATAAGTGTGGAGGAAAGAAGGGAGAAGAGGAGAGGTTAAAAGGTGTAATGATGAACAGAGTTTTTAAAAAGGACAACTGGTAGATCTCGTTCCATGCAGAAAGTGGGTGAAGATTAAATCTGACCTGAACAACTAGTCAATCTTTTTCTTGAGGAGGAGAGGGAGAGGGAGGAGAGAAAATCTCCTCAGGTATTTTTGACATCAAATACCACATTAGTCCTTCCATCGCAGTTTCTCCATCTATCTATAGTTGGATGAACTTTAGCTTCAAGTAGTTTATTTCAATAAATACTTATCAATACTGATACAACTCTGTATTTGTCCAATATAGATTAGGTAAATTATTAAGCCAAATTAGCTTTTTGTCACATTTCCCAGTTACATTATATGTAAAATATTTCTTAGAGGTCTGGAGCATCTGTTCTTGACTTTCTTTTTCCCATGATGAGTATCAAAACCAGCAAGTATTTAGCTATTCAGTACCTCTTCACCCTTGAATACCTTCCTGTTATAGTTAGCATTAATTGGCAAGACTTGCTTATAATTTGACAAGACTCACTTAGGATACAAGCCTTCAGGTACACCTGTAAGGAGTTAAACAGATTCAGTAAGACTTTGAACATTCCTATTGGGAGATTAACTTTTGTTGCTTTTTTTAGACAAAGTTTCTCTGTGTAGCCTTGATGACTCTGTAACTCACTGTGTAGATTAGTCTGAACCACAAAGATCCACCTGTCTCTGCCTCTCGAGTGCTGGCATTAAAGGTGTGAACCACCACCACCTGATTTGAAGACTGTCTCGACTGCATTAACTGAGCTAGGAAAACTTTCCCACTGTAGCTATCACAGTTCTATGCCTGAGATACTGGATTGGATAAGTGGAAAATACAGAACTAAACTTCAGCATAGTTTTGTTCCTCTCTGCTTCCTAACTGTGGATGCCATGTGACCAGCTGCATCAAACTCCTGACACCTTGACTGTCCTACCATGACAGACAACACCTTGGAATGGTAAGCCAGAATAAAATCTTTCCCTGTTAAGTTGCTTTTGACAAAGTATTTTATTACAGCACAACAACAACAACAACAACAACAGAAAAAGCTTGTTGGGTTCACCTTGTCCACGGGCAGCAGAAGTGAGCAGCATGCTTTCCACTGAGCTCCATCGCATGCCTTCCAGAGGAGGCCTGTGAGGACCCAGGAACATCTAGGATAGAGCCTTTCCTGGCAATTTCTAGCCTTCCTCGTCAACCTGGGCCACAGCCAGCAGAGGTTAGCTGCACTCTGTCCCCTGAGTTCCACTGCCAGGGGCATGGCTATGCTTCACAACCACAGGAGGCCTGCAGGACACCAGGAACATCCAGGTACATGTGGGGCACAGGCAGCAGAGGTGAGCAGTAGGGTGTTCCCTGAGTTCCATTGTTCTGGCCCAAAGCTCTGTCTGCCTCCCTGAGGAGACCGACCGGCATAAAAAATACCAGATGGCTAAAGGCCAGCATAGGAACATAACCAAGAAGAGCCAGGGCAATATGACACCACCAGAGACCAGCTATCCCACTACAGCAAGGCCTGAATATCCTCACACAGCCAAATCACAAGAAGATGACCTCAAATCCAACCTTATAAAGATGACAGAAGCCTTTAAAGAGGAAAGTAATAAATCCCTTAAAGAAACACAGGAAGATACAATCAAACAGGGGAAGGAAATGAATAAAATTGTTCAAGACCTGAAAATGGAAATGGAAGCAATAAAGAAAATATAAACTGAGGGAATCCTGGAGATAAAAAACCTAGGAAAGAGAACAGGAACTACAAACACAAACATATCACTAACAGAGTACAAGAGATGGAAGAGAGAATCTCAGGTGTAGAAAATACAACTGAAGAAATTGATACATCATTCTAAGAAAATGTTAAATCTTAAAATTCCTGACACAAAACATGCAATAAATCTGGAAATAGAAGAAAGAGAAGACTCCCAGCTTCAAGGCCCAGAAAACATTTTCAAAAAATCTTAGGAAAAAATCTTCCCCAACCTAAAGAATGGGATGCCTATAAACATACAAGAAGCTTACAGAACACTGAATACATTGGACCAGAGAAGAAAATCCTCCCACCACATAATAATCAAAACACTAAATGTACATAACAAAGAAATAATAGTAAAAGCAGCAAGGGAAAAAGACCAAGTAACATATAAAGGCAGATCTATCAGAATTACATCCAACTTTTCAACAGAAATGGTAAAAAAAAAAAAAAAAAAAAAAAGAGCCTAGGCAGACATATTACAAACTCTAAGAGACCACATGTCAGCCCAGACTACTATATGCAGCAAATCTTTCCATCACCATAGATGGTGAAAACAAGATATTTCATGACAAAATCACATTTAAACATTATCTATCCACAAATCCAGCCCTACAGAAAATACTAGAAGGAAAAATCCAACCAAAGAAAGTTAACTACAGACAAGAAAACATGGGAAATAAATAATTCCATACCAGCAAAACTAAAAAATGAAAAGTGCACACATACACACTACTACTACTACAATTACTACTACTACCACCATCAAAATAACAGGCATTAACAATCATTGATCATTAATATCTCTCAACATCAATGGACTCAGTTCCCAATAAAAGACAGAGGCTAACAATGGATGTGAAAATGGATCCTTCATTCTGTTGCATACAAAAAATAACACACCTCAGCAACAAAGATATACATTATCTCAGAGTAAATGGGTAGAAAAGGGTTTTCTAAGCAAACAATGCAAGAAGTAAGGTGGAGTAGCCATTATTATATCTGATAAAATAGATTTTCAGCCAAAACTAATCAAAAGAGGGAAGGAAACTTCATATTCATTAAAGGGAAAATCACCCAAGACATCATCTCAATTTTGTGTGTGTGTGTGTGTGTGTGTGTGTGTGTGTGTGTGTGTGTGTGTGTGTGTGTTCATTTCTAGGTCTTCGATTCTAAAAGAAACATTAGTAAAGTTTAAATCACACATCAAACCCCACACATTAATAGTAGGAGACTTCACCATCCCACTCTTATCACTGGACAGGTCATCAAGACAGTAAATAAGCAGAGAAATAATGAAACTAAATGATGCTACGACTCAAATGAACACAATAGGTACCTATAGATTTTTTTTAACCCAAACACAAAAGAATATACCTTCTTCTTAGCACCTCATCGAACATTCTCCGAAATTGATGTTATAGTTGGTCAAAAAACAAGCTTCAACAGATACAAGGAAATTGAAATCACTCCTTGTTTCTTATCAGACCACCATGGATTAAATTTTGACTTCAACAACAGAAACAACAGAAAGCCTACAAACCCATAGAAACTGAACACCTCTCCACCCAATGACTACTAGGTCAGGGAGAAAACAAAGAAATTAAAGATTTTCTAGAATTCAATGAAAATGAATCATACCGAAACTTACGGGACACAATAAAAGCAATGCTGAGGAAAGTTCATAGTACTACATGCCTTTATAAAAAAAATTGAAGGGATCTTATACTAGATATTTAAAAGCACACCTAAAAGCTCTAGAAGAAAAAGAATCAAACATACCTAAGAGGAGTAGACAGCAAAAAAATGATCAAACTCGGGGCTAAAAATAAATAAATTAGAAACAAAGCAAACAATACAAGGAATTAGAGAAACCAACAGCTGTCTTTTTTTTTTTTTTTTTGAGAAAAATCAACAAGATAGAGAAACCCTAAACCAAATTAACTAAAAGGTAGAGATACAGTATCCCAATTAACATAATCAGAAATGAAAAGAGGGACATAACAACAGACACTTTAGAAATACAAAGAATCGTTAGATCTTACTTCAACAGCCTATTCTCACAAAATTGGAGAATCTGAAGTAAATGGATGATTTTCTTGATAGATACAAAGCTAAATTATGATGAGGTAAACAATTTAAATAGGCACATGACCACTGAGGAAATACAGTCATTAAAAGTCTCTCAGCCAAAAGGAGCCTTAGTCCAAATATTTTTTAACACAGAATTCTACTAGACTTTCAAAGAAGAGCTAATACAAATATTCCTCAAGCTATTCTACAAAATGGAAACAGAAGGAACATTGTCAAATTCATTCTATGAGGCCAAGTCGCCCTGATAGCTAAACTACACAAAGACTGAACAAAGAACAAGATATGTGGACCAAATTCTCTATGTGCATTGAGACAAAAACACTCAATAAAATACTAGCAAACTGAATATGATGTCAAAAATATCATCCACCATGATCAAGTAGGCTTCATTCCAATGAACAAGGATGGTCCAATATATGAAAATCCACCAATATAATCCACCATATAAACAAACTGAAGAAAAAAAGCATCTCATTAGATGCAGAAAAGCCTTTGACAAATTCCAACATCCCTTTGTGTTCAAAGTCTTGGAGAGATCAGGGTTACAGGGTACATGCCCAAAGACAATAAGAGAAATGGAAATATACAGCAAGCCAATAATCAACATAAAATTAAATGAAGATGAACTAAAGTAATTCCACTAAATCTGAGACAAGACAAGGTTGCCCACTCTCTCCATATATATTCAATATAGTACTTGAAGTTCTAGCTAGAGCAATAAGAACTAAAGGAGACCAAGGGGATCCAAATTAGAAAGGAAAAGTCAAATTATAGCTATTTGTAGATATGATAGTATACATAAGTGGCCCCCAAAATTCTACCAGAGAAGTCATACAGTAGAGAAACACCTTCAGCAAAGTAGTTGAATACAAAATTAAATTTAAAAATACCTAGCAGCCCCCCTTAAAACCAGTGATAAACAGGCTAAGAAAGAAATTATGGAAATATCCTTCACAGTAACCAATAATAATATGAAATGTCCTGTTGTTACTCTGACCAAGCCAGAGAACTGTCTGTATGATAAGAACTCAAGTCTCTGAAGAAATAAATTGAAGAAGATATCAGAAGATAGAAAGATCTCCCATGTTAACAGATCATTAGGATTAATGTAGTAAAATGGCCATCTCACCAAAAGCAATCTACAGATTCTATGCAATTCCCATCAAAATCCCAACATAATTCTTTATAGAGCTTGAAAGAGAAACTTCCAATTTTATATAGAAACGTTAAAAATCCAGGTTAGCTAAAACAATCCTGTACAATAAAATAACTTCTGGAGGCAACACCATCCTTAACTTCAAACTGTACTACAGAATAATAGTAATAAAAACTGCATAGCAGTGGCATCGAAACAGACTGGTTGATCAATAGAATAGAATCGAAGACCTAGAAATGAACACACACACACACACACACACACACACACACACACACACACACACACGGACATTTGATTGTTAACAAAGAAACCAAAAACCATACAATAGAAAAAAGAAGATGTCTTCAACACTAGTCTAACTGGATGTCTTTATGTAGAAGAATGCAAATAGATCCATATCTATCACCTTGCACAAAACTCAACTCCAAGTGGATTAAAGGCCTCAACATAAAACTGGATGCTAAATCTAATAGAAGAAAAGCTGGGGAATAGCCTTAAATACATTGGTACAGAATACAAGTTCCTGAACAGAACACCAATAGCTCAGACTCTAAGATTAACAGCTAATAAATAGGACCTAGTGAAACTGAAAAGCTTCTGTATGGCAAAGGACACTGACAATAAGATAGAACTGCAGCCTACAGAATGAAAAAGATCTTCACCAAACCTACATCCAACAGAGGGCTAATATTCAAACTATATAAAGAGCTCAAAACATTAAACACCAACAAAACAAATAACCCAATTAAAAAATGGGACACAGAGCTCAACAGAGAATTCTCAACAGAGGGATCTCGAAGGGCTGGGAAGCACTTAATTAAGGAAATGCTCAACACCCCTTTTCATTAGAGAAACGCAAATCAAAAATGACTCTGAGATTCTATCTTACATCTGTCAGAATGGCAAAGATTTAAAAAACCCAAGTGACAGACAGTACACACTGGAGAGGATGTGGAACAGGGGGACACTCCCCCATTGCTGGTGAGAGTGCAAACTTGTACAACCACTTTGGAAATCAATCTAGTGGTTTCTCAGAAAATTGGGACTAGTTATGTCTCATGACCCAGTTATACCACTCCTGGGCACATACACAAAAGATGCCCCACCATATCACAGGGACACTTTCTCAACTATGTTCACAGCATCTTTATTCATAACAGCCAGAAACTGGAAACAACCTAGCTGTCCCTCAACTAAAGAATGGGTTAAGAAAATGTGGTACATTTAAACAATGGAATACTACTCAGCTATTAAAAACAAAAGCATCATGAAATTTGCGGTAAAAATGATGGAACTAGAAAACAGCATCCTGAGTGAGGTAACCCAGAAAGACCCCCATGGTATGTACTCACTTATAAGTGGATATCAGCCATAAGGTACAGGATAACCATGCTACAATCCACAGACCCAAAGAAGCTGAGTAACAAGGAAAGCCCAAGGGAGGATGTTTGAATCTCACTCAGAAGGGGAAATAATATAGATACCTGAAGTAGATGGAGGAAGAGAACTGAGTGGGTGATAGTTTGGAGAGGGAAATGGTGTGGGGAAGTCGGGTGGTGGGTGAGGCATGAGAATGAAAACAAAATTGGCAGGGGGCATTGCTGGGTCTGGGCGGGTTCCTGGGAGTCTATGGAGTGACTCTAGCTGAGACTTCTAGCAGTGGAGTATATGAAGCCTGAAGTGTCACTTCTTGTAACCAGGTGGGACTTCCAGTGGAGGATGAGGCCAACCAACACACACACAAAACCTTTGGCCCAAAAGTTGTCCTGCCTACAAGAAGTATAGGGATAAAGATGAAGCAGAGATTGAGGGGATGGCCAAGCAATTACTGGAACAACTTGAGACCCATCCCATGGGAGAAAGCCAAACCCTGACACTATTAACAATACTCTGCTGTGCTTGCAGACAGGAGTCTAGCATAACTGTCTTCTGAGAAGCTTCATTCTGCAGCTCATGGAAACAGATGCAGAGACCCACATCCAAATAGTAGGTGGAGCTCGGGGAGTCTTGTAGAATAGTGGGGGAAAGGATTGAGGTAGCAGGAGTCAAGGACACCACAAGAAAACCTACAGAGTAAATTAACCTGGGCCCTTTGGGACTCACAGAGACTGAACCACCAACTGAAGAGCACTCATGGCCTGCACCTAGGCCCCCTACACATATGTAGCAGCTTGTTCTTCTTGGGAGTCTCCTAACAGTTGGTATGGAGGCTATCTCTAGTTCTGTTGCATGCCTTTGGATCCCTTTCCCATGGCTGGGGCTGCCTTGTCTGGTCTCAATGGGAGAGGACGTGCTTTGTCCTGATATAACTTGAGGTGTCAGGATGGGTTGGCATCCATGGGGGCCTCTCCTTCTCTGAGAAGAAGTGGAGGGAAAAAGTAGAGAAAGGGGTGTGAGGGTGGGACTGGGGGGAGAAGAGGAAGGAGGCTGCAATTAGGCTGTAAAATAAATAAATGGAAAAGTGACTAAGACACTTCATTCTCTGTTTGAAGTTTATTACTTTTCCTTTTACAATTTTTACTCATTTGTTCCTGTGGTTGGCTCTTTGCTAACTGATGATCTCCCTGACCTTGTTGATGTTTTTTGAGTATTGCTATCTATATGTGCACAGCATGTGTGCAGAGCTCGTGAAGACCAGAAGGGGCCTTGAACCCTCTCAAATTAGAGCTAAAGTGTTTATGAGTCACTTGATGGGCATACTTGGAACTGAATCTAAGTCTTCTTGAAGAGATCAAAAACTCTTAACCACTGAACCATCATTCCAGCCACCTAGCTTTGTTAAAATTATAGCTTTTTGTAAATCAGCATATAATCCATACAGATATTTTCAATTATGCCATCTATATTGTAAGTGCAACTGTTCCACAATTTGCCTGATATTTTCAATATCTGAAGTTAGTTGGGGGGGCCTATTTATGCTTCTTATAGTTCATTCTACCTTTATTTTTTGTATGACTCATATGGTTGTTTACCCTTTATAAGATGTACTTGTTGGATATCTGCAAACAGGTTGAATGTTTTGTCCTTCAAACTGAATCTCAATTTGTTTCATCTAGGATACTGAAAATGATGTTGATAGTGATTCACCACAAATAAAGTTTATGACTGGAAGATTCTTGCAATTCATATATATATATATATATATATATATATATATATATATATATATATGTATGTGTATATATATATTCAAACATATGTATATTCAAGGGCCAATCTGTAACTACAGATTTGTTTTTCCCTCTTTTCTTGCCTTTCTCTGATACACTTCACAAATCAATGGCCTCCATTCTGTACCGTTCTGTAGAGCTCTTCCTTTGACATGCTTGGAAAATATACATTGTACAAATAGGTTAGCTAATAAGTGTGAAACTGCTATTTTAATTACATTTTAAAACTTATTTTTCTGCATATGAGGGTTGAAGCACATGAATGACAAGTGTGCGGATGGCACTGGATAACCTGCAGGCGTCATCATCGCTCTCCCTCCACTGTCTGGCTAATAACCTGCAGGCGTCATCATCGCTCTCCCTCCACTGTCTGGCTAATAACCTGCAGGAGTCATCATCGCTCTCCCTCCGCTGTCTGGCTAATAACCTGCAGGAGTCATCATCGCTCTCCCTCCGCTGTCTGGCTAATAACCTGCAGGAGTCATCATCGCTCTCCCTCCGCTGTCTGGCTAATAACCTGCAGGAGTCATCATCGCTCTCCCTCCGCTGTCTGGCTAATAACCTGCAGGCGTCATCATCGCTCTCCCTCCGCTGTCTGGCTAATAACCTGCAGGCGTCATCATCGCTCTCCCTCCGCTGTCTGGCTAATAACCTGCAGGCGTCATCATCGCTCTCCCTCCGCTGTCTGGCTAATAACCTGCAGGCGTCATCATCGCTCTCCCTCCGCTGTCTGGCTAATAACCTGCAGGCGTCATCATCGCTCTCCCTCCGCTGTCTGGCTAATAACCTGCAGGCGTCATCATCGCTCTCCCTCCGCTGTCTGGCTAATAACCTGCAGGCGTCATCATCGCTCTCCCTCCACTGTCTGGCTAATAACCTGCAGGCGTCATCATCGCTCTCCCTCCTCTGTCTGGCTACTAAGATTTGAACACAGTTGTCACCCCTGGTGAAAGGCACCTTTGCTGGATAAGCCATTCTGCCAGACCTATGTTTAGTTTATGTATCATAGTAAACTTAAAGATTACATCACAATTGTTGGCATTGTATAATTACAATACCAGTACTTGGGAGTCAGATGAAAGCGAAGCAAGAGTTTAAGGCCATCCTGGGCTACACAGCAAATCTGAGGTCAGTCTGGGCTACATAAGATCTTGTTAAAATTATGTACAAATGCATTGCTTTGTGTAAAATGTTCGCTTACTACATATAGTATCTGATACTTGCTTTGTTCACACTGCAGTAATACAACTTATAATGCATAAACCAGTTTTTATTAAAATATATAACAAGCCTTTATAGAAAATATTGATAATCCCTACTCATGAGAAGCGGAGACAAAATTCACTGGAAGAACTGAATAAGCATACCTGAAAAATTACCTTGAACTGGTACTTTATGCTCCTGATTCTACGCATGCCACCACAGGCATAGGACAAAGACTGAGACAGTGATCCTGCAACTCTCAACAAAACTTCCACGCACAATATCCTCTTCTGCCTCCTAAACTCATACCCATGTACTGGAACAAAATAAGTAGATGTTGCAACAGCCTCTGGTCCCCGTTAAAACTGACATCTACACAAATAAGCAATGACTTGACTGAATGTTCCTACCACTATACCACTATACAGTACTGATGTTTGGGCAGTCATCTGAGAAACCCTAAGAGATCACAAATGCCAATCCAGACTACTATACCCATCAAAACTTTCAATCACCTTAGATAGAAAAAACAAGATATTCAACAACAGAACCAAATTTAAACAATATCTATGCATTAACCCAACCTTACAGAAGATATTTGAAGGAAAACTCCCATCTTAGGAGGTTAACTACACCAAAAAAAAAAAAATCTCCACAGGATATAATTAACTTCACTATAACAAAAACCAAAGAAGACAAAACCACAAAGCCCCCACCACAACCAGCATCAAAATAACAGGAATAAATAGTCACTGGTCATTAATATATCTAAACATCAATAGACCCAACTTCACAATAAAAAGACACAAACTAACAGAAGGGATGCATAAACAGGACCTGTCATTCTGTTGCCTACAAGAAATACACCTCAGCAACAAAGATAGACATTACCTGATTGTAAAAGGCTGGAAAAAGATTTTCCAAACAGATGGATCCAAGAATTAAGCTGGAGTAGCCATTCTAATATGTAATAAAATAAACTTTCAACTAAATTTAATCAAAACAGATGAGGAAGAACACTTCATACTCATCAAAAGAAAAATCCACCAAGATGGCATCTCAGTTCTGAACTTCTATGTCCCAAATGCAAGGGCACCCACAGAAAGGTTAAACCACACATTGATCCCTACACATTAATAGTGTGAGACTTCAACACCCCACTCTCACCAATGGACAGACCATCAAAGCAGAAATAATGACACTAACAGATGTCATGAATCAAATGGACCTGCCAGACATCTACAGAACTTTTCAACCAAACACAAAAGACTATATCTTCTTCTCAGCACCTCACAGAACCTTCCTAAAATTGACCACTTATTTGGTCACAAAGAAAACCTCAACAGATACAGAAAGATCAATTCCTTGTATCTTATCAGACCGCTATTGACTAAAGGTAGAGCTCAACAACAACAGAAATAACAAAAGGTCTACATATCCATGGAAACTGAACAACTCTCTACTCAACAACAACAGAAATAACAAAAGGTCTACATATCCTTGGAAACTGAACAACTCTCTACTCAACAATTGAGTCAGGGAAGAATAAAGAAATTAAAGACCTCCTAAAATTCAATTAAAATGAAGGCACAACACACCCAAACTTATGGGCCATAATGAAAGCAGTGCTAAGAGGAAAGTTCATAGCACTAAGTGCCTTCATAAAGAAAATGGAAACATCACATACAAGCAGCTTAATAGCATACCTGAAAGCTCTAGAAAAAAGAATCAGACACACCCAAGAGGACTAGAGGGCTGAAAATAATCAAATCAGGGCTGACATCAACAAATTAAAAACAAAGAGAACAATTCAAAGAATCAGTGAAATAGCTGGTTCTTCAAGAAAATCAACAAGATAGACCAAACCCTTAGCCAAACTAAACAAAAGGCCAAGAGACACTATCCAAATCAGCAAAATCAGAAATGACAAGGGAGACATAACAACAGACTTGGAGAAAGCCCAAAGAATCATTAGGTCTTATTTCAAAAAACTACATGCAGCTATATTTGAAAATCCAAATGAAATGGACAATTTTCTTGATAGATTACACTTACCAAAGCTGATTCAAGAGTAAGTAAACAAATTAAATAGTCCTATATCTCCCCAAAATAGAAGCAGTCATCAAGTTTCCCAACCAACAAAAGCCCAGGGCCAAATGAATTCAGAATTCTACCAGACCTTTAAAGAAGAGTTAATACCAATTCTCTTCAAACTATTCCACAAAATAGAAAAAGAAGGAACATTAGCAAACTCAATCTATGGAGCCACAGTCACCTTTATAACTAAACCACATAAAGACCCAAGCAAGAAGAAGAATTTGAGAACAATTTCCCTTATGAACATTAATGCAAAAATACTCAATAAAATATTCACAAATAAAATCCAAAAACACATAAAAAGTATCATCCACCATGACCAAGTAGGATTCATCCCAGGCATGCAGGGATGGTTCAATATACAGAAATCCATCAATGTAACCCACCATATAAACAAACGGAATGAAAAAACCACATGACCACCACCTTAGATATAGAAAAAGCATTTGACAAAACGCAACACCCATTCATATTAAAACCTTAGAGAAAGTAGGGATTCAGGGCACATACCTAAACATAGTAAAGGCTATATACAGCAAGCCTATAGCCAAAATCTAACTAAATGGAGAGAAACTTAAGTAAATTACACTGAAATCAGGCACGAAACAAGGCTGTCCACTCTCTCCATATCTGTTCAATATAGTTCTGGTTGTCCTAGCTAGAGTAATAAGACAAGTAAAGGAGATCAAGGGGATACAAATTGGAAATAAAGAATTCAAAGTATCATTATTCATGGATGATATGATGGTATACATAAATGACCTCAAAATTCTCCGAGGGAATGCCTATAGCTAAGAAGCACCTTCAGCAAAGTGTGTGGATACAGAAATAACTTTATTTGTAAATTTCAGAATCTAGAAACAACTTAGATGTCCCTTAACCAAAGAATGGATAAAGAAACTGTAGTACATTTATACAATGGAAGACTACTCAGCTATTAAAAACAAGAAAATGTTGAAATTTGCAGGCAAATGGATGAAAGTAGAAATGATCATACTGAGTGAAGTAACCCAGACCCAGAAAGACACACATGATATATACTGACTTATAAGTGGATATTAGGCAAATAATACATGATAACCACACTACAATACGCAGACCCAAAATAACTAAATAATAAGGAGGACCCCAGGGAGAATAATTTATTCTCATTTAGAAGGTCAAATAGAATAGACACTGGAAGCAGTTGAAGAGAAGAAGCATGGAGGTTCTCTTAACGACTCCCTCCAGCTCCATCCACCAGGGGATTCAAGCAAATGCTGAGACACACAACCAAAGTTTGGGGTGGAGTGCAGAGAGTCTTATGGAAGAATTGTCAAGTAGAAGGACCTGGATGGGTCAGGAGCTCCACAAGGAGACCAATGGAACCAACAAATCCAAGCAGAGGGAGAAGGGCTGCAGAGACTGATGCATCAACCAAGGACCAGGCATGGTGAGGACCTAGAACCTCTGCTCAGAGGTAGAAGATAGGAAGCACAGTCTCATTGTGGGTCCCATAATATGGGGAGTAGGGACTACTTCTGACATGGATTCTGGTCCCCCACACACACTTTGATCAGTTCCCCCCTGGTAAAGCGGCCTTGCCAGGCCACAGAGGAAGAGGATACAGGCAGCCCAAGTGAGACTTGACAGGCTGAGGTCAGATGTTAGGGGAGGAGGGCTCCCCTTTTTGGTGACTAGGGGAGGGAAGGAGAGCTATGAGCGAGGGAGGGTGGGAACAGGAGGCAACAAGGGAGGGGACCACAACTGGGATGTAAAGTGAACAATTTTTTTTAAAGGATAGGGTAGAAATCTAAACAGAATTTTCAACAGAATACCAAATGGCTGAGAAACACTTAAAGAATGCTCAACAACCTTACCCATCAGGGAAATGCAAATCAAATTGACTCTGAGATTCCATCTTACACTTATCAGAATGGCTAGGATTTAAAAAAAACTGTGGGGGGTGTGGAGAAGGTGGAACACTCCTTCATTGCTGGTGGAGGTGCACACTTGTACAACCACTTTGGGGGCAGTTCCACTTTTCATCGTCCGGATTCCAGCAATCAAGCTAAACAGCAAACCAGTAATCCAGTAAACACAAAAGCAGCTTTAGCAGCAGCCTCAAAGCATTCTCTAGAAAGTTTCTTTCTAGGAGCTTGTGTAAGTGAAGCAATGTGAAGCAAGGAAACTCAGGGATGTGAAGAAGAGCAAAAGCTCTCTCTCTCTCTCTCTCTCTCTCTCTCTCTCGCTCTCTCTCTCTCTCTCTCTGTCTCTCTCTCTCTCTCTGTCTGTCTCTCTGTCTCTGTCTCTCTCTGTCTCTCTCTCTGTCTCTCTCTGTCTCTCTCTCTGTCTCTCTCTCTGTCTCTCTCTCTCTGTCTCTCTCTCTGTCTCTGTCTCTCTCTCTGTCTGTCTGTCTCTCTCTCTCTCTCTCTCTCTCTCTCTCTTCCATCTCTGCTTTTTGGACTATTTTACACTCTTCCAGAGTCTGAACAGAATGTTCTCTAGCTGGCAAAGACCATGCCTCTGCACGAGACAGTTCCCAGCTGACAAAGATCATGTGCCCTCTCACTAGTCTGTTTCCAGTGCGCAAACATCACATGCTCTCACATGATGCAGTTTCACATCCCACACTTGGGACCAAAACAAAAACATGCTTATATCCACTACAATGTTCCTAACATGTTGCATGTGAAGGGAGGCATGAAAGAGCTCAAACTCAATCCAACTTACTAAGGTGTCAGT
The DNA here is from genome assembly GCF_903995435.1 of Acomys russatus. Taxonomy (NCBI): domain Eukaryota; kingdom Metazoa; phylum Chordata; class Mammalia; order Rodentia; family Muridae; genus Acomys; species Acomys russatus. The sequence goes on from NC_067156.1 coordinate 25,896,123, forward strand.
TGGTAATGTCTGAGAATTAGATATATTTTAAAAATTAGTGGCAGAGGTGGTGACTAAAAAAGTCTAAAAATGGCTGCATCTTGGGAGAGAAATAGAGGTAAGAAAAGAGGCAGGATTGTTGTATTTTAAGTATTTTAGTGTTTGGGTTTTTTAAATAAAATTTACATTTTATTTTGAGAGAACATGAATTAATGTCAGTAACCTGGAGTTCTTACAAGTCTCACCACAAGTACAAAGTGGATAGGCTATGAGGCACTAGTGAAAATAATAGGAAATCACAAATAACGCTAACAAGTGTAAAAAAAAAAACTAAAAAAAAATTACTTTGAATAAAATGTAAAGTATTTAAAGAATTCTGGACAGACATAACTCAAGACAGAATGGACAAGGTAAAGATCTACCTCCAATGAAAGTAGTGAACTCAGGCAGTTTAGAAGGCAATTGTGACTTAACATTGGAAGTAAACACTATACCTATGCCTGTTCTGTTTTGTAAAAGAAGACTGAAAGCTTTCTCACCCTCCCATGAGGTCAGAATATCAATCTACTACCCAAACCACTTAAGTTAAACAATATAAACATGAAGGGAAGCATGGGCCAGAAATATCCTAAAAGCAAGTTGACATATCAAATCTACCTGCGCATCAAGACTGGCTCATCATGGTTAAGTTTATGTTAAGGACTCAAGAACTTAAAAGCTAAATAAGACAAGGACAATTTAAACAATTACATTTTTAAAAAAAATTTGTGAAAGAAAAAGAAAACACCTTTGATTTAAAAATCTTACTGTTTCTACCTGAAAGAAGCCATCATAAAGATGAGATGTAGATGCACTTCCAGAAATGCAAGTCTGGCCTACTTGCTGCAGGCAATACTAGAGCAATTGCTGGGTGTTTGAGATCTTGGCAATTAATGCCAATATGTAGTGCTTAGGGCAGATTAAGTGTGAAAATTGTGGAGCAGTAAGTATTATAGGACGTATAGAAGAAGAGTAAAGACCTTGAAAGTGGAAGAATTGTCCAATTAACAAGAAAGTTTTTTTTTAACCTAGTTGTTCCATGTTAAGAATATCATTATTGCAAAGTGGTTTACAAATATTTGTTGACTTTTTGGTGGATGCTTGATTCCCTTTTATAGTCGTTACCGCCTACTTTTGAAACAGGAGGTTGTCGGGTTTTCTTAAATTCCGGTGGAGAGTCAGAGTTTAATGTAAACCCTGACTCGGAATGCCTTTCATCTGCCATCAATTTGCTCTGATCTTGAGAAAGAGATTAACGCTCGCAAAACGCAAGGTGGCGCTGCAGGCTAAAAAGAGGAAAGAAAAGGGCCGGGAAGGGTTGGGGCAGTGTACAAAGGATATTCCGGATTTCCGACAAAGCCATAGGAAATTATACAGCTTGCTGTAGCAAGCGCTGGAAGAAGGTGCCTCTCTCTTTTCAGAGAAATTGCTAGTGTCCGGGTCATTCCTAAGGATTACAGTTGCTGGCATTCCAGGGAGCTGTTTGAGGATTTCTTATTTTTTATTTTTTGAAAGTCTTAAAAAAGAATGGAGGCCAGATTGGAGAGAGCTATGCAGAAAAGGCAAGTACTGTTTTTCTGTGTATTTATGGGGGTGTCTTTGGTTAGAGCCAAACAGCTTCAGTATTTTGTGGCAGAGGAAACTGAGAAAGGCGCTTTCCTGGGCAATCTGCAGAAGGATTTGGGGTTGGGGCTGCGGGAACTGTCAGCCCGGGGAGCTAGAATTGTTTCAGATGAGAACACACAGTTTTTACTGCTCAGCCCATTTACTGGGGAATTAATTCTAAACGGGAAGCTGGACCGAGAGGAACTGTGCGGCTCCGAGGAGCCCTGCGTGCTTAGTTTTCAGGTGCTGTTGGAAAACCCATTTCAGATTTATCCTGCTGCGCTACACGTCAAAGATATAAATGACCATTCTCCAGTATTTCTAGACAAAAAAATTCTCTTGAAAATATCAGAAAGTACCACTCCAGGGGCGACGTTTCTCCTGGAGAGGGCACAGGATTCCGATGTGGGAACAAACAGCCTGAGTAACTACACCATCAGCCCCAATGGTCACTTCCACATTCAAGTGCATGATGGTGGGGAAGGGACCGTCTTTCCTGAACTGGTACTGGATCAAATGCTGGACCGGGAAGAAGTGCCAGAGTTCACTTTAACTCTCACAGCCTTTGATGGTGGGTCTCCGCCTAGATCTGGGACAGTCCAGGTGCAAATCCTGGTGTTGGACATAAATGACAATTCCCCTGAGTTCTTGCAGTCGATCTACAAAGTGCAGTCACCTGAAAACACCCCTGTTGGCTCCTTGGTGGTTGCTGTGTCTGCTAGGGATTTAGACACAGGAAGTTACGGGCAAATAGCATACACGTTTTTTTATGCCACTGAAAGAATTCTCCAAACGTTTCAAATCAACTCTACGTCTGGCAATCTCTACCTTAAAGGCAAACTCAACTACGAAGCAATTCAAACTTATTCAATAACTCTTCAGGCCAAAGACGGCGGGGGACTTTCTGGGAAATGTACTGTGGTTGTAGAGGTGACGGATGTAAATGATAACCCACCTGAGCTTCTCATGTCATCACTCACTAGCCCCATTGCGGAAAATTCGCCAGAGACCGTCGTTGCTGTTTTTAGGATTAGAGACCGAGATTCAGGGAACAATGGGAAAACCACGTGCTCCATTTCACATGATCTCCCTTTCCTCCTGAAGCCATCTGTGGAAAATTTCTATACTCTGGTAACGGAGAAACCTTTAGATAGAGAATCAAACCCTGAGTACAACATCACCATCTCTGTCACCGACCTGGGCACACCCAGGCTCACAACCCAGCACATCATAACAGTGCAGGTGTCTGACATCAATGACAACGCCCCTGCCTTCACTCAAACTTCCTACACTCTGTTCATCCAAGAGAACAACAGCCCCGCCCTGCACATAGGCACCATCAGCGCCACAGACTCGGATTCAGGCTCCAATGCCCACATCACCTACTCACTGCTGCCATCCCAGGACCCACAGCTGGCTCTCACCTCGCTCATCTCCATCAATGCCAACAACGGACAGCTGTTCGCGCTCAGGGCGCTGGACTATGAGGCCCTGAAAGCCTTCGAGTTCCGAGTGGGTGCTGTAGACCAAGGCTCGCCAGCTCTCAGCAGCCAGGCGCTGGTGCGCGTACTTGTGCTGGATGACAACGACAATGCGCCTTTCATGCTCTACCCGCTGCAGAACTCCTCTGCGCCCTGCACTGAGCTGCTACCCAGGGCTGCAGAGCCCGGCTACCTGGTCACCAAGGTTGTGGCTGTGGACCACGACTCTGGCCAGAATGCCTGGCTGTCTTTCCAGTTGCTCAAGGCCACGGAGCCTGGGCTGTTCAGCTTGTGGGCGCACAACGGAGAGGTGCGCACCACCAGGCTGCTGAGTGAGCGCGATGCAACCAAGCACAGGCTACTTCTGATGGTCAAGGACAATGGCGAGCCTCCGCGTTCATCCAGTGTCACACTGCATGTGCTGGTGGTGGATGGTTTCTCTCAGCCATACCTGCCTCTGCCAGAGGTGGCACGTGAGCCCGAACACGACGAGGACGCGATAACTCTCTACCTAGTCATCGCCTTGGCATCTGTGTCTTCACTCTTCCTCTTCTCTGTGCTGCTGTTCGTGGGGGTGAGGCTGTGCAGGAGGGCCAGGGAGGCCTCTCTGGGTGGCTGCCCTGTGCCTGAGGGACACTTTCCTGGCCACCTGATGGATGTCAGTGGCACAGGGACTCTGTCCCAGAGCTACCAGTATGAGGTGTGTTTGACTGGAGGATCAGGGATAGCCAGTGACTTTAAGTTCCTAAAACCAGTTACCCCCAACTTCCTAACAGAAAGCGCAGGGAGAGAAGTGGAGTGAAAACTAAACCCCTTCACATGTGGATGCAGCCCTAGTTTAAAGCTCGCCCTTGTTGAGTGAAGAAGAATGATTTTCTATTAACATCTCGAAGTTAATTAATTCAGTACCAAAACAAAAACAAAAACAAAAAACAAAAAACCTTAAGTCATTCCCAAGAACCTAGGCATGAAATTCGCGTGTTGCATAATATCTCAAATTTAATTGGATTCTTGTTTTTAAGCATTGGTTGGATTGCAGTCTATTACATGACAAATCTTGCTAAGGATGGCTTAAGCTGTTTCTCCATTGTCTAATTTCTTCATTAATACTCATGTTCTGAGCTGATTGGAATTACATATAAATATACCCACCCTACAACTTGAGAGGTTATACTATGCAGATTTTTAAAGTTTCCTTAGTTACTACTGTGCATCATACACCATTTCACCACTATTTTGGGACATGGTCCAGGATAGCCTTGAACTGTTGATTTTCTTGCCCCAGACTCCCAAAGTTCCAACACTACAAGCCTATTTTCCCACTTTATTTCAGAAGAAACCGATGAGTAAAGGTATTTTTATAATGAAAAAGTAAGTAGAAGTTCATAAAGACTTGGCAAGTTTTACAATTATTAACTGGCCAGGCATCTCCTAATTGTTTCTGTTGTGTTTTCCATTTTTGGAGTGTAGGAGACACCTTGTTCTGTCCAGGTGTCCAGACTTTGCAACAATACTGTGCTAGTTTTTTTTTAATCACTAGATATCATTTGTCATATTCACCTTTGCTCATTAGCTTCTCTGTATTCAGAAACAGCAGTGCTCCTCTTGACCGGTAGTCATATCTACTTTTAAACTGACAGTCCCTCTTCTGAGGTTCACTACCCAACCATTATTAAAGCTCTGACTTAACTAAATCCCAATGTGTAAAAAAGTTGGATGCTTGGCATGGTGGAACACACCTTTAATCCCAGCACTTGGGAGGCAGAAACAGGGAGATCTCTATGACTTTGAAGGCAGCCTGGTCTACAGGAAAAAGTTCCAAGACAGCCAAGGCCATAAAGGGAGACCCTGTCTCATAAGCTGAAGGAGGAGAAAAGGGAGGGGAGGAAGAGGAACGGGAGAAGGAGTTTGTCTACATCAAATTCCCATATAGTGTTGGGTTACTAATCCCCTCCCCATGTTTCTCATTTGTAAGATGGAGGGGGTCACAACAGTCCTAGGACCAAGATGCTATTATCTCATCTATGGATGAGGAAACTAGGGAAAAGAGGTTAAATAATTTGCCTAAGAATCACAGCTATTATTTCTGTGGTTTATCACACTAAAAGTATATAATTCCCCAAATCTCCTATCACTAGAAGCATACACGTACACATATGTATATATTTCTTGCACATATTTTTCCTTCCAGGCTGTAATTTAAATGTGTATCTTTTGCCCTAAACTCAGCATTATTGAAAAACCAATGACATTTCTCTAGTGTGGCCTTTGGGCAATTGTCTGGCCAAGAAGGCACAGCAATAAGAGAGACAGTGTAAAGTTATCTTGCCCACTGCCAGATATAGGTAGTTTGTTTTTTCTTTTACATCCATTTTTATCTCACAAAATGTTAAGATACTGTGAGAACACATGGCGGCGCTGCAGGATAAGAAACTAAAAACTAGAAGGCAGCGGTGACTCCATTAACACAGGAAGAAGAAAAACTGCAGAAATCCGGAAGCCTAGGGAAGCCTGGGCACCTCAAAAAGGAGATCTGGGCCCCCCACAAAAGGGCTGGGATACTTCTCAGGTATCTAGTGAGACAACCACAGTACCAGATACCAGGCGGATTTACAGTTCTGCTGAAGCATCCTCCGGGACACTGTACCACCACGAAGAATGGAGGCCAGGAAGCTCATTTGCAGACAAAGGCAAGTCCTTTTTTCCTTTTTCCTGTTAGGATTAACGCTGGTGTGTGCAGGGGACCTGAGACGCTATTCTGTGGTGGAGGAAAAGGAGGGTAGGTCCTTTGTTACAAATTTAGTACATGACCTGGGTCTTGGGCAGTTGGAACTCTCTAGGCGAGGGGCTAAAGTCGTCTCTAAAGGTAACAAGCTACATTTGCAGCTGGATCAGGAGACAGGGGATTTACTGTTAAATGAGAAAGTGGACCGTGAGGAACTGTGTGGGCACACAGAGCAATGTCTGCTACGCTTCCAGGTGTTGCTAGACAACCCATTAGATATTTTTCAAGCTGAGCTAGAAGTAAGAGACGTAAATGACCACTCTCCAGCATTCCTGGACACAGAAATCATGCTCAGGATATCAGAAAGCAGTCTTCCTGGGACCACATTTCCTCTGAAGAATGCTCAGGACATGGATATAGGACAAAATGGAATTGACAACTATCTTATCAGTTCTAATTCCTACTTTCACGTGCTCACTCGAAAACGCAGTGATGGCAAGAAATACCCTGAGCTGGTACTAGACAGAGCACTGGATAGAGAGGAGGAAGCTGAGCTCAGGCTGACCCTCACAGCACAGGACGGCGGCTCTCCACCTAGGTCTGGCACCACTGAGGTCCACATTGAAGTACTGGACATCAATGATAATGCTCCTCAATTTGAGCAGCTTTTTTATAGGGTGCAAATCCCAGAGGACAGTCCAATAGGCTTGCTGATCATCACTGTCACTGCTACAGATAAGGACATAGGCGTCAATGCAGAGATCTCCTATTCACTTTTCCAGGCTTCAGATGATATTAGCAAAACCTTTTCAATCCATCCCTTGACAGGGGAAGTGCGACTGAAAGAACTCCTTGATTTTGAAAAGACTCAGTCCTATGAGGTAAATGTTGAGGCAAGAGACGCTGGAACCTTTTCTGGAAAATGCACAATTCTGGCCCAAGTCGTGGATGTGAATGACCATGCTCCAGAGATCGTCCTGTCCGCATTTACAAATCCCATCCTTGAGAATTTACCAGAAACTATGGTGGCAGTTTTTAGCATGTCTGATCTAGATTCAGGAGAAAATGGGAAAATAAGTTGTTCCATACAGGACCATCTACCCTTCTTCCTAAAGCCCTCTGGGGAAAACTTTTACACGCTACTAACACAAAAGCCACTGGACAGAGAGACTACAGCCGAGTACAACATCACCATCACAGTCTCCGACATGGGCACACCCAGGCTCACAACCCAGCACACCATAACAGTGCAGGTATCTGATATCAACGACAAAGCCCCTGCCTTCACTCAAACCTCCTACACCTTGTTTGTCCGCGAGAACAACAGCCCCGCCCTGCACATAGGCACCATCAGCGCCACAGACTCAGACTCTGGCTCCAATGCCCACATCACCTACTCGCTACTGCCACCCCAGGACTCGCAGCTGGCCCTAACCTCGCTCATCTCCATCAATGCAGAAAACGGGCAGCTGTTCGCGCTCAGGGCGCTGGACTATGAATCCCTGCAGGCCTTCGAGTTCCGCGTGGTCGCCTCAGACCAAGGCTCCCCTTCACTCAGCAGCCAGGCGCTGGTAAGGGTGCTGGTCTTGGATGACAACGACAATGCGCCCTTTGTGCTCTACCCCCTGCAGAACGCCTCTGCGCCCTGCACTGAGCTGCTACCCAGGGCTGCTGAGCCTGGCTACCTGGTCACCAAGGTGGTGGCAGTGGACCGCGACTCTGGCCAGAATGCCTGGCTGTCGTTCCAGCTGCTCAAGGCCACGGAGCCCGGGATGTTCAGCGTGTGGGCTCACAATGGCGAGGTGCGCACTACCAGGCTGCTGAGTGAGCGCGATGCAACCAAGCACAGGCTGCTGCTGCTGGTCAAGGACAATGGCGAGCCCCAGCGCTCTGCCAGCGTCACTCTGCAAGTGCTGGTGGTGGATGGCTTCTCCCAGCCCTACCTGCCTCTGCCAGAGGTGGCGCGCGATCCCGCTCAAGGTGATGAAGATGAGCTCACGCTGTACCTGGTCATTGCCTTGGCTTCTGTATCTTCACTGTTTCTCTTGTCTGTGCTGCTGTTCGTGGGGGTGAGGCTGTGCAGGAGGGCCAGGGCGGCTTCTCTGGGTGGCTGCTCTATGCCTGAGGCACACTTTCCTGGCCAACTGGTGGATTTTGGTGGTACAGGGACCCTGTCCCAGAGCTATCAGTATGAGGTGTGCCTGAAGGGAGACTCTGGGACTGGTGAGTTCAAATTCCTGAAACCAATTTTACCTACTTTCCAAAACCATTCTCTTGGACCAGAAATGGAAGAAAATCCCAACTCCAGGAATGACTGGGGTTTGGGTATTCAGTTAAAATAACTGGTTTTCATCACCTGTTGTCATTTTTGTTATAAACTCAAACTACTTTTCTTGCTGTGCCCATTATGAAAATTTAAAGCACGCTTAAAACTTGTTTTCAGGATATTTTGTCTGTGGTTTTAGTGATAATATCTCAGCTTTTCTCTCCAGACTGGAATGTGAAATGTTCTAATCTTGTCTCTCTAATTTGTCATTAGTTGCACAAATCTTTGTTCTGGAATGGCTTAGGAATGTTCAAAAAGATAAATGGAAAATCAGTTGCACCGAATCAGATGCGACTCAGTGTGTGTTCTGTTACTTGCTGTTAAGCCCTGAGTATACACTACACAGTGATGCTAAAAACTAAGTGAGGTCTAAGCAGAAAGGGCAAAGAAGGCTCCTCCTAGGCGGTCTGGCTTTTGGTTTATTCGGCCTCCACTAGACTAGCCTTCTTTTATTGGTGTTTTCTCTTAAAGAACATTACATAGCCACATGGGTCTTCATTAGCCTGCTTTTAGTTTTAACATCACTATTTTAAACTTCTTTCCACTTTGCTGTTGTTGTTGTTGTTGAGGAGGAGGAGGAGGAGGAGAAGGAGGAGGTTCCAAGAGCTGCCCCTTATTAACCTGCTAAACTGAAATAGCATGTCAGCAAAATTGACTTTTCTCTTCTGAGAAATGTCTGCCGGTGAAGGAAGCTGCACCAGCTTGTATTCGTTCTTTTTTCACCTTCTTTATACTGTCTTGTTTCAAGTTTCACTCTAGCCATTGATATGCATAGTTTTCATACATTTTCACTGTCTTCCTTGGCAAGTACAGCTGGGCATATGGCTAGGTTGTGGTGAGATGTAAAAATGAGGCAGTTTACAAAACTTTTCAGTTGAGGATAAACCTAGTGGCCCATGCATGCCAGGTAATGACAGTATCACTGATATACCCACCTCAAACTTCCAAGAACTTTTGAAGGAGATGTCTCACCTGTAAAAGGGTTTCCTTGCCCCTTTACCCTTTAACACTATGTTCTCTCTGGGGTGTGTATGGTATCACAGGTGCACAAATACTCTTGTTGGCTCTGTGACAAGAGTGGTGGACTAAAGTAGCATGGAATAACTTAACAGAGAAAGGTTCCCTCATGACTCAGGCGTTGTTATATTATTTCCTGTGTGGCCAATACTAAACTTTTTTAAATTCAGAGATAAAGGACATTCTATGTTTTTATTTTAGCTTTTATGGTATGGAATCTAATTTTGTGTGTTTATATGGGTTGCCTGTTTGTGCATGTGTGCTTGCAGGTGCCCTTGAACATGTGTTCCTCTGTATGCTGGAGGTCAGAGGTTGATATCATGTGTCCACCTTCTTTGTTCAATTATCTGGGCTAGTCAGAGAGCTCTGTAGAAACATTAACCAACTCACTCACTTATGATTCTGGCCAATAAATGGGAAAGTCTGAGATACAACCCAAGTTACCTGATTTGATGACCCAGTTCTTAATAGCATGCTATACTGGCAGGCACACACTAATAGCATTACTTTCCTATGCAGGGAAATACATTAGTCCCATTCCACAAATAAAATGAGCATGTGTTAATGTAACCATTATCTCTCATTTTGTATGTCTTTCTAGAGCAGCGACCACACAGTGTAGAAGATAAGCCCAAAGTGCTCACAGAATCAAAAACCTAAATAAAGCTAGATTATACTACAACTTCTCTTCATGATGAAGAAATAAGCCTGATTACATTCTTGCTTGTGCTTGCCATGTCACATGCATTATTGAGGAAGTGACTTGTCCTACACAGGCAGCAGAGTTACTCTGTGGTTGTGTTAATTGAGCATTGTATACTGTCCCTTCAGTCACCTTCCATAAACTCTCACATATTATATACGTTGTATATAGTGGTGCCTTTATTAAAGCTGAATATCTTATGCTCATTTCATCATTGTGTGTGTTTGAAAGTGATTGCCTTCCAGCAGTATTGCTGAAAATTAATTTTAAAAAGCAACTAGCAACGTTCTGGATGAATTTTTGTATTTAAGTAACTGAGAGATTGTTGGAATTCTGTAGAAAAATTGATAGGTTTTCAATTACTTTCTGTTACAGTTAACTTATGTCTTTGGCAAAATAGTGTCCATTAATGCCTTCATTAATGTTTAAATGATTCTGGAAGACATCAGTGGGCCATACATGACTTTTTAAAGAATGGCTAATGAGAACTGAACAACAAATCCTTTAGCATTTGCAATAATGCTACTCATGTAGAAGCTATCAGTTTTCAGTGGTTCAGCTGCTGGATACACAATTATCCACATATATGTCCTGTTTGGGTTTTGTATTGCTGTCAAAAACTTCACAACCAGTTGCTTAAAGCAATACAATGTATTATCTCATAGTTTGTTAGTCAAAGGCATATAAGTGTCTAACAGAACTAATGACAACAGTGCACGGGGACACATTGTGTTCTGGAGACTACAAAATCTATTTTGTCTTTTCCACCTAGATGCTGCCAACAATGCATGAGTGCTTGGCCCCTTCCTCCAACTTCACAGCCTGAAATCATGGCTTCCATTTCCCTCTGAGCCACCCAGGAGATATTATTTGAATAAAAGTCCTTTGTTCAGATTTAATAAGAGTCTTATTCAGATAATGAAGGGCAATCTCCTGTTCAAGGGGATCTTAATCAGGTTTCCAACGGATTTTCTTGCTGGGTAAGGTAACATAATTCTGTGACATCTTTGAGTGGCTATTTTTCTGTCAAATGGAGGCCTCCAAAAGATTATTATAACAATATTTTAGGCCTCATTTACTTGAGAAGTTCAATTAATGGCTCTAGAGAGTCTTTAGCAAAAACAATTGATAAGGGTGTCAGTGTCTGTGTGGTCCTGGATTTCAGACTCCGAGCTTCATGTATGCTAGAGATGTTCTTTCACTGAACTTCCTCCCCTGCCCATGGTGATCATTCACCGCAACTCAGTTCAAATTATAAAAACAGAAAACCTAAACAAAAGAATACGAAAACGATCCAGGCTTTCAATATACAATGTAAACTCTATTTTAAAATAGATTTTAAATTTTAAATGTATTTTTAAAACACTAATATCACAATTAGTAAAAGATGAACGATTCAATTAAAAATAAGCAAAGACCAGAATAGATAGTTTCCAAAGAAGATATGGCTAATAAGCACATGAAAGGCTGTGTAACATCCCTCATCAGGGAGACACAAATCAACATCAGAGCAAGGCATTCATATATGCTGGGATGGCTAGGACCAGAGGGTTAGAGGGTAAGCATCCTCCTAATGGAACCCAGACACAGAGCTGATGAAATGTAAAATGATGCAGCCGTTTTTTGAAAACAGCGTGTCAGTTTTTCAAGTGGTAAATATGGAGCTACTATGTGGTAAACAATTCAATTCCTAGAGGAATACAAATACGTCCACATAAAATAGGTACATAAGTCTTCATAGCTACACTGTTCAGAAGAGCAAAAGGGTAGAAATAGCCTAAGTGTCCAAATAAACATAAGCCTGCTTCAGCCAGAAAATGTAATAAAGTACTGACACATACTAGAATTTGGATCAGGCTTCAAAGCCTCAGGCTAAGGGAAGAAAGCTAACCATAGAGGTCCAAATATCCTGTCATCCCAGTCATATGGAAGTTTACAACACAGAACTCTGTAGAGACCAGAAAAGAGACTAATGATCCCTTAGGCTAATGATTTCCAGAGAGGAAAGGGAGAAATACTAAGGTGATAGTTAAAGGATGCAAAGTTCTTACATGCTCCAAAGCTGACCTTGATGTTGGTAGCATCACTTATATATTAAAAGCATCTGAGCTTTATACTTTCAAATGGATGCATTTAAGTATATGTTATATCCCGAAGCTGTATATTTTTTTTAACACACATTATTCATAGTAAATATAAAAATCAATCTAGGCCCATATATGTCTATTTGTGAAATAATTTTCTAGTAATTTAACATTGGGAAAACTTACAATCCTCTCCCTTGGATGTTGAAGAAAGGAAGGAATCCATTAGTTCATTAACAAGGCAAGAATATATCCTGTAGAATCCACTAGTTGAAATTTTGCATTGTCTACTCATTTGTAACATATTACACGTTTGTAGTATGTATGGTGGAAAATATATGCATATGAAACTGTCCCCATGGTTTTTGAGACACTTTTACCCCTCAATGCACGTTTTCAGGTTAAATGTTGATTACACGATCATATTTAGTTTTTGACACATCGACAGCATTCCATACTCAACACCATGAATGATAGCCTACTTACTTCAATACAATAACTCAATGTTTTATCCATACACATGAAAGCAGCTTGTAAAAAGAAGCCAGTGATTCATGTTTCATAGTTTAGTCCACATGCCTTGGAGAATACTGCCTCTAGTTAAATCTGAAAATGTAAGACTCCGTGAGACCGCGCGGTGGCGCTGCAGGTTAAGAAGACAGAGGATAGAAATCGGCTTCTGCAATTTCTTCCCTTGCCGGGACCACTTTCTCACCACCTAGAAGCAAAAGACGTGCCTTTTCCAGCCAAAGTAGAGGCGAGCGTGAAACCTTTTATATTCTATTTGGAGGCTTGATTCTGTCGTTCTGGACTGTAAGCGCTGTCAGGATTCTGGGCATACGCAACGCGGTGAAGAAAACACAGAGGGAGGAGCCCTGGAGGCTGCAAGGATGCACAGTCTGAGACAAAGGCAAGTCCTGGTTTTCTTTGTTTTGCTCAGTGTGTCTGGGGCAAGCACGGAACTGGGTCCCTACTCCATAGAGGAAGAAAGGGAGAGGGGCACCTTTGTGACAAATCTTGGGAAAGATCTGGGGGTGGAGCTGACAGAGATAGCCACCCGCCGGGCTCGGATCATTTCCCAGGAAGGCAAAGAGTATTTGCAGCTCAACGTTCAATCTGGAGATTTGCTCATAAATGAGAAACTAGACCGAGAGGAGCTATGCGGCCCCACTGAGCCTTGCGTTCTGCACTTCCAAGTGTTGATGGAAAACCCTTTAGAGGTGTTTCAAGCTGAGCTGAGGGTTAAAGACATAAATGACCATTCTCCCGTGTTCAGCGAAAGAGAAATGATACTAAAAATACCAGAAAACAGTCCCCTGGAAAATACATTCCCTTTAAATAATGCTCTGGACTCAGATGTAGAAGTCAACAACATCCAGAGCTATAAACTCAGCTCCAACTCTCATTTCCTGGTTGTAACCCGCAACCGCAGTGACGGCAGGAAGTACCCAGAGCTGGTACTGGAGAAAGAACTGGATTGGGAGGAGGAGCCTGAGCTGAGGTTAACCCTGACAGCTTTGGATGGTGGCTCTCCTCCGCGGTCGGGGATGGCGCAAGTTCTCGTTGAAGTAGTGGACACCAACGATAATGCACCAGAGTTTCAGCAGGCAATGTACCAAGTGCAAATTCCGGAGAACAGCCCCCCAGGCTCCCTGGTTGTCACAGTCTCGGCCAATGACTTAGACAGTGGAGATAATGGGAAAGTATTGTACGCTCTCTCTCAACCTTCAGAAGATATAAGCAAGACGTTAGAAGTAAATCCTATAACGGGGGAAATTCGGCTACGAAAAGAGGTCGATTTTGAAACGATTCCCTCTTATGAGGTGGATGTCCAGGCCACGGATGGAGGAGGTCTCTCAGGAAAATGTACTCTGCTCCTGCACGTAGTGGACATAAATGACAACCCCCCAGAAGTGATGTTATCCGCGCTTACCAGCCCAGTCCCAGAAAACTCCCCAGATGAAGTAGTTGCTGTTTTCACTGTTAGAGATCCTGACTCGGGGAACAATGGAAAAGTGATTTCTTCGATTGAGGAAGACCTTCCCTTTCTTCTAAAACCTTCTGGAAAGAACTTTTACACTTTAATAACAAAAAGAGCACTAGACAGGGAAGAAAGAGCACAATACAATATCACGATCTCTGTCACCGACCTGGGCACACCGAGGCTCACAACCCAACACACTATAACAGTGCAGGTCTCAGACGTCAACGATAATACCCCCGCTTTCACCCAAACCTCTTACACCCTGTTTGTCCGCGAGAATAACAGCCCCGCCCTGCACATAGGCACCATCAGCGCCACAGACTCAGACTCTGGCTCCAATGCCCACATCACCTACTCGCTGCTGCCATCCCACGACCAGCAACTGACCCTGGCTTCACTTATCTCCATAAACACCGATAATGGGCAGCTGTTCGCGCTCAGAGCGCTGGACTATGAGGCCCTGCAGGCCTTTGAGTTCCGCGTGGGCGCCACAGACCAAGGTTCACCTGCGCTCAGCAGCCAGGTGCTGGTAAGGGTGCTGGTGCTGGATGACAACGACAACGTGCCCTTTGTGCTGTACCCGCTGCAGAACGCCTCTGCGCCCTGCACTGAGCTGCTACCCAGGGCTGCTGAGCCTGGCTATCTGGTCACCAAAGTGGTGGCTGTGGACCGCGACTCTGGCCAGAATGCCTGGCTGTCTTTCCAGCTGCTCAAGGCCACGGAGCCCGGGATGTTCAGCGTGTGGGCTCACAATGGCGAGGTGCGCACCACCAGGCTGCTGAGTGAGCGCGATGCAACCAAGCACAGGCTGCTGCTGCTGGTCAAGGACAATGGCGAGCCCCAGCGCTCTGCCAGCGTCACTCTGCATGTGCTGGTGGTGGATGGCTTCTCCCAGCCCTACCTGCCTCTGCCAGAGGTGGCGCGCGACTCTGAGCACGGGGAGGATTCACTAACACTCTACCTAGTCATTGCCTTGGCTTCTGTGTCTTCGCTCTTCCTCCTGTCTGTGCTGCTGTTCGTTGGGGTGAGGCTGTGCAGGAAAGCCAGGGCAGCCTCTCTAGGTGGCTGCTCTGTACCCGAGGGCCACTTTCCTGGCCACCTGGTGGACGTAAGAGGCATGGGGACCCTGTCCCAGAGCTACCAGTATGAGGTATGTCTAATGGGCGATTCTTCTGGGACCAGCGATTTTAACTTCTTAAAGCCAGTTTTCCCTAGCTCCCTGCCCCAGTGCTCTGGGAAAGAAATGGAGGAAAATTCTACACTCCAGAATAGTTTTGGATTTGATCATTAATAGAAAACTACTTAACAGATATTTCCTTCCCAATGTTGTCTTGTGGCTTAGGTAAACTCTGTACACCAGTGACTAGCAACAGGTTTAATTTTCAGGTTCATGCAAATGCCACACATTTGGTTTTACTCATATTTGTCCCATAGAATTTCTTCATATGATCCCAGTACATGAAAATGCTTTATCTGTACAGTTACATATGATCGTGAAAACTTTTCTACCACTTTTGTTTACCTCATTAGCTCTACACATTTCATGTCAGTGCTCTGTTCCTGGAGCACTACTAAGATACTGTGCTGCATGTTATGTACATGTACAATATTAGTATTTCTGTATTTCCTTTCTCTATTGCCAGTCTTATTGATTAGTTCTATTTATAGTTCTATTTTGCTTTGTTTACATATCTTGATTTAAAATCCATTTGTCATAAGTAAGCCAACTATCTAGTCAATCTAAAAATAAGAATAGTACCATAAGATATTGAGTTTGTGTAGATGTGGCTAAATTTGTGGGAATGAAGGCAAATTTTGGCATTCTAAGTCATCAAACAGAAGTCTTTAATAATTTGTTTTAGTTCTGCATGGAAACCTTAGAAACAGATGTTGAGTTTTCAATGGTTTACAATTCAGTCCCACCTTGTTGAATAAACAGCATATGTTTATCATCAACTAGATTGTGTGATTTTTCTATTCAACAGAGCTGGGGTTTGGGGCTCTATCTAAACTTTTTCATGTACACATTCCACAGTTTAATCTATGTCATTTGCTTATCATGGGAAAATTAGAACATTCTAGGCCTTTGACTATAAAAAATTAAGCAAGATGTTTTAGTGATATATTTGTGCTTTCAACCAAATTAGAATGTGTTGGTTTGTCGTAGTTTTGGTCTCCTTTTTATTCAATGCACAGTGACGAAATCATGTTAGATTTCATTAAGAGGAACATTTAAGCAAAGGTAAGACTTTTCTCTATCCCTATAGATGAAGACTAGTATAAGAAAATAAAGACAAAAAGAAGGAAAAGTAAGTGAAATAATATGATTTTTCAAATGATAGGGTCTGGAAACCATAGGACAGTGTCCTCCTTATGTTCATTCATGAATCCTTTGATTCAATAAACATTAGTGACTGAATAATTTGCCAACTGAAGATAAGACACCTATCCTGCCCCAAATAGGTTACATATTGAAGGAGAGGAAGAGTCTTATAGAGCTGGAAGAAACACTATTCAGATAATAAACATAGGTATGTGCATAAGCCACAGTCATACATACTTGGGTGCAGAGGAGGGGCAGTGTGATTGTAGAGGGGGACAGGTCTGGCTGCAGAGTGGTGCTTCTGTTTAGGGATGTGATCGAATTTGAATAAGCTTCCTGAGGAACGTGTGACAGAGATTTCTTTTACCTGTTTCTTGTGTTCCTGTGCCCACATTTTCAGAACTGTGAGATACATTATTAGAAGACATGTTCACAATTTTCCCTTTGTTTGCATTAGCTGATGCCAGAGGTGAAAGAAGTAGCATGGAGTTAAATATAGCAGTAAAATGTTACAACCCCTTTATTCAACTGTTAGAATGGTAACTTTTCCATGAAACAGTGGAGAACCAGTATGAATGGGCGCCTATCCCAACATTATTTTCACAAAACAAACAAAATTAAAAATTAAGAAACCAATATAAGCTGCTACAGGAAAGATTTAATACGGATGTATGCGTGGACACAAAAATTGGGTACAGCCAGCTAAAATCTGTTGATAGCCACATGGTGGCGCTGCAGGCTAAAGAGATGCAAGGAAAATTAAACTGAGGCTGCACCTTATAGAAGTCACACACACACACACATGCACGAAAGGAAAATCCTAACCGCTGGAGGAAAAGCTGGGGCTCCTCGCAACTGAGAAAGGAAAAAATACCCTAGATCCTTCCAGATAGGTGGAACATCTGGAGTTTATGACTGCTGGGAGATGTGGCTGAGACCTATAGTAAGGAAAGAAGAAACAATGGCAGCCAGAGGATCATGCTTCCCCAGGCAAAGGCAAGTGCTATTTCTCTTTCTGTTTGGGCGACTGTGCTTGGCAGGTGCTGAGTTTGGACGTTATTCGGTGACTGAGGAAACAGAACGGGGCTCATTTGTGGCGAATCTGGCAATGGATCTGGGGCTAGGGGTGGAAGCGCTGGCTGCAAAGAGAGCTAGGGTGGTTTTTGATGACAACCAACAGCACTTGTTCCTGGATTCCCACACTGGAGATTTGCTCACCAATGAGAAACTGGACCGGGAGAAGTTGTGCAGCTCTGCAGAGCCCTGCATGCTGTATTTCCAAATTTTAATGGATAACCCCTTTCAGATTTACCGGGCTGAGCTGAGAATTGTGGATATAAACGATCACTCACCCACATTCCAGGACAAAGTGATGATTTTAAAAATACCAGAAAATGCAGAGGTGGGGGCAGCATTTCGATTAGAAAGAGCACAGGACTCAGATGGAGGAATGAATGGCATTCAAAACTACACTGTCAGCCCCAACTCTTTTTTTCATATTACAATTCATGACAGCGATGAAGGGAAGATATACCCAGAGCTGGTGCTAGACAAAGCTCTGGATTGGGAGGAGTACCAGGAGTTCAGTGTAACAGTCACAGCGCTTGATGGTGGGTCTCCACCCAGGTCTGGGACGGCCGCCATACGTATTGTGGTCTTGGACATCAATGATAATGCTCCACAGTTTCCCCAGGAAGTTTATCAAACCCAGACTCCAGAAAACAGCCCAGTGGGCCTTGCTGTTCTTAAGGTCTCCGCAGAAGATGTAGACTCTGGAGTCAATGCAGAAGTATCCTATTCGTTTTTTGATGCTTCCGAAGATATTAGAGCAACCTTTCAAATCAATCCTGTCTCTGGCGAAATCATGCTCCGAGCCTTGCTTGACTATGAGTTGGTAAAGTCCTATAAGTTAAATATACAGGCAGTTGATGGTGGGGGCCTTGCAGCGAGATGTGTGGTTATAGTTCAGGTTTTAGACATCAATGACAACCGCCCTGAACTGATCATGTCATCACTAGTCGACGAAGTTGTTGAGAACTCTCCTGAAACCGTGCTGGCAGTTTTTAGGATTAATGACAGAGACTCTGGAGAAAATGGAAAGGCGGTTTGCTACATTCAAGAAAATTTGCCTTTCCTTCTAAGACACTCCGTAGACAATTTTTACATCCTGATGACAGATGGTGCACTGGACAGAGAGAGCAGAGCTGAGTACAACATCACCATCACAGTCACCGATCTGGGAACACCAAAGCTCAAAACTGAACACAACTTAACAGTGCAGGTATCCGACCTTAACGACAATGCCCCTGCCTTCACCCAAACCTCCTACACCCTGTTCATCTGGGAAAACAACAGCCCCGCCCTGCACATAGGCACCATCAGCGCCACAGACTCAGACTCTGGCTCCAACGCCCACATCACCTACTCACTGATGCCTGAGGACCCGCAGCTGGCCCTGACCTCGCTCATCTCCATCAACGCGGACAACGGGCAGCTGTTCGCGCTCAGGGCGCTGGACTATGAGGCCCTGAAAGCCTTCGAGTTCCGCGTGGGCGCCACAGACCAAGGCTCTCCTGCTCTCAGCAGCCAGGCGTTGGTGCGCGTGCTGGTGCTGGACGACAACGACAATGCGCCCTTTGTGCTCTACCCGCTGCAGAACGCCTCTGCACCCTGCACCGAGCTGCTGCCCAGGGCTGCTGAGCCTGGCTATCTGGTCACCAAGATAGTGGCAGTGGACCGCGACTCTGGCCAGAATGCCTGGCTGTCGTTCCAGCTACTTAAGGCCACAGAACCCGGGCTGTTCAGCGTGTGGGCTCACAATGGCGAGGTTCGCACCACAAGGCTGCTGAGTGAGCGCGATGCAACCAAGCACAGGCTGCTTCTGATAGTCAAGGACAATGGCGAGCCTCCGCGCTCTGCTAGTGTCACTCTGCATGTGCTGGTGGTGGATGGCTTCTCTCAGCCCTACCTGCCTCTGCCAGAGGTGGCGCACGAATCCGCGCAAGATGAAGATGAGCTCACGCTGTACCTGGTCATTGCCTTGGCATCTGTGTCTTCACTGTTCCTCTTGTCTGTGCTGCTGTTCGTGGGGGTGAGGCTGTGCAAGAGGGCCAGGGCTGCTTCTCTGGGTGTCTGCTCTGTGCCTGAGGGCCACTTTCCGGGCCACATGGTGGACATCAGCGGCACAGGAACCCTGTCCCAGAGCTACCAGTATGAGGTGTGTTTAATGGGAGGTACCAGTGATTTCAAGTTCTTGAAACCAACTTACCCTGATTTTCACGCTCATGGTTCCCAGAGAGGTAGTGATGAAGCGCCCACATTTTGAAGTTTCTTATTTAATTTTGAGTAACATTTCATTCCATTTAATGTATGATGATGCCATATAAATGTTATCATATGTAGTAGTTGCTACACAACAAAACTAACTTTGTTTTCAACTACCGAGTAAGTCACATTTACATTTTTACAGTGTTTTTACTTTAGTGTTTGTTTAGGTGCTTAGTTTTTTTAAAATAGAGTATGTACTGCTCTAAGTTTGAGGCTTTTGATTCTTTTATCGTGTACAATAATTTGCTATCATTTCTCATTACAGAAAACCGAGGTTTGGGTTTTGTTGTTACTGTTTTGTCTTCTTTTGTCCCTATGACTTAATCTCGAGCCTTTTTGCATGCTAAGCAACTGTTCCACCACTGAGCTCTATCTCTAGCAAGGCATACTTTATACTCACTTTTAAAAGCTGTATTTTTTTTTTTAACTTTCACTGAGTTTGCTCTTTGGCGGTTTTATGCATCTATGTCATGCATCATGTTTATTATAAATCTCTTGCCAAATCTCCCTGCAACTGCTGTTACTTCTCTTCCTCCCTAGGAGTCCCCTCCCATGTTTCTGATAATTTTGTGCTAGCGTACTAATGAGCAGGTTTCAGCATGACTTCTGCACAAATAGGTGCCATGTTTTAGTCTCATTCACTCCCAACCCTTGCTGCCTCACTGCTTCCCTTCTTTTTCTCAGCAAGTGCCCCATTCTGCTTTCTAATCACAGCTATTTTATCACCCATTCCCCTTAAGAGCTCATTTGTTTCTTTGCTTGTTTTTTGTTTCTCTGTGTGGTCTTGGCTGTCCTAGAATTAGCTCTGTAGACCAGGCTGGCCTCAAACTCACAGAGATCCACCTGCCTCTGCCTCCTGAGTGCTGGGATCAAATGCATGAGCCACTACCTGACAAGAGCTCTTTCTAATGTTCATTCTTGCTGACATACAAAACAGATCATGTCCTGTAATGAAAATACAATGTAATACTCTGCATGAAAATCAACATAAATTTGAACACATTTAAATTTTTGTGTGACACTCATGATGAACTGTTGAAAAGATAATTTTCATTTTATGTTGAAACAATGAATTGTCAGATTTAGAAACTAAGATAAATTAAAGGTTACAGAGAAAATGCTTTTTAAGTCCAGTCTCTTTCTACATGTTGTTCTTCAATTATGATACATTTCCAGGTGGTTTGTTTAGACTTTATCTTGATAAACAGCTTTTATGTGTCATCCACTATTTACTGCTCCTATTTTCCATTAATAGACACAAACACATACACACACACACACACACACACACACACACAAGATGCACATTTCTCTTCTTGATACCTGTAGAATTGTCAGAAAAATGTTGTTAGTTTTGTTTCTGTGGGTTTCTAGGGTAAAATTCAAGTCTTCCTAGATGAGTATCATCCCTGAAATGAAACTAATATTAAGGTCCATCTCAATATGATGTTTTATGTATACATACTTAGTAGTGCAGTACAATTATCTTTCCTTTCTTGAAAACATCTTTCCCAGAGATGATAGTTACTATTTTAGATTTGACTAAATTTCTATTTGCTAATGATTTTTCTGCCCCTCTCTTTCCATGCTAAGTGAGCAAACAAAGCAGTGGGTTAGCATGAGCTGTACCCTCTATATTTGCTACTGATCTTTTCATATCATATTTCTCTTGAATATTGACTATTTGCCTTCAGATATTCAAATAGATTATGTACAAATTAATAGTGTTTATTTCCTAGAGATTTTTTACTGATAGTTCTCCTTTTAGATTGTTTTCCTATGGGTGTCATGCTTTTAATACTTTCCCTACCTAACCCACCTTTTATAGGTCCCAGTATCATTTCTGAGTTTACTTTCTTACTTGGTTGGCAGCCAATTTATTTAAAATAGATGCAAAGGTAGTTTAAAAAAGACAGCTTTTGATAGTTTACATAGTGAAGCGATCTTTTCATTTGGTTGATAGTTTGACTGGGTATAAAAGAATAATTTGAAAGTTTCTCTTTCAGATTTAAAAAGCACTTTTCCTTTTCTTAATTGTGTGGACTCATATTTCACAAGGACAATTCCATTCTAAACTCTATTCCATTTTCTGCAATATTTTTCCTACTCATTCTGGAATCACTGGAAAACTCACCCTCAGTAGTCTGAAAATACCATAGCATGGGCTAATTCTTTGTTAACTTGCTCATAAGGATATACACTACCAGGTTTAGACTATTAATTCAGAGAGAACTTCATTTTAGTTTGCTATAAGTTTTCTCCTATACTTTCTAAAAATCTAGCTGAAATATTTGACTGACTGGAGGAGTTCTATAAGATTCTAAGCTCATTACATTTTATATTTCCATTCTATTTGCCTCTCATTCTACTTTCTTGCACTGCTATTTAATCATTCAATCTTTATTTGTAAGCTTTCCTTTTGTCAGATAAATACCTAATTTTAGAAGGTTTATTTTGTTTTCCTATTTTTAAATAGTACTCACTGAAAATGTGATATTTTTCCTATCTGTAATTTACCCTCTTTGACTATATTATGAAGATGTACTATACAGTATTATTAGTATTCTATATTCATTTTTAAAACTAAGAGTAAGTCATGGAAGTTCAAGAAATTAACCAAAATTATATGGTTTGTAAAGGGCACTAAAGTCTTGTAATCTATTCTGTTTCCTTTTTCACCTTTGAATCAGAGTTTCAACTATATAGTATAGGGTAGGTTCAATTTTTCAGTCTTTCTGACTGTATCTCTTGTATATTGAGACTAAAGGCACACACAATTCGAAATACCCCAGTTTTAATCCATTTTTTTCTGATAACAAGAACACATACTGCATACAAATGTTATTAACATGAGATGGGTACATGCACTTGAAACACACAGAGTCGTGGGAGATGTAAGTATAATACTTAGTAAACTTTTGCCCTTAGATTTTCTATTTCTGAGGATGTTAATCAGACATTTACCAGAGACATTTTCTTCCATCTGACTATACGCATTTCCTCTTTTCTTTTTACTTTGTAGGGGTGTGTGTGTGTGTGTGTGTGTGTGTGTGTGTGTGTGTGTGTGTGTTGATTCTCTTGTCTACATCTACTGTCTGTGCTTTGATTAAAGATATGTAGTACTGCATCTGGATTTTTACATAGATACTAGGGGTCAAAATCAGGTCCCCATGTTTGCATAGAAAGTGGCTTTACTCGCTGAACAATATGGCCATGCATGTTGGTTTGGGCCTTCCTACTTCCTGTTGTCATCCCTTCATATATCATGTAGGCATTGGATGTGTTATCATAATAAAGAAAACTGCATAAAACACTGGATACCAGCGCTTTGTAACTAAGCAGGAGTCAATGGCAAGACTTCACTCTGATGTTACCATAGAGGTATTGTGTAAAAAGAGCCACATCAGTAAGTGTAAGAATGTATTTGAGCCTTCACAGTTCCAGGTGAGAATTCTGGGATGTCCCTTGTTTCCTGCAGTCTGGGAGTGGTGCTTGAGAATAGATTTGAAGTCTCACTGTTCAAAGTCTGAAGTTCTACTTTCCTTAGTTTTCAGCACTACTTAAATGCCAAAGCCTAGAGAAAATCTGCTAATGTTTTCAAATCAGCTGCCCACTCTCTACCACAAGTGATGCCTCTGTCTCTGTAGACACTGAGGACAGAGACGTCAACACTCCTGTAAATACACTTTCAAATGATAACTTGTTCACCACATGATAAACTTTAATCTTCCCATTTCTCTGAATCTGGTATGTAAATGGCACTGTTAGACAGGTGTGTTGGTTGCCCTATCTCTAGCGGTGGGTTTTAGCCATTTCCCGGAACTTCATTATGAGTTTCTTCCATCTGCCTTCTACCATTAAACACGTGTGTGCTACCTTGTGCACTTTAATTTAGTGAGGTCTCAATATTGTTACTCTTCTATCAGCTTAAGAGACATTTTAAAGGTAGGAGGCTAACTGTGCATCCATCCAGACCACCTATCTTTCAGTTTCTATCTTTGTGCTGTTTTTTTAACTATATATAGAACTTATACTTTAAAAATTCAATTCAAATTTAGCATTTTTCAACCCCAACTGTTCATCCATTCCTGGGACACTTTTGAAGCTTTCAATAGTGGACATCACTGATGTGTTCCTAGCATCCAGTCCCAACAGCATCCTCCTTCAGTAGCAACTGTGAACTTCAGTTAGGGCTAAAACACCTCCATGTTTCTCAGATGATACTCACTGGAGTTAAGGAATCAACGGGCAGGTCTTTGGGCTCTGTGACTAAAAACTATCCTTATAATGCTCTATTAAAGTAACTGTATATTGCTTCACTAGCAAAAAAAATGGCATTGCTTGGTTCCATCGGAGATTAAATAGTTGCTCTCTTTAGGAAAGCAAATCTCTCTCATTTTCTCCCTGAACCTCTGTATGTTGTGTTATTGGCAGGCTATTTTGAGAAACTGGAGGAGGTCAGCTTTAGGAGTAAGAGTATGCTTTACATAAGGCAGCACATGTTTGTATTTGTGCACCACTTACTGAATTTTTGTCACTTGTAAGAAACTGTCCCTTAACGTCCCTTAATGTGTACCATCTCCTGGATAATCCAGTTTCATAACCTTCGGAGAACCACTGAAGCTTTCCATGGACACTTTCTCTTTCCCTTTCCGTCTAACCAAGGCCAAGTGGTGAAGGAATGTGTTAAACCTAACAACAGCATGTTCTTGAAATACTTAACAAGTGCTTTAAAACAAACACTAACATCACCATGAGTTATAAAGAATGCTGATGAAAAATATACTAGTAATCACATAAAAATAAATATTTGTTTCTGGGGGACACTTGATGTGAATGGAATTTAGGTAGCATTCATCACAAACTGTGAAAATCCATGAAGACACATGGTGGCGCTGCAGGATAATGTTACAGGAAAAAATTACCTTAAGTGCTGCAGCCACACAGCCCAAATGAGCACAGAAAACTAGGAAGAAATAACAAGCCATGAGGGTGCTATCAAGAAACCATTAATCCTTCGGATTCTGAGGATCCTGTGGACAAATCAAGGGGCACCTTTTACGGAATTACATGGTGGACCAGAAGTGATTCTGCCAGAAGCCTGCTGGGAAGGAGCTATGGAGAACCCAGGGGGAAGCTATCTGCAGACAAGGCAAGTCCTGCTTCTCTTTGTTTTACTGGGAATGTCTGAGGCACGCGCTGAGCCTGGGAGACTTTCCGTGGTGGAGGAAACGCTGAGTGGGGCCTTGGTAGGGAATTTGATAAAGGACCTGGGGCTCGAGGTCGCTGAGCTGTCTTCACGAGGGCCTCAGGTGGCCTCTAATTATAACAAACTGCCCTTGCAACTGAACGTGAATACAGGAGATTTGCTCCTGAGCGAACCGCTAGACCGGGAGGAGCTATGTGGCTCCATGGAGCCCTGTGTGCTGCCCTTCCAAGTGGTAATGAAAAGCCCCTTACAGATCTTGCAAGTTGAGCTTCAGGTCATGGATATAAATGACAACTCCCCCATATTCTTGGAGAAGGAAATGGTTCTAGAAATCCCAGAGAACAGCCCCGTTGGTGCTGTGTTCTTACTAGAAAGTGCGGCAGATTTAGATGTAGGGACCAATGCTGTAAAAAGCTACACGATAAGCCAGAGCTCTCATTTCCACATTACAATGAGGGTTAATCCGGATGGCAGGAAATACCCAGAGTTAGTTTTGGACAAGGCACTGGATTACGAGGAGCAGCCCGAGCTCAGTCTCATCCTCACTGCGTTGGATGGTGGCACTCCTCCCAGGTCTGGGACAGCCTTGGTTCGGGTAAGAATCATAGATATTAATGACAACTCCCCTGAGTTTGAACATGTATTCTATGAAGCGAACATTCCAGAGAATAGCTTGCTTGGCTCACTGATTATCACTGCATCAGCCTGGGATTTAGACTCAGGAATTAATGGTGAAGTATCCTACTCCTTTTCCCATGCATCAGAGGATATCCGGAAAACATTCGCAATTAACAAAAACTCTGGAGAAATAAGTTTACTAGGCTATTTAGACTTTGAAACAACTGAATCCTACTCAGTCATCATTAAAGCTACTGATCGGGGAGGACTTTTTGGGAAGTCTACAGTAAGAATTCAGGTGATGGATGTGAATGACAATTTTCCCGAAATTACTGTGTCGTCATTCATCAGCCCAATCCCAGAAAACACGGCAGAGACTTTAGTTATGATTTTTAGTATCCGAGACAAGGACTCTGGAGAGAATAGCAGGATGGTTTGTTCTATTCCGGAGGACCTCCCTTTTGTGCTAAAATCTTCTATTGAAAATTACTACCACCTAGAAACGGAGGGAGCGCTGGACAGAGAGAGCAGAGCGGAGTACAACATCACCATCACAGTCAGCGACCTGGGCACACCCAGGCTCACAACCCAGCACACCATAACAGTGCAGGTCTCAGACATCAACGACAATGCCCCTGCCTTCACTCAAACCTCCTACACCCTGTCTGTCCGTGAGAACAACAGCCCCGCCCTGCACATAGGCTCCATCAGCGCCACAGACATAGATTCAGGCTCCAATGCTCACGTCACTTATTCGCTGCTGCTGCCACCGCATGACCCGCAGCTGCCCCTTGCCTCACTCATCTCCATCAATGCAGACAACGGGCAGCTGTTCGCGCTCAGGGCCTTAGACTATGAGGCCCTGCAGAGCTTCGAGTTCCGCGTGGGCGCCACAGACCAAGGCTCACCTGCACTCAGCAGCCAGACGCTGGTGCGCGTGCTGGTGCTGGACGACAACGACAATGCGCCCTTTGTGCTCTACCCGCTGCAGAACGCCTCTGCGCCCTGCACTGAGCTGCTGCCCAGGGCGGCTGAACCTAGCTACCTGGTCACCAAGGTGGTGGCAGTGGACCAAGACTCAGGCCAGAATGCCTGGCTATCATTCCAGCTGCTCAAGGCCACGGAGCCCGGGCTGTTCACGGTGTGGGCTCACAATGGCGAGGTGCGCACCACCAGGCTGCTGAGTGAGCGCGATGCAACCAAGCACAGGCTGCTGCTGCTGGTCAAGGACAATGGCGAGCCTCCTAGGTCAGCCAGCGTCACTCTGCACGTGCTGGTGGTGGATGGCTTCTCCCAGCCCTACCTGCCTCTACCTGAGGTGGCTCGTGACCCCGCACAGGATGTTGAGGATGTGCTCACGTTGTATCTGGTCATTGCCTTGGCTTCTGTGTCTTCGCTCTTCCTCCTGTCTGTGCTGCTGTTCGTGGGGGTGAGGCTGTGCAGGAGGGCCAGGGAGGCCTCTCTGGGTGGCTGCTCTGTGCCTGAGGGACACTTTCCTGGCCACCTCGTGGACATCAGCGGTACAGGGACACTGTCTCAGAGCTACCAGTATGAAGTGTGTCTGATGGGAGGTACCGAGACCAATGAGTTCAGATTCTTGAAGCCAGTTTCCCCCAACCTACCACCTCAGTTCCCTGGGAAAGAAATGGAGGGAAGTCCTTCTTTACGCAATAGTTTTGGGTTGTTTAGCTACTAGATCTGATTTTGTGTATTTCTCCCAGTTCGCAAATCTTCAAATCTCCAATGTTTGCATTTTATTATGCTCCTCCCACTTTTCAGTTTATAGCAGCGCTTATAAGCTTGTAATAAGATGGTAAATTATTCTGTAGCTCATTCTCTAGGATATCCTAAGTTGTAAATAACACAGAATCACTCTTCCCCCATCTGCCTTTTCCAGTTGCACTTTCACCTGCAGACCATTTTAGGAGTAGTTGAAAGTTTCAAGCATGTCTTTTTGTAGTTTTTCTGGTGGCTTATTATTATTGGATATTATTTTTAAGTAAGTTTATTTTTAAAAACCACCCTAGTTTGGACATTTTTAAAAATGTTTTAAACTATCGAATATGTTGATATATTGGGAAATCTATCCTGTGATGTAACCATTGTACCTGTTGAAAAGAAGCCCTGAGGGGTCTAAAAATGGCTCAATGCTAGATACCCAGATAGATCACAACACAGAATAAACAAGTGGGGACCGGTTATGAGCTTCTTAATATCCCAATCTTATGTGTCCTAGAAGGTAGCTTTAGAAGCATATGAATACTGTGGCTACTTACAGAATCTTGGAAAATGAGGCCTTAATTTTACAAATGTCTTATTAATGTCACAAAGACAGACTGTAAGACAGGTGTGCATAGGCATCTAAACAACACTTTGGATGGGAGAAGCAAGCTTGTGAGGTAATATATAACTGTATGTTCTCCCTGAAATAAATAAGCATGCACTGAGTACTGACCCACAAGTAATTATGCTGTGTGTATTATGCAACATTCAAACCTAACAAGAAGAAATGTTTTATGCTCAGTACTTAGTCTTCTGTGAGCTTGAAATTTCCTATCTTACTCTTTTGCTTAACCTTCCTTGTCATAGACCAATAAGTCTGTCTTAAACTCTACTGAAGAGTAGCGTCCACAATTTTGATGACCACATTTGTTTAATGTATGAAAGTGTCATATATGTTTAGCACTGAGAAGTTTTTGAGGAAATCATCACTTAGGTTCTAATTAAAAATAAATAAATTCAAACCACCACAGTGAGGAGAGCTTTATCTTGTGTTGAGGAGAACCAGCCTATAATGGTTCTTGGCCTTAATGTTCTGACAACATTACAAGGGAAAGTGCAATGGTTGGTATCCTGTGACCTTCATAAAAAGTCTAAAGTCTGTATGTATAGAAGGAGGAAAATGTAGTTGAGATAATTAATATTATATAGAGAAAAAAAGTAAAGAACCTGGAGTCAGGAGCTGGTGCAGAGACCATGGAGGAATGCTGCTTACTGCCTTGCCACCCAAGCCTTGTTCAGCCTGTTTTTTCATAGGACCCAGAACCACTAGCCCAGAAGTGGCATGACTCACAATAGCCTGGGCCTTTTCCCATCAATAACTAACTAAGAAAATGTCTACAGCCTCATCTTATGGAGTCATTTTCTCAGTTGAGGCTCCCTCCTCTCCAATGATTCTAGCCTGTGACAAGTTGACATAAACTAGCCAGCACACTCACCATAGGCAATCTCAAATATATTGTGCTAGTTTTTATATGCCTTGGGATTCCTGGTTAGGATTTGGTGTTCTCTCAAAAGTGCTATGCTGGATGAAAGAAACTTGTTTATTTTTAAGTTACACATTCTATAATTCTGTCTATACAAAATAATCAAAACAAACAATCTGTGGTGATAAAGGTGTTTTTGGTGGTTGTCTATGGTTGGGAAGGAGTGTAGGAATGGAGACTAGTTGAGTCCAATTTATATGAGAGATAATGAAAACATTTTGAACTAGAAGTAATGCCAATAGTTGTGCAGTTCTGCAAATATAAGAATAACCACTAAACTGTATACCTCAGATGTGTGAGATGCTATGATGTCTCTATTTCAACAAAAATGCTCAAAGCAATGGAGGATAGCTGTATCCTCTATGGAGGATAGACCCAAGTAAGCTGGGTCTTTGATACACTTCCCAGGCAGAGAATTCCACAGACAGAACAGCAGACAAAGCAGAGGGTCAAGGTGATTCTCTTGTTGCTTCAGGCTTTTCCAGATACATGAGCATCAAGACTTCTCTATTTCTGGAAGAAGTTGTGTGTCTCCTTTCTCTAGTGTAGAGTAACCAAGACTTTGGGGGCTCTCATGCTTACATAGAAGTAACCAACCAACCTTATAAAATGTTCTAGTTGTTTTCTCTTAATAAACATTTAGTTAGTCCTTTCTGGTTGTTTTGAAAATGCCAACTCATTAATTTCTGTGACAAAGAATACACTACCAGGAAACAAAGGTACATACTTTGTCCGTATCTGTAGAGTGTGAGTGGCAGAACCAGGATTCTGTGTTCCTAAACATTATCCATCTCCTAGGTGACAGTTATATGTCTCCTCTAGATGTTTCTATTACTCTTTACCTATGCATCCTTATGTCTTTATTGCTAGCTAATAAATTTTTATTGCCAGCAAGCTCCATAAAAAGATCCTCTTATTGTGTTGTATCTTCCCATATGTATGTGGATATGTGTGTATGCATATGTGTGTATGTGTTTTCAGACAAAGTCTCCCTCCACAGCTCTCACTGGCATGGCGCTCACCATGTAGACCAGGATGACCTTAAAGTCTTACAGATCCCCTTGCTTCTGCTTCTCAACTGCTTCGATTAAAGGTGTGAGCAACCACACCTTACTAATTTTTTTAATGCTAAAAACAAGGAGTCTAATGTTCCCATATATTAAGTTAACTACTACCAAAAAAGTAGTATGTTTTTTTCCTGGTGTGTGTGTGTGTGTGTGTGTGTGTGTGTGTGTGTGTGTGTGTTGAAATGGTGTTACAATTATATAATGAACTCACCCCAAAAATATTTACCAGACTGGAGGTAAATATTTGTAACTACTAAATAATATTATTTACTTATTTTGAGGCACTTTAGTGGATCATCTTTTTTAGTTGGGCATTCAAATCACTAATAATTTCATAGCAAGTATGAACTTTGGATTCTACTTCAAACAAACCAACAACATGAGACATTTTGTAGAAAACTGAGAACACCTTAAACAGACTGAGTTGTAAGTTATATCCAAGAATCATTTCTATATGTCTATTGTGGTAATGATATCGTAACTATATTTCAAAGGTATTGCTAATTAGAAATAATTAGTGAATATTTGGAGATAAATTTAATCTATGTGAAATTTGCTTTTGAATATTCTAGATAGATGTAGTCACACATTTTTAGGAGAAAAATATAAAATGAAAAAATCCACAGAAACACATGGTGGCGCTATAGGATAAGATGAAACAGTGCATAGCTCTCCCTGTGGGCTCCACTATCCAGAAGACCAGAGAACAGCCAATCCATTGAGAAGGGAGGTATTACAGGAGCTTCACGGACAGAGCTGCCAAGGTTTTTCACTAGAAATATCGGACCTTCATCTCTCAAAACTGGAACTGAATTTGAATTTTGGAATAAAAGAAGTTGCCTGAAGTAACCATGGGAACCGGAAGGGCACTCGTCCTGCAGAAAAGGCAAGTCTTGGTTTTCACTGTTTTGCTGGGATTGTCTCAGGCGAGTACTGAATCTCTGCGCTACTCTGTAGCAGAAGAAACAGAAATAGGCTCTTTTGTAACTAATCTGGCAAGGGATTTAAGGCTGGGGGTTGCGGAGCTGTCCTCCAGGGATGCTAGGATAGTGTCAGATGATAATAAAAACCATCTACTCCTTAATTTACTCACTGGTGATATGCTTCTGAGTGAGCGACTGGACCGAGAAGAGCTGTGTGGCTCCACCCAGCTCTGTGTGCTGCCTTTTCAAGTGGTACTGGAAAACCCTTTACAGTTCTATCGAGCTGAGCTGCATGTCAGAGATATAAATGATCACTCCCCTACATTCTTAGACAGGGAAATAATGATTAAAATATCAGAAAGCACAACTGTTGGAGCTACGTTCTTAATTGAGAATGCACAAGATCTGGACATAGGAAGCAACAGTCTCCAGGACTATAGCATTAGCCCCAGCTCTCATTTCAGTGTTAAAATTCATGACAGTGGTGATGGAAAGATATATCCGGAGCTGGTTCTAGACAGACCTTTAGATCATGAGGAGGAATCTGAGCTTAGATTGACACTTACAGCTTTGGATGGTGGATCTCCACCCAGGTCTGGAACAACATTGGTTCTCATAAAGGTCTTGGACATCAATGATAATGCTCCTGAATTTGCTCAGAGTTTCTATGAGGTGCAGGTCCCAGAGGACACACCAGTTGGCTCCAGTATTATGGCCATCTCTGCTAAAGATTTAGATATGGGAAATTATGGAAAAGTATCATATTCGTTTTTGCATGCATCAGAAGATATTAGAAAAAACTTTGAAATCAACCCAACATCTGGGGAAGTCAACTTGAGATCACTACTGGATTTTGAAGTAATACAATCTTATTCTGTAAATATCCAAGCAACAGATGGTGGAGGCCTTTCAGCAAAGTGCACTCTTTTAGTTAAAGTATTAGATATAAACGACAATGCACCAGAAGTGACCATATCGTCACTTACGAAGACAATTCCAGAGAATGCTTCAGAAACCCTCGTTGCTCTATTCAGTGTCCGAGATCAAGATTCTGGGGACAACGGAAGGGTTCTCTGCTCCATTCAGGATGACCTCCCATTTATCCTGAAACCCACTTTCAAGAACTTTTTCACTCTACTTTCTGAAAAAGCACTGGACAGAGAGAGCAAAGATGAGTACAACATTACCCTCATAGTCACCGACCTGGGCACACCCAGGCTCACAACCCAGCACACCATAACAGTGCAGATCTCAGACATCAACGACAACGCCCCTGCCTTCACCCAAACCTCCTACACCCTGTTTGTTCACGAGAACAACAGCCCCGCCCTGCACATAGGCACCATCAGCGCCACAGACTCAGACTCTGGCTCCAATGCCCACATCACCTACTCGCTGCTGCCACCCAATGACCCACAACTTGCCTTGACCTCACTTATCTCCATCAATGCAGAAAACGGGCAGCTGTTCGCACTCAGAGCGCTAGACTACGAGTCCTTGCAGGCCTTTGAGTTTCCTGTGGGCGCCACAGACCAAGGCTCACCTGCACTCAGCAGCCAGGCCCTGGTCCGCGTGCTGGTGCTGGACGACAACGACAATGCGCCTTTTGTGCTCTACCCGCTGCAGAATGCCTCTGCGCCCTGCACAGAGCTGCTACCCAGGGCTGCTGAGCCTGGCTATCTGATCACCAAGGTGGTGGCAGTGGATCGTGACTCTGGCCAAAATGCCTGGCTGTCTTTCCAGCTGCTCAAGGCCACGGAGCCTGGGCTGTTTAGCGTGTGGGCTCACAATGGCGAGGTGCGCACCACCAGGATGCTGAGCGAGCGCGATGCAACCAAGCATAGGCTACTTCTTCTGGCCAAGGACAATGGTGAGCCTCCTCGGTCAGCTAGTGTCACATTGCATGTCCTGGTGGTGGATGGCTTCTCTCAGGCCTACCTGCCTCTGCCAGAGGTGGCACGCGACCCAGAGCTCGAAGAGGACTCACTAACACTCTACCTGGTCGTTTCCTTGGCTTCTGTGTCTTCATTCTTCCTCCTGTCTGTGCTGCTGTTCGTGGGGGTGAGGCTGTGCAGGAGGGTCAGGGCAGCTTCTTTGGGCAGCTGCTCTGTGCCTGAAGGCCACTTTCCTGAACATCTGATGGACATTACACACACTGGAACCCTGTCCCAGAGCTACCAGTATGAGGTGTGTCTGACTGGAGGCACTGGAACAAATGAATTCAAATTCCTGAAGCCAGTCATCCCCAGCCTTCAACTCCAGGATCCTGGTTCTAATATGCAGGAAAAGGAGAACTTTCGGAATAGCCTTGGATTTAATATTCAATAGAAAAAAATCCTCTTAATATTTTCTTTCTCTTGACAAGATTGCAAATGCTTTTTCTTTTCTTACCTTGTAATGGAGTTTAGGTTTTACTGATGCATGCATTTTCATTTCACATGTTTTTCTCAGAGTTGCTTTGAAAATCTTTATTGGGATTATAGCGATGCAAAAATAACAACCTGCATTTTTTGTCTTGTTTATTT
This sequence comes from Acomys russatus, assembly GCF_903995435.1. NCBI lineage: Eukaryota > Metazoa > Chordata > Mammalia > Rodentia > Muridae > Acomys > Acomys russatus. The sequence goes on from NC_067156.1 coordinate 25,929,324, forward strand.
TGTCAAAGTGTTGTGTGAATGGTTCTGCTGCTTGTTATGCAAGACACAGCAATGGAAATGCTGACTAAAGTAGTTAGAGTGAATTTTTTGAGCTGGTGATTGCTGTAATACCAAGAGAAGTCCACAAACAGGCAGCCCTCGGTGGATCTACAGCAAAAGCCAGAGAGGGAGGGAGGGAAGGGAGGAACTAAAAAGGAGCAAACATTAACCATACACAAAAGTTACTCCAATATGCTATTAAAGCCTTGCAGACAGAGATTTTAAATGTTGTTGCATCTGGGTAGAAATTATGTTAGATCATTTATAGTATTCACTATTAGATTATTTCATCTGATAAAGTTTTTTTTATGTTGCCCTTCTGTATTCAGTAGTAGAGGTCTTTGTTTCATAGTGTTTTCAAGAATTGGTTTTTGTTAATGTGACTGCATTAAATACTGATTTCTTAAGTATTGTACCCCCCCTTCTTTATTTTCTAATGACACTTTCTAGTTCTCAAAACATTATAGGTCTTGATGCAACTGTTTTCTTGTCTTTAAATACACCATATTTGCTTGGTTAAATTTTGTGGTATTCTGTATCGTGTTTTGCTAAAGCAGACAGTAGTTCATGATCTTGTCCTAAGTAAAGCAGTCTTATAAAATAAAAGAATGGATAAAGCCTTCCTAGTGATCAAAATAAATATTTACTTAATTATTTATTTTAAAAAATTTTTATTGGTTTTTCAAGATAGGGTTTCTTTGTGTAGCCTTGATTGTCCTTGAACTCACTCTGTAGACCAGGCTGGCCTAAACTCACAGAGATCTGCCTGCCTCTGCCTCCTGAGTGCTGGGATTGAAGGCATTCACTGACACCACCCAATGAAATAGTTTTAAATGATCTATTGTTTTATTTTATGTGTACTGGTATTTTACCTGCACATTTCTCTGTGTGAGGGTGTCAGATTCCCCTGGAAATGGAGTTACAGACAGGTGTGAGCTGCCACGTGGGTGCTGAGTATTGAACACAGAAGAGCAGCCAGTGCTCCTAACTCCTGAGCCATCTCCCCAGCCCCTGAAATAAAGATTTTTAAAGTGTTAAAGTGACAGAGTTACTTTTCCTGATCACTAATTAAATATAAGCAAATATGGGAAGATTAATGTATAATCCCAACAGTTAGGCAGTTGGGGAAGGAGAATAATCAGTTCAAGATTGGCCTGGGCTAATCAGTAAGAGTTTTCCTTAATAAAGAAAAAGTAGAATCTGGTATGCTGGTATTTCTGTAATTTAAGAGACGGGAAAGCCAGGAGTGTGATGCCAGCCTGAGCTTTGTGAGACATGTTTCCAAAAAATTAAAAGAAGCAGGGTGGGGATTTAGGATTGCAATCCCTGAGCTTGACACACTGTGGCATGAGGGCCATCATAAGTCACAGGACAACCGTGCTATGTAATGAATTCAAGACCGTGCCACACTGCAGACTGAGACCCTGTCTCAAAAAGAACCCAATAGAGCTTAAAATTAAGAATGAAACGCATAACTATCATGTCTAGTTGTGTAGGCCCAGCAGGTAGGTACCAGGCCTTGGCTTCACTCTCAACTCCCAGAAAAAAAGAGTAAACACGGGAATCTGTGCACACTGAGAACTTTGAATGCCCAGAGTTCAATTTTCAGCATGCACAAGAAGTGCAAGTAATATTATAAAATATTAATAATATTTGTGGTCTCTCTCAGATAGGCACAAAGTATTTATGTATTGATAAATGATTGATAAATGCTTAATTTTTTTCACAAATTATAGGCTCTCCAGTCTGTAGATGGACAGTTTAAAGGAGTATTATAGACAGAGATGTTGATAGCTACAGTGTGGTGTGCGTAGAAGGCTAGCATGCAGATACATTTTTGTAATTCCTCTCAAAAGTAAATGTAATTTACGTTGGCCTCTCATTTCACTGGAAACAATTAGCTATTAAACACCATAGGCTTGAATTTCATGTTGAACTGTAGAGAAATAGGTAATTATAAAGTGGATATTTTTTTCTAGGACCATCTAGAATCTTGGGAAATTCAAGCCTTCGTGGCAGCAATCTATAGACTAGGGATCAAACCCTAACAAACTGGAACATTTACAGAAGCCCTTCCTATTATCCAACACAGAGAGTAAACTGGAAATACATCCACCCCTGTGTGAAATGTCAGCCTTGAACTTGCCTTAAATTTAATTAGCTATCACTGACTTAGGTTCTGATAAAAATCAAATGCGGATTTATATAAAATAAATTATACCCTAGGCATAGATTACTTACTCTGTTGCTTTTCACTTTTAATACTCTTGACAACTGCATACCCAGGGAACATCAAGCCATGAGTAAGTGCCAGAAGGAAACAAAATAATTTGAAAGAATGTAAAATTATTGTCATGATCAGGAAACCCACAAAATACTAACCATGTTAGTTGAAATGGAAGTTAAAGTGAAAAATATACAGGTAACAAACAAGCAAACCTGTGTAAAATACAATGGACGGGGGCTAGAGAGATTGGTACAGACATTAAGAGTGGGAATTCCATTCCTGATACCCATGCCTGGTACCTCAGCTCCAGCCTCAGGGAAGCTGACGCCCTCTTCTGACCTCTGCCAGCACCTGCACTCACACGTGTATATATCCCCCACACAGACACATCAATATTAAAATGACATATTAGATAAAGACAAAATTAAGTTTCCCTAATAAAAAACACATTAATTAAAAAATTAAACTTTTTATTGATTCTTTGTGAATTTTACTTCATGCACCCCAATCCCAGTCATCTCCCCCACCCCTTCACATCCATCCTCTGACCTTGCAACCCTCCCAAAAGAAAATAAAGCATAATAAGAAAAATCTCTTAAGGGGAACTGCATTATGTCCCACAGTATACCTTTTGTCCACACTCTTTACTTGCAAATGTTCATTGCAATCGGTCACTGCTCTAGTTCAAGGATTCTGGCTACACTCTCAATACCGGATCCTCCTGGGGACTCCTCTCTGATATCCTGTTGTTGGCCTGTGTCATGGGGATCCTGAAGCTTTGAATCTGCAAGACTGGCCCCTTCACATGCTCCAGAGGTTCGTAGATAGGATAGATGTTGGGAGGGCCAACTCAAATCTGGGTTGGATCTGGTCCTGGGTGGTAGCTGAGTTGGCCAGCCCGCCAGCTCTTCCGCATCCACACATCCAGGAAGATTTCTCGAGCACTGCAACTCAGAAAGTTAATGTGATGAAAATACAAGAGGAGATTATTTAAAACACAGAGTAAAAAAGGATTCAACATACATTCGAAAGGAAAGATGAGAATTTTTGTTTGTTGTTTGTTTTTCAGGACAAGGTTTCTCTGTGTAGCTCTGGCTGTCCTTGAACTTTCTCTGTAGACCAGGCTGGGCTCGAAGTCAGAGATCTGCCTGCCTCTGCCTCCTGAGTTCTAGATTAAAGACATGTGCTACCACTGCACAGCAATAAAGATGAGCAAATTTTAACTAGAGCAATATTTGAAGAAATAAAGACTGGGGAACTTCTACAATTGATGAAAACATCATCAAATAAATCCAAGAGATTGCTGTAAATCTTTTTAAAAATACATTACAGAAATGTTCATGTCTATAAACATCATAGTCAAATTTTAGAAAACCAAAGACAAAGAGAAATATTAATTTAAAAATCACAGGAACAAGAAATTTAACTTCAACTCATGACAATTACACTGTCCAGTCTAATTTGTCTTTCTCAGTAGAAGCAATGGAAAATAAGAGAACTTCAATGTGCTGAAAGAAATTAGAAAAACCCTTCTATCCAGCTTTTGTAAAAGTCATCAAGAAGAAAATCAAACAAACTTGGTATCATTTTAGTTTTAAATTAATAAAGATTACAGGGAAAACATGGTGTGAAGACATCTTTCTCTTTATTGACCCATGCCTTGCCACAAATGTGGGTCTGGGGGTTGGCTTATCTCTGTCTGTAGCCTCTAACAACATTCTTTCTCTCCTCCTCTCCTGATAAAGTCTCACTTTGCAGCCCAGGCTGAGTTCAAACTGGTGATCCCCATGCTTTGGCCTCTGGAATGCTGGGATTATGATTGGGTACCATCAGGCCTGAATCCACATTCATTTCTACTCCAGAACGTTTAACCTATGGCCACAAGTACATTCTAGAGACAACAGTCTCTTATGGCTGTGTACTCTCTCCTCTCTTCTGGTCCTCTTACTCACTTTATTCCCCATCCCCAAGAGGACCCTCCAGAAATGAGTACAAATACAAAGAAAAAGTCCTTGGACATGCAAAGATAAGTGCTGTACTACTGAGCTACAGCCCCAATAAATCGCAAATTCAAACATCTTTAGGTAGTGTTTTATTATTTTTCTTGAAAGGTCTCAAACATTTCATATCAACAAATTCTAGTGTTTGTCCTTGAAACTCGCTTGTTGCCCTAGTTTCATTAATGGAAGTTCAGATGTGCAACTACAAGGATGCTCCATGGTCACCTTAAACTCTTAAATACTCTAGATGGGTCTTAAGTTAAAATGTCCTCTTCCCCAAACCTAAAGTGCATTCCCCCTCCACCTCCATGCATATGCCTCTTTTTCTTCTTTCTGTGTTTACACCATCAGTTAATAAAAATATCATTTAATTCTTAATCTTGTAAACCAAGTAGTTTTTCGTCATTATAATTCTTCCTGTGTGGCCGGTCTGTCATTATTCCATAGTTTTGGTGCAAATCCATTGCTACATTTGAGGTCAGTATCGTCTCCTACCTCTATTATTATAACCAGCTATTACCAGTGTCCAGTTTTTTATATTAGTTCTTTCCAACTTATTCTCAACTCTGAAACACATTTATCTTTAAAAATAAAACCTTAATTATATTACTTTTATGTTCAGAACCCTTTCACAGTCTTGCATTTCCATGGACATGCCTTCAAAACTATTTGCTTGCTTTTCCCATTTCACCTTCCATTTTCCTCTGGCTTTCTGTCATTAGCATGATCTTATTTCAGTTCTCTTGAAAGGCACCTCTTGTTTTATATTTGTACCATCATGGTTTTCCTTTCCCTGATACCCAGCATTGCATATGCTGTCTACCACTGAGCTATGTCTCCAGCCCTCCCTTAATTTTTGTTTGGATTACTTCCTCTTATTTTACATGTATCAGCTTAGACTATACTCCTCCAGGAAGGCTTTTTCTCCACTTCCAAACTTTGGTTAGTCGATCTGAAACGATGATCTTCCATTAGCAGGAGCCTTCCTCGCCAAGGCAGCCATTATGCTTCGTGTTTAGTGGTCTTTGTATTTCTCTCCTTTTCATGGAGGAAACAGTTTCTGCCTGCTTATCATCAAATCCCCAATACTTACCACTATTGCTATCCCAAGTATATGCTTGGTAAGTATTTACTAAGCAAATCAGGGGATAAATAAAACACTTAGAACCATGCCATTGGAAGCTCTAGATGTGCAAAAGAGTGAAGTTTGGTTTCACAGTTATATGTTGTCAGAATCCAGACACATCGTACTTTATTTTCTGGTATTTATTTTCTACTGTAGCTAGGTAAGTCTCCTATAAGTATTCCTAAGTAAAATGTTAACATTTACCTAGCCCAAAATGTCCAACTTCCCCCAACTGTTTGCACATACCAGACTCAACTTCAAGTTCATAAACACACCCTTCCTGCTTTTTTCTGAGAGCATTTGTTAATACCTAGAAAAGATATCTAAGTTTCCATTTTCAATTTTCCTAAGAATCTCTTGATAATTTTTGTAAAGTCAATGACGTGGGAGTCCTTTGAACTATCTTCAGCTTTACAGTTGTCTGCAAAGAGAAACCATAAACTGAAACAAGGATTCTGTTTTGAACCACCACAGCTTTATCAGATAGTAATTTGTTGCATTGGTCATAAAAACTGCAACTCAGAAAACGGAAATGGGAACACAGTAGAAAATGCCATTTAGGTTGATTAATAGATACTTGGATAAATTAATATTTTGTCTCAAACTTGTTTGACTTTGGCTGAAACCTGACAACCTGTATAGTCACATGGTGGCGCTGCAGGATAAGACAGGAGAATGCTTCCTAAGAGCAGCTCAGGGTTTCCCTTAACAAGCGGAAGTGAAAATACTGGTTAAAACAGCACACAGGCTTTCTGAAAAGGTGGGACACTCACAAGATCCTCCAGAACGGATTGCAAGTCCACAAATTCCCGAAGGTCCGGATGAGTGGAGCCACGCTCTGAGCTGCCAGAGACTGAGTGGAAACAGCAGAGCAGAAACCATTTTGTCTAAGGAATGATGGAGCCCCCAGTGGTGGCTGCTCAGCTAATAAGGCAAGTGCTGCTTTTCTTTGTTTTCCTGGAAGGATCCTCGGTTCTTTCCGAGACCTGGAGTTATTCTGTGGCAGAAGAAATGGATGCTGGCTCCTCTATAGCCAATATAATGAAAGATATGGATGTGGGGGATCTGGCTGCCCGGGGGGCCAGAGTTATATTTGATGACTACCAGCATTATTTGCGGTTAGAACTTGAGACAGGCAACTTGCTCCTAAATGAAAAACTGGACAGGGAGGGACTTTGTCCTAGCAGCGAACCCTGTATATTGCATTTCCAGGTGTTATTGGAAAATCCTTTGCAATTTTTCCAGGCTGAGCTTTTGGTTGAAGACGTAAATGACCATACACCCACGTTTTTAGAAAAAATCATATTTCTAAATATCTCAGAAGGTGCTACTCCAGGAACTTCATTCCAAATGGATAATGCTCAGGACTTGGATATAGGAATGAATGGTGTCCAAAACTATACAATAAGCCCCAATCCTTATTTCTACCTTACGTTAAAAGACAGTGGTAAAGGAAGAAAATACCCAGAGTTGGTGCTGGATAGATCTCTGGACAGAGAAAAGGAAGCTTCATTTAGTTTAATATTGACAGCTGTGGACGGTGGGGCCCTGCCCAGGTCAGGGACTGCACTGATTCAAATTGTGGTTCTGGATGTCAATGACAATGCCCCTGAGTTTGAAAGAACCCTGTATGAGGTTCAAGTGCCAGAGAACAGTCCCGTGGACTCACTGGTAACCAAGGTGTCTGCTACAGATTTGGATTCGGGAATAAACGGAGAGATATCTTACTTGCTTTCTCACAGCTCTAGAGATGTACGGAAAACATTCGAAATCCATCCAATTTCTGGTGAAGTCCGTTTGAAAGCGCTCCTAGATTTTGAGATAGTTCAGTCTTACACCATAAATGTTCAAGCCAATGACGGTGGCGGTCTCTCTGGAAAATCAGCCATTACGGTTCAGGTTACGGACGTGAATGACAACCCACCAGAAATAGTCATTGCGTCTCTTATGAGCCCCATCCCGGAGAACTGTTTGTCAGAGATGGCGGTCGCTGTTTTCAGTTTACGAGACCAAGACTCTGGAGAAAACGGGAGAATGATGTGCTCAATTCAAGACGTACTCCCTTTTCTCTTGAAACCTACTTTCAAAAATTTCTACACTCTAGTAACAGAGCGTCCACTGGACAGAGAGAGCAGAGATGAGTACAACATTACCATCACAGTCAGTGACCTGGGCACATCTAGGCTCACAACCCAGCACACCATAACAGTGCAGGTGTCTGACATCAACGACAACGCTCCTGCCTTCATTCAGCCTTCCTACACCCTGTTTGTGCGCGAGAACAACAGCCCCGCCCTGCACATAGGCACCATCAGCGCCACAGACTCGGATTCAGGCTCCAATGCCCACATCATCTACTCTCTGCTGCCGCCCCATGACCCACAGCTGTTCCTCGACTCGTTGGTCTCCATCAATCCAGACAACGGGCAGCTGTTCGCCCTTAGGGCGCTGGACTATGAGGCCCTGCAAGCCTTTGAGTTCCATGTAGGTGCTGCAGACCAAGGCTCTCCTGCGCTCAGCAGCCAGGCGCTGGTGCGCGTGCTGGTGCTGGACGACAACGACAATGAGCCCTTCGTGCTCTACCCCCTGCAGAACGCCTCTGCGCCCTGTACAGAGCTGCTACCCAGGGCTGCTGAGCCTGGCTACCTGGTCACCAAAGTGGTGGCTGTGGACAGTGACTCTGGCCAGAATGCCTGGCTATCTTTCCAGTTGCTCAAGGCCACGGAGCCTGGGCTGTTCAGCGTGTGGGCTCACAATGGCGAGGTGCGCACCACCAGGCTGCTGAGTGAGCGCGATGCAACCAAGCACAGGCTGCTGCTGCTGGTCAAGGACAATGGCGAGCCCCAGCGCTCTGCCAGCGTCACTCTGCAGGTGCTGGTGGTGGATGGCTTCTCTCAGCCCTACCTGCCTCTGCCAGAGGTGGCGCGCGATACCGCACAAGGTGATGAAGATGCGCTCACGCTGTATTTGGTCATTGCTTTGGCTTCTGTGTCTTCATTGTTCCTCTTGTCTGTGCTGCTGTTCGTGGGGGTGAGGCTGTGCAGGAGGTCCAGGGCGGCTTCTCTGGGTGGCTGCTCTATGCCTGAGGCACACTTTCCTGGCCAACTGGTGGATTTTGGTGGTACAGGAACCCTGTCCCAGAGCTATCAGTATGAGGTGTGTCTGAACGGAATGTTGGATTCCAAAGATTTTCAGTTCCTAACGTCTGTGTCTCCCAATCATGAGAGGGCTGTGAATTGTGTGAAAGAAAATCCCACCTCTATGAATGGTTTTGGATACAACTAACAATTGGTTGACTTTTCTGATGATTCTGCATGAACTCTTTCTAAACATTCTTGTTTGCTATTGTTTTATCTTCATAAGGAATTTCTAACGTTTTACCTTTAGTTTCCTAATTCCTAATTACAGATTGGCCTCTTTTTTTTTTTTTCTCTTTTTTTTCTCTTTTTTAAAAAATCGCTTCCTGATGAAGACAGAAAACTTTACTCACAAGTCAGTCTCTTCAACTTGTCAAATTCTCATCATAAATCATTATTGATCTGAAAATTCTCACCTTAATTCTATTTGATTGTTGTCCAGAAACATTTTTGAAAGGTTTGATGTTTTGAAGATGAATGCAGTACAAATGTAATAGATTATTGGTATAACTTCTGTCTAATCTAACATTATGCCTTCCTATCTAGAATATTTAGAGTGTCTGAAAATGCATGGGTTTCTTGTACAGCAGTATTGACAGAAAATGACAATTTCTCTGAAATGCCAGGGCTTTTATTGTCTTAATATGAACATACAACTGTTCATCCAATGCTTATAGATTATCTCAAAACTTGTAAAAAGCTAGATCCCTCCTGTGACATCTGTCCAGCCCACCTCACATTTTCTGAAACTCTCTTCAGCATATGCATAGTATCAAAGATGCATTTGTTTTGTACAATTCAGGTCTCTCTATGATTTCATACAATTGGATGGAGTGATGGGCATTGCTAATCTAAGATGAGCCAGTGTGGTCCTTGTTAGGTTTAAAATACTTTAGAAACAAAATTTATTCTATTCTTTCTGTTAGGAAAGTTACCCAAAAAAGTGATTATCATCTTTTGATGATGTATCAACTGTCAAACCCCTGAAAGACTAAAGAAATGACATACCAAACAAGCAATTTTGTTGAGGACTTTCTTGTCAGTCATTGACAAGTCTGCCTTCACTATTGGGTTGGGGTTAGGGAACAGAGAACTAATTTATGCTCTTGTAATAAATGTCTCTAAGTGCAGCTCAGTCAAGATTTGTTCATTTATTTGCTTTAAACACATTATTTAGATATCCTTGCCTGAGTTGCTAGATATACCTGTTAATTTTATATTTTTATTGAAACTTTCATGTGAATATAACATAATCAAAGGGTTTGCAAACTATACCCACAGCATGAAAAGGACATGCAAAGCTTCTATCTAAATGGAGAGTTTCTGAAGACTAGAGTGGTAGTAACCTTGAGTTCAGAGCTAGCCTCAAGACTCTTTTTAATTAGGACAAGCCACAGTATTTTTCCTCTAGTGAAAAGATGGTTTAGAGCACTCTGTGTTATTTCAAGTCACTATTAAAAATGTATAAAGAAATGGTACCTAGGAAAGTGCTGTCTTCTTTATTCTGCTTATTATAAAATGAGCTAGGATCCCAACAAAGCAAGAAGCATCTCCCATAGGAAAGAATCCACACAATTTTGTGTTTTATTCTATGATAAATTAAGCAAATATTTACTGAGCATTTTCTTTGTCCTAAGGATTATTTTAGATATTTGTGTGCAACAGTGAAGCAATCAACACTGCAGCACTTGCAGATTATACAAAGAAAGTAATCAACTATATTCGATGAAAAAACAAAGTGAAAAATGGGGCAAGAGGTGCTTTGATATGAGTTTTCCCAGTATTGAAAAGTTGTATAAAATTTTAAGTTCCTAATTATATGTAGAAAGTATATAATAAACTGTAACAAACGTGTAGAATTTTTTTAATCTGCAAAACTCAACCAATAGAAACGACAGTTCTAGTACCTAGGAAACATAAAATCACAAAAAAAAAAAAAAAAAAAAAAAAAAAACCCAGAGGTATTTAACCCCACTTTTTGCTGAGAATCTTTTAATAAATTGCATGGCTATATGTTACTAATTTTACAGGGTGACTGGTCAATCAGTACTATGGGTTTTTTTTGTTTTGTTTTGTTTTGTTTTCATTTCTCAGTTTCTCCTGGAGTACCCCAACACAGACAGCAGGGTTTCTTAAAAATAGTAACTTGTCTGGGCTGTTTATGCGTGTATTTTTCATAATCTGGCACATTGACAACAAGAATTCTTTGTTGTTGGTTGCGGTATTGGATAATTAAAATCATGTTATTTAGTGATTAAATTTATTTGCAAGCCTCTGACAACCAAACAGGATAGAAAGACTGGACCGGTGTAGCGATAGGCTGAGAAGCAAAATCAACGCATGGTGGCGCTGTAGGCTAAGGCTTAGGAAAAGGACGCCCACGGAAAGGGGGGAAAACCGCTTTCTTTATCAGATCTCTAGCCGAAAAGACTAAAGCAGAGCCCAAAACCATTGAGTCTCCGGAGAATGCTCCTGATTCACACGTTGGAACAGGCTATTAACTGACAGACTGACCACTGTCTAGGTGTCCTTGTACCCTGGGTGTGGAAACAAGATGAATATTGGAAGGGAGCACCGACAAAGGCAAGTTCTATTGACCTTTCTCTTACTGGGAGTGGCTGCTGCTGCGGGCTGGGAACCCCGCCGCTACTTTGTGTTGGAGGAAACACCTAGTGGCACTTTTCTGGCGGATCTAGTCAAGGACCTAGGGCTGGGAGTTGCGGAGCTATCTGCTCGAGGAGCCCAGGTAGTGTTTGAGGATAACAAAGCACGCTTGCAGCTTGATCTACAGACTGGGAAGCTAATGTTAAATGAAAAACTGGACCGAGAGGAGCTGTGTGGCCCCACTGAGCCCTGTGTCACTCCTTTCCAGGTGTTACTAAAAAAACCACTGGAGATATTTAGAGCTGAGCTACGGGTGGGAGACATAAATGATCATTCTCCTGAGTTTCCTGAAAGAGAAATGACTGTGAGAATCATAGAGAACAGCCCTGTGGGCACAGCGTTTTTTCTTAAAAACGCTCAGGATTTGGATGTGGGCAATAACAGCATTCAGAACTATAACGTTAGTACCAATTCTCATTTCCACGTATCCATCCGCAAGCGAGGTGACGGGCGGAAATACCCAGAGCTGGTGCTGGACAAAGAACTTGATCGCGAGGAGCAAGCTGAGTTCAGATTAACTCTGACAGCGCTGGATGGCGGGTCTCCGCCCAGGACTGGCACCTCACAAATCCGTATTGTTGTCATGGATACCAATGACAACGCCCCAGAATTTTCACAGGCGTTCTATCAGGTGCAAGTCCCAGAGAACAGCCCAGTGGGTTCCGTGGTTGCTAAGGTCTCGGCTAAGGATTTGGATAGTGGGACAAACGGGGAGGTCTCATACTCTCTTTTTCAAAGTTCTCAAGAGATGAGCAAAACATTTGCGCTAAACGCCCTGTCAGGAGAAGTTCGGCTGGTTAAAACACTAGACTTTGAGACAACCTCTTCATACGAAGTAGATATAGAGGCATCCGATGGCGGAGGGCTTTCTGGGAAATGCTCTGTTTCTATTCAGGTGGTGGATGTCAACGATAATTACCCGGAACTAACTATATCATCGCTCACCAGCCCCATCCCAGAAAATTCACCAGAGACAGAAGTGGCTCTGTTTCGGGTTCGGGACCGAGACTCTGGGGAAAATGGAAGAACAGTTTGTTCAATCCAGCATGGTGTTCCCTTTACGCTGGAACCTTCCGTTGAGAACTTCTATAGACTTATGACAGAAGGAGCACTGGACAGAGAAAGCAAAGATGAGTACAACATCACCGTCACAGTCAGCGACATGGGCACACCTAGGCTCACAACTCAGCACACCATAACAGTGCAGGTGTCAGACATCAACGACAACGCCCCTGCCTTCACTCAAACCTCTTACACCCTGTCTGTCCGCGAGAACAACAGCCCCGCCCTGCACATAGGCACCATCAGCGCCACAGACTCAGACTCTGGCTCCAATGCCCACATCACCTACTCACTGATGCCACCCTACGACCAACAGCTGGCCCTTGCCTCACTCATCTCCATCAATGCAGAAAACGGGCAGCTGTTCGCGCTCAGGGCGCTGGACTATGAGGCCCTGCAGGCCTTCGAATTCCGAGTGGGCGCCACAGACCAAGGCTCACCTGCACTCAGCAGCCAGGCGCTGGTGCGCGTGCTGGTTCTGGACGACAACGACAATGAGCCCTTCGTGCTCTACCCGCTGCAGAACGCCTCTGCGCCCTGCACAGAGCTGCTGCCTAGAGTGGCAGAACCTGGCTACCTGATCACCAAGGTGGTGGCAGTGGACCGCGACTCTGGCCAAAATGCCTGGCTGTCTTTCCAGCTGCTCAAGACCACGGAGCCTGGGCTGTTCAGCGTGTGGGCTCACAATGGCGAGGTGCGCACCACCAGGCTGCTGAGTGAGCGCGATGCAACCAAGCACAGGCTGCTGCTGCTGGTCAAGGACAATGGTGAGCCCCAGCGCTCTACCAGCGTCACTCTGCATGTGCTGGTGGTGGATGGCTTCTCCCAGCCCTACCTGCCTCTGCCAGAGGTGGCGCGCGATACCGCACAAGGTGATGAAGATGAGCTCACGCTGTACCTGGTTATTGCCTTGGCATCTGTGTCTTCACTGTTCCTCTTGTCTGTGCTGCTGTTCGTAGGGGTGAGGCTGTGCAGGAGGGCCAGGGCAGCTTCTCTCGGTGTCTGCTCTGTGCCTGACGGACACTTTCCTGCCCACCTGGTGGACGTTAGCAATGCAGGAACCTTGTCCCAGAGCTACCAGTATGAGGTGTGTCTGACAGGAGACTCTCAGAGTAATGAGTTCAAGTTCTTGAAGCCAGTGTTTTCTAGTATTCTAGACCAAAACACTGGTGGGCAACCAGGAGATAATCCGTCCTTCCCAAGTATTTTCGGCATGTGAAACTTCACATTTTACTCGCTGTATAATTCTGTTCCTTTTGCTTTTGCATTTTTAAAAATTTGGTAATAATATTTATTGTGGTCTTTTTCCTTTTTTCCTACTAGTTTAAAAAGTGTTGTTTGTTGGTTTGCTTACTGTATAAGCATTTTTGCAATTCTGTTACTGAACATTTTACATCAGTTACTTCATGTTCCTGATTGAATTAGCAGTAGTCTTTCCTAAAGAATGTGCATTTCTTCTAATGAACACAGTTGTAATTTTAAAAGTATATATCCTCACTTAGGGAAATAGATTAGTTTATACACTGTTTGTGTAGTTTGTTGGAGGCTTTAGATTGAATCCTTCTGTAATTCCAGCACTTGGAGGTGAAGGCAAGGTATAAGGAATTCAAGGTCACCTTCTACATGGAGAATACAAATTCAGCCTGACCTATATGACGAAAAGGTGGATTAAGTCCCAAAAATAAAAATGAAAATAAAAAACATTCCTGGTGTGTGACATCATAGATGAATATATGATTTCTCTTAAATGATACTTAAATTATGCTTCATTTTAAGATCGAAGTTCTTAGTTTTATTATTTGTATGGCTATGACTTCAATAGTCTCATTGTGTTTTCTTTTAAAGCAGTTCATATTCATTAATGTTAAGTTTCTTCCAGATTCCCTGATTATTTTTTCTATTATCCAACACTGTAAATATTATCTCACAAAAATATATCCATATCTCCTGTTCTTTCTGATCTAAATTAACATAGAAAAGATTAAAGGTCTCCATTATCTTTAGCTCATGGCAGTGTTTGGCATGTTGCTGATATCCAGACTGCCCATGCTCAAGAGGTTTCTGTAAAGCCTACAGACTCCAGGAAGAATGACATGTTTCTTTTTTCCCGTTAATTAATTTATTTATTCACTTTACATCCTGATCACAGCCCCCTTCCCTTCTCTCCTCCCATCCCCACATTCACATCCCCTTCTCTCACTCATCCGTCCCCTTCTCTGAGGAGAGGGTACCCACACGTGTACCAACCCACCCTGGCACATCAAATCGCAGCAGGAACAAGCGCATCTTCTCCCACTGAGGCCAGACAAGACAGCCCAACTAAGGGAAAGGGATCCAAAGCAGGCAACAGAGTCAGAGACAGCCCCTACTCCCATTGTTAGTGGACCCACATGAAGGCCAAGCTAGATATCTGCTACATACGTTAGAGGGCTTAGGTCCAAGCCATGCATGCTCTTTGGTTGATGGTTCCATCTCTGTAAGCCCCCATGGACACAGGTTAGTTTACTCTGTAGATTTTCTTGTGGTGCCCCTGAGCCCTTTAACTCCCTCAATCCATCCCCCCAACTCTTCCATTATGCTCACAAGCTCCACCTAAAGGTTGGCTGTGAGTCTCTGCATCTGTTTACATCACCTGCTGGATGAAGCTTTTTAGAGAACAGTTATGCTAGGCTCCTGTCTGCAAGCATAGCAGGGTATCATTAATAGTGTCCAGGGCTGGCTGTCTCTCATGGGACAGGTCTCAGGTTTGGCCAGTCATTCCCTCAGTTTCTGCTCCATCTTTATATCTACACTTCTTGTAAGCAGGCCAAAATTTGGGTCAAAGGTTTTATGAGTGACTTAGTGTCTCTCTCCCTCCATTGGAAGTCCCACCTGGCTACAGGAGGTGGCCACTTCAGGGTCTGTATCTCCCATTGCTAGGAGTAAGTTCATTCAAGATTGTTGGCCTTCCAACTCAGATGGGAAGGTGGCCATGAAACCCACAACACAGAAGCCTGGGAAGGTATTCCAATGGAAGGGTATCCTGAGACACAGGAACCCAGGAGCCACACAGCTCGGAGAGGAGGCCTCCTCAGCAAAGACGTTACAGCTCCTAGACAGGGTATCCCCAGCTGATCTGAGGAGTTTAGGAACCTAACATGTTTTCCTTCTCTTCTGGGCTTCTTGGCTTCTTTCAATGAGAAAGTCACATCAAGCAGCAAATCTCTTAAAAGACGTTTCTTGAAGGGATCGTTCTGGGAGAGAAGGGACGAATCAGGAGTGGTTGTCTCTATATATATTAGGTGGAGATTTCTAGGGCAGAGATTTCCAGAGTGAGGATTGGTAGGATTTCAAGTCCTGAGCTTCAGAGAAATTAGAAATTGGTGGGGTTTTATTCAGACTTTTCACCTAAAGTTAGCATGAAGGGGTCCCAACTGGCGTGTTGGGGAAGGGCCTTTGTGACAGTTAGACACTGGAAATACCATTATAACAGTTAAAGAGGTGTGGAGGAGGGGTCTACTAACTCATGCCTCAAGCGATTTGCACGGGTTTGAACGCTAAGCTCTAACCAAAACAACCTTCCTTAACTAACCTATGAACCTATACTAAGGGGTCAGATTCCTGGTCCTAGTCTCTAGCTGACAGTGCCAGATCATTTAAAGCTCCAAGCCTTAGAAAAATGGCTAGTTTGTACATTGTTGCCACAGAGATTGCAAGGAAGCTCACAGACTAGTTTCAGCTGGACACTCCTCCTTCCCTCCCAGTTCCCTGTCAGCAGCAGCCATAACTGAGGCAGGTGCTGCTGCTTTCTCTGTGGCTTCCGTTTCTCAGTTACTCTGGGCATCTAATCTCAGGTCCCTGGGCTGTGGAGATTTAGCCTCAGTGCTTTGGAGTCCTGGGGTGCTGCTGTCTGGAGGTGTAGAGAGGCCAGCAGCACAACGTGAAGATCCAAGCACCCCCTCAGTGAACTCAGGGGGTAGCACCCAAGGGAGCTGAAAAGATGAAAAGGGGGCACCTAGAGTAAGATTTGGGGGGATCCAAGAGGCAAAACTTGAGGCTGCCCAGACTCCATGTTGGAACTCCTCAGGAAGGGACCTGGACTATTTCCAGCAAAGTATACAAAGTTTAAAACGTATACAAAGTTTACAAAAGGAGTCTGGCAGAGAAGGTTTTCCCTGCCACTCCAGCAGACATGAATATCTAACAAAGACTGCATTGTCTCATAAATTAGTTTGCAATTGTTTCTTCCTCTTCCCTTTTATGAAAGTTTGTATATTTCTTTGTGGCAGTTTAAATGAATGTCTACCTATAGTAGACATTTTAACACTTGGTCCTCAGTTGGTGGGGCTGTTTGGGGAGGTAGTATAGGACTGCTGAAGAAAGTAAGTCACTGGGAGTGAGCTTCAAGAGTTCATACCACTGACCCACACCCAGGTGCCTCTCTCCACTTGGTGTGCGTGTGTGTGGTTGAAGATGTAATCTGTCAGCTTTTTACTCTGCATGCCTGCTGCCATACCTCCCCAAGCATTGTGGATTCTCCCTCTGGAAATGTGAGCAAAATAAACTCTTCCTTCTCTCAGTCTCATTTGGTCATTGTGTTTTGTTGCAGCAACAGAAGAATAACTAACAATGCTTTTATTAGTTATGTTTTTATGGATTTGATATAATTGACCATTAAAATCACCCATGGATAAACTTTTTTGTTTGGAAAGATGGAATTACAAACTTAATTTGATATCCTGCAACTCCAATTTTCTATTTTCTGTTGGCAACTTGTTGGGGTTTTTTAGACTTTAAAAAAAATCTCAAAATTGATGAAAGATATGGAATTTTTGACAGACTTTATTTATAATATTAATTTTATCTTTTGAGCATTTAGGCTATGCAATAATGCTCTTATTTTTATTTTAAATATTGGTAATACATGTTTCCCCCTCTTCTTATTATAAGCATTAGTATGAGAGTATCAACTTTATTATTATTTTTAAACAAGCCATCATTCTCTTTGATACAATGCCTATGGATTTCTATTTTCTGTTTCATTTAGTTATACTATTATGTTATAAAGTCTTCTATCTCCTTTGGATTTAGCTTTCACTTCTGCTACCTTTCTTGTATACCTTAAGCACTACTCTTCTAATTTAAATCAAAGTATATAAAATATTAATGAAATTGTACATTTTTCTCCATATAATACTTAAAATGAAGCTCATGAAACTTGATATCTTGTATTTTATGAACATTCTATTTGAATGTATAATTTACATCTTCTTTGGTAGGTGTATCTTGCTTAATTTCAAAGTACTTTGGAGATACTATTTTATTAATCCCCAATTTTTTTATCCGAGAATATACTCTGTAAAACTGCAGCCCTTGAATTGTTGAATTATTTTATTCAAAGTATCCAGTGTTCTGACGTGCATTAATGAAAATCCCATGTCTTCTGAGAAGTGAATGCAACACTGTTGGCACTTGGGAGGCAAAGGCGGGTGCTTCTCTGTGAGTTCCAGGCCAGTCTGGTCTACAGACTAAGTTCAAGGACATCTATAGCTACAGAGAAAAACCTTGCCTTGAAAGACCAAGAAAATATGCCATGTCCATTTGAAAGAATGTATATTCTGTAGTAAGAGTGAATATTTATAAATATTACTTAAGATTGTTTAATAATATTTTAATATTACTTATACATAATTCCCTACTTATTTTATAATTCACTAGCAGAAATGTGTTAATTTTATCAAATACGATTGTGTATTTATCTGTCTGTTTTTCTTCTAGAGTCTAGCATTTTTTAAAATCTTATTCAACTTGAAGCTTTCATTTGACTCACATAGGTAAGATGTTTTAGTGTGATGACTTGGTATTTGTCACATTTCAGTTCCTAGTTAGCATTCGTCTGATATAGGCATCCTATGGGTCTCCTTTTTGTGATATGGTGACCATGTTTTTACTAAACTTTACAAAAGTGGGAGCATAGTGGGCTAAGCTGTGAGGCTTGATAAAGTGTGATCCACCTTGGCCTGACACTACCTGAGACAGGGAGACTTGAGGGAGGCTGAAGAGAAAAGCAAAAGATGAGTCAGGCAGTACAGAGGAATTTTAATCCAGGAACATAGCTACTCTGGCTGGGATGCAGACACACCTTTAATCCCAGGAGACAGAGTCAAGCAGATCTCTGAATTCAAGACCAGCCTGGTATCGAGCAAGTTTCAGGTAAAGGAAACTTGACGACCAGGTGTTGTGGTGCATGCCTTTAACCCCAGGACTTAGGAGAGAGAGGCAGGCAGATCTCTGAGTTCTTTTCAGTCAGTTCAGTTGAGTCTGTGAGTTGAGAGGCAGTGCAGTGGAGTTGAGTTTGTGGCTGTTCAGCTCATGGAATTCAGAGACAGGTTGAAGAAAGAACAAGCTAGACACAGGTGAAGACAGAACAAGCCAGAGAATGAGAAGAAGCCAGAAGATTAGAACAGATTGCTAGAGATAGTTTGAGGCCAGGCAGAGTAACTCAGTCAGAAGCTGGGAGGGAAATCAGATTGAATCTGTCAACTTGGAGAGGAGTTTGAGCCAGAAGAGCTGAGTTGAACCAGGCAGCCAGAGTTCAGAATGAACAATAAATAGTGAGTTTATTCAGCAGTACATCTCAGAGGCTGAAAGTATTCTAGGCCTATATTAGATTGTATGAAACCTAGAAGCTTTCAGGACTAGGCCTGGGTTAGCAGACAGAGGCAGTAAGCCTTGGAGATGACAATTACCTCAGGCAAATAAAAGTTATTTTTAATAGGGCAGAACAGGAGGAAAGGCTGATATATGAAGACCAGGACAAATGGAATTGCAGAGGAAGGGAACAAAAAAAAAGGAGGAAGAGAAAGTACAGGGCAGGAGCAGGTTGAGAGTTGTAACAACGACAGTGCAGGTGGAAGAGCTGAATCTGGACACACAGAATTGGCAAGCCAGGAATGGAGAAAAGGTATCAGCTCTGGGGCAGATTCAGAGCAGAAATCCAGCGGAAGACAGCTGTAACTCATCTTTTCTACTGTAACTCTGTGCCCTAAGGGGCCTCTCACTGCTAGCCCATTAGCAGAATCTCATACTAACACCCTACTGCCCTAGTTTACTTCTCTGCCATGCTAGAACACCAGCTAATAGCAACTTGGGAAGGAAAGAGTTCAGTCTATCTCCTGAGTCATAATCCAACGTTGAAAAAACTCAGGGCAAGAATCTGGCTACAAGAACTGAAGCAGAGACCACAGCAGAACACTGCTTACGCCTGTTTTTCTTGCCAACCTACTTTTATTATACAACCCAGACCCACCATCCCAGAGATGATGACACCTCCTCTATCATCCAGTAATGAAGAAAATGTTTCATAGATGGGTGTGCAGGCCAGTTCAGTAGGGGCTATTTCTCAATCTAGGCTCTGGGGGGACTCTAGTCTGTGTCAAGTTGATAAATCATCTTCTGATGCTTGGGATCTGCTATACCCTCCGTTCACAGCACAGCCCCTTTGTTATCCTCCTTTTTCCTTGTCAGCATCTCAGTGGCCTCCAAAGACCCATCTCCAAATACAGCAGTTGCTTTGTCCTACTCCTGAAATGCCGTCTCCTCCTCCAATCCTTTTCTCTCTTTCCAGTTTGACTCCTCTACCATTTTTACCTTCTCACTTACGTCACTGGAATTCAACATGCCCATTGTTTCCATGCTCTCCTATCACGCTGCGCTGGGGCTGCAGCTGGACTGCGCTGGGGCTGCAGCTGGACTAGGGCTGGTGTAGAAGTGGGTTCCTAGGCCTGAGACGTAGAGATGCTAGACAGTGGAGAACTGACATGGCTAGAACGTGGCATGGCAGTTTCTAGGAAGAATGGTTCTTTTAAGGATGTGCCAAGAGTACAAGTTAGACAGGAGTTAGTGCAGATCAGAGACCTGCAATCCCATAGAAATCTGATGAGTGCACAGAAAGGCAGTAAGGCAGTAGTTAGTGAGTTCAGTTGGCAGTTCTTAGATCCTAGGCTCTCTGCCCTAGTGCCAGCTGCTCCATCTTATAGTTCTTTATACAGTTTTGCATGATGTATCTTTTTTCCATAATTTTATGTGCAACCTGCATTTGTACCTAACATAAATATTCTGTTTTTAAAAAGAGTTGGAATTTTGCTTTTTATCCAACATTATTAGTTCTGCCTTAAAATTGAAAAGGCTGGTCCGTTTATGTGTAATATGCAATACTTTTATGGTTTTATCTATTTATTTTTGTACTCAAACCATCAATTTTCAATCCTTTGTTTATAGCTTTGTTTCCTTTTGCTTATGAAGTTTCAGTGTTTGATTTATATCTCCAGTTGTCTTTAGCTGTGGTACTTTCTCTAGAAAATGTTGAAAATAGTCATTTCTTATGACAATATACCTTATGCAAATATTAGACTAACTCACATAAAATACAAAATAGTTTTAAGTATTTGATCTTCATCCATTTTGTTATGGCACAGAAGTTCAATACAAGACAGAGAATATAGCCACACATGGTGGTGAATGCTATTAATCCCAGCATTTGGGGAGGCAGAGGCATGTGGATCTCTATGAGTTTGAGGCCAGCCTGGTCTTACAAAGTCCAGGACAGTCATTGCTACACAGAGAAACCATGTCTCAAAACAAACAAACAAACAAACAAACAAGCAAAAGACAGAGAAGATATATTTGAGAAGTCATATGGTAGAGAAAATGTAAATATAATCAGATTACAAGATTCTCAAAAAGACTTTTATGTCTACAATATAGACTCTATTTTAACTGCAAAGAAATGAAGTGACAATAATGAAAAGAAATAGGCCTTCATCCAGATTTCAAGTCAAAATATTCACTAGAGAACTCATACTGGAAAGAATAATTTTTAAAAAATCAATCAATGTGAGAATTCATTTATTGACTTCTCAGTTAAGACACATATGGAATAACACATAAACTCCATCAATATGAGTTATATAGAGGACCCTTTAAAAGTTCCTTGAATCTTATGAGTCACATAAAGTCCACATTGGAGAATACTATGAGAATACTAAATACAGAGAACCTCAATTCTTCACCCACAACTGTACATGTAACAACTACAGTGAAGAAAATTTCATGAATATAAGAACAGTGAATGTTCCCTCCAACTTTTGATGCCAATTAAACTCTGAGTATAAAAATTGTGGGGAGCCCTTCATTTTTAAAATATATTTTGCAGCATAGCTGAGAACTCATGTTGAATTTTAAACCTATGGATATAATATAATATGAAAAAGTATTTCTTATATTTTTAATGTGCACATATAAATTGGCATTAAAATGAGGACTTATTAAGGTGAGAAATCTTCACTTAATCATTAAAATTTACATTACAAGTGGGAAAATGGAAGAGTTCCATAATTATAAGACATGTAGGTTCTGCTCTTCCATTTATAACTATGTAGATACAAATATGAATGAAATATTTATTTGAACAATGGGACAAATCTTCCAATCATTCTTCATATTTTACTAGGCATTATATATTATATATTTTATTTTATTCATTGGAGAGAAACCATTTTAAAAGCCAACTTGACTGGATTAAGTGACATATAAACAACAGATACAACATTATTTCTGGGTGTCTCTGTGTTTCTGGAAAAATGAAAAATTTAACCATCAACTCAGACAGAGAAGACTCACACCCATCCAAGGGAAACTGGTACCTACTGTCTTCTTCATCTGGAACATCAAACCTCTCCTGCCTCTGAATAACACAACTCCAGCTTTTGGACTCCAGGAATTGCAGTGCAGCTTCACACAGGCTCAGGCTTTTAGAATAGAACCGAGTTTCACTGCTACTTTAGCTGGTTTTCTAGATTGCCTGTAACATATTATGGGAGTTCTCAATGTCCACAAACATGTGAAATAAATAAGTAAATCCTATTTCTCTCTCTTTTTCTTTGTATGGGTGCTTTTCCTGTATGTATTTCTGTGCACCACAAGCAGTGCCTGGTGACCATAGAGGCCAAATGAGAGAATCAGATCTCATAAAACTGAAATTACAGAGGATTATGAGATGTCATTTGGATGCTGGAAGTAGAACCCAGGTCCTCGAGAAGACAAGATAGTGCACTTAACCACTGAGAAATCTTCTCAGGCCTTTTCTTTGTTTCTCAATAGAGAGAGGAAATCATATTCAGCTGTTTCTCATGCCTCATGAAATATGAGAACTCACACTAGACAGAAATTATTTTAATATGAAGAAAGTATAATATATATGAATATATGTCTTTCAAAGACATATGAAAACTCATACCAAGGAGAAATTATTTAACTATAAGAAATGTGATAGAGTCTATTTCTCTTTATTATATATGTGAGTACATACACTGAAGAGAACTCATACAAACAGAAAAAATTGAGTAAGACTTCAAATATTTCTCATTCTTTAGTCAGAGAGTAAAAACCAATAGTTATATACCTGTTAAGATTATGGAAAAATATTTTAGCTTTTCTTCTTCTTTTAAGGATCCCTAAAAAGTCACACTAGAAAGAAATACAATAAATATTATCAAGGTGGGAAAACTCAAGGTGTATTTCTCCTTTTATGGTGGAATAAGGACATTGATTTTAGAAGAGAAAAATTTAAAGTGCAAGTATGGAAATACTGGGAAAAGGACATTTCATGATACTTTTTCATATTTTTACTCCATGGGTCATGAAAATAGCATACATGTTATGGCAATTAGAAAAGATATGCGTAGTAATTATGCTATAAGAGATTGAGACAGTTCATCACTGCATCCCCAGGACCCAACTCAGGTGACAACACCTGCTTGACCTGAGGCCATGATGTCCACCAAAACTCTAAGTAGGCCACCTGTCCAAAAGCCTTCCCCACTCATTTGATGTCTCTCCACCTTATCCACAGTCTCTTCTCCCCTCCTTGTGGCCATGCCCCAGCTATCAACTTGTGCAGAGGCCCCTGCTTGACCCAAGCCCATTACTACCACCAGAACTCCATGTAGACACCCTATTCATGTACATTCTCCACTTTCTCAGTGGACATCACCATATTAGGATCTCCAACCCTCCACATCACCATGTCCTAGCCCCCAATTCAGCAGAGAACCCCCCTGCTAAAGCAGAGGCCGTGGAAGCTACCAGAAGTTCAATCTCCAACTATGTTGGAGACCCTCTACTCAAACATGGGCCACTCCAGGCAAGAGATCAGATAGGAAACAGAAAACATAGAACAAAAAACTCTATCCAATAAAGACAAATTCTAAAATCAGTACCTAGACTATAATCACCTCAAAGATATCTAGATGCCAGTGTAAGAACACAATCAGAAAAAAACAGAAAGCCTGCAGATTTATAGAAACTGAAAACACTCTGCTAAATAATAACTGTGTCAAGACAGAAATAAAGAAATTGAGGACTTTGTAGAATTCAACAAAAATGAATACACAATATACCAAACTTAAAAGACACCAGGAAAGGGGTGCTAAGAGAAAAGTTCATACAAGTGCTTACATTTAAAAAAAAAATGGAGAAATCTCATAATAGTAACTTAACAGCACACTAAAAAATTCTAGAACAAAAAGAAATAAGTATACCAAAGAGGAGTAGGCAGCAGTAAATAATCAAACTGAGGGTTGAAATCAATAAAATAGAAACAAAGAGAATAATACAAAGAATCAATGAAACAAAAACTTGATTCTTTAATAAAACCAATAAGAAAGACAAACCCTCACACAAACTAACAGACAAAGAGAGAGTATCAAAATTAACAAAATTAGAAGCGAGAAGGGGGATAGAAACATACACTGAGGAAATCCAAAGAATCATTGGGTTATACTTTAAAAAACTGTACTCCACAAAATTGGAAAAATCTAAAATAACAACAACAACAATAATAATAAATGGACAATCTCCCCCAATAGATACCACTTACCAAAGGTGAATTAAGATCAGATTAAAATTTTAAGTAGGCCTATAACCTCTAAGGAAATAGCACAGCCATTATAAGTCTCTAAAACAAACAAACAAACAAAGGCCAGGGCCAAATAGATTTAGTGCACAATTCTATCATTCTTTCACAAAATAGTTAGTGCTAATATTTATCAAGTTAGTCTACAAAATAGAAACAGAAGGAATATTGCCAAATTTACTTTATGATGCCAAGACACTGATACTTAGACCACACAAAAATTCAATAAAGAAAGAATTATGGACCAATTCCTTTCATGAACATACATGCAAAAGTACTCAATAGCCCTATCCCTAGAGGCATTGTATGTGTGACTGCTGCATTGCATGTAATTTAGCAAGTTGCCAAGAGGATAGGTGCTGTCTATTCTCAGTGTTCTGGTCTGGGAACATCTAAATGAAGAGTAGCATAAAATTTCCTGCAAAAAAAGAGAGCCTAAGACAACCACCAGTCCAGAGCCAGGATACTGGGACAGGGATCTCAGCTAAGACAATCACAAGTCTGGCACTGCACAGGCCTGGATGGCCTTTCAGGGTGGGAAGCAAGAAGGGACTAGAATAACCCCACCCAGGGCCCCTGGCATGTATGAGCCCAAAACAGATGACCCACAGACAAGGGGCAAGCCAGAGAGGACCTCCATATCAGTATCAGACAGGGGCCTAGCCTGAGAAGTCTGGGGCTGTGCAGGCCTAGAGTGTCAGACCATGTCCAAAATGACCCTCTGCTCAGTGCCATAATGCACAAGTGGGACATAGCACTCCTGAGATGACTTCTGGATACTCAGAGATCACAGGCGTCACTAAGAAGAGCAAGTGGAGAGATATGGAAGAGAAAGAGAAACAGAGGGATATAAGCACAATGACAGGCAGAATTGGAGACTCCAGGGTAGGCTTTAACAGCCTCATGTGAGTAGCCAGTCATGCCACATGGGACGATGGTGGGGTCCTGGCCTGTGTTGTCACTGGGGGACACATATGGATATGTAGCCCTGCAGCAGTAATGGTCTTTACCACTAAAGGCCAGACAGACATCCCTGGCCTGGGATGCCACCAGAGACATGTTGATGTCTGAGAACTATGCAGAACTGACACCACCCCTCACCTGGACATCCTGGGAGAACTTGTCCTGGGGGCAAGAAAGTAGGAGAGCTGACCCCACCCCTAGCCAGCTGTAGTATTTGGAAGATTAGGCCCAGCACATTTCAGGAGTTGCAGGTGAGCCACCCTGAGGATACAAGCATGGGAAATCTGGCCCTGCCACTCATCTCCTGTGTGGTGGTGTGGAATAGGGAGCAATACCATCCACCCACCTCATCTCTTATCATGTGCATCAAATGAGATACATGGCTATGGGGTCACGAGAGCAGTAGAATTATCCATGTTCCTCACCAGTTTCAGAAGTCAAGAGATTAGATCCAGTACCTCAACTGGCGAGTACAGTGGAGCTGACCCTGATGCCGGGAGTGTGGTAATGACAGCCCTGAGGGTGTAAGCATGGGAGAGATGAATCCTCTTTTCCCTTACCACCTATGGAAGGCAGGAGAATTGGCCTTGAGGTTATCAGAGTGGAAGAACTGGCCCTGCCTTTTGTCTGCTGTGCAGTGGCATCAGCAATGGAGAGGTCTCCTCCCCTACCTTAGCAGTGGGTGGGAGAGTTGGCCCCAATGGGATCATGAGAACAGAAGAACTGTCTTCTTTCCCTCAGCTGCTGCAGCACTCAGGAAAACAGACCCTGCACGTCACTTGGGCAGCACAGTAGAGCTGAGCCTGATGGCAGTGGCACAGGTGATCCAGCCCTGAGGGTGTGAACTGAGAAAGCTTGCCCTACAACTTGTTTGCTGTGTGACAGGTGGAAGAGAGAGAGAGATTCCCTCACCCCTTGCCACATATAGCAGACAGGAGAGCTGGCCATAGGGTCACGATAGCAGAAGAGCTGTCCCTGCCCCTTACCTGCTACTTAATGACATATGGGTCATAGAAGAAATAAGGGAGGAAATAAAAGACTTCCTGAAATTCAATGAAAATGATGGAACAACATACCCAAATTTGTGGGACACATTGAAAGCAGTGCTAAGAGGAAAATTTATAGCACTAAGTGCCTTTAAAAAGAAAATGGAAACATCTCACATAAACAACTTAACAACAAATCTGGAAGCTTTAGGAAAAAAAGAAGCAGAAACACCCAAGAGGAGTAGATGCCTAGAAATAATCAAACTCAGGGCTGAAATCAATAAATTAGAAACAAAGAGAACAATCCAATGAATCAACAAAACCAAGAGCTGGTTCTTTGAGAAAATTAACAAGATAGACAAACCGTTAGCCAATCTAACTAAAAGACAGAGAAACACTATCCAAATAAACAAAATCAGAAATGAAAAGGGAGACATAACAACAGACACTGAAGAAATACAAAGAATCATAAGAACCTACTTTAAAGGCATTTATGCCACAAAATTTGAAAATCTAAGGGAAATGGACAATTTCCTCAACCAATTCCACTTGCCAAAACTGAATCAAGACCAGATAAACAAATTAAATAGCCCTATTTCGCCTATAGAAATAGAAGCAACCATTGATAGTCTCCCAACAAAAAAAAGCCCAGGACCGGATGGTTTCAGCGCAGAATTCTACCAGTCCTTCAAAGAGGAGCTAATACCGATACTATTCAAGCTGTTCCGAAAGATAGAAGTGGAAGGAACATTACCAAATTCATTCTATGAGGCCACAGTCACATTGATACCTAAACCCCACAAAGACCCAACAAAAAAAGAGAATTTCAGACCAATTTCTCTTATGAACATTGATACAAAAATATTCAACAAAATACACACAAAGTGAATACAACAGCATATCAAAGACATCATTCACTATGACCAGGTAAGCTTCATTCCAGGCATGCAGGGATGGTTTAACATACGGAAATCCATCAATGTAATCCACCATATAAACAAACTGAAAGAGAAAAACCACATGATCATCTCTTTAGATGCAGAAAAAGCATTTGACAAAATCCAACACCCATTTATGTTTAAAGTTCTGGAGAGATTGGGAAGACAAGGCACTTATCTAAACACAATAAAGGCTATATACAGCAAACCAATAGCCAACATTAAACTAAATGGAGAGATACTCAAGGAAATCTCTCTAAAATCGGGGACCAGACAAGGATGCCCACTTTCCCCATATCTCTTCAATATAGTTCTTGAAGTTCTAGCCAGAGCACTAAGACATCAAAAGGAGATCAAGGGGATCCAAATGGGAAAGGAAGAAGTCAAATTATCCCTATTTGCGGATGATATGATAGTGTATATAAGTGACCCCCATAATTCCACCAGAGAACTCCTACAGCTGATAAACACCTTCAGCAAATTGGCAGGATACAAAATAAACTCAAAAAGTCAGTAGCTTTCCTATATATAAATGACAAACAGGCAGAGGAAGAAATTAGGAAAATTACTCCCTTCACGATAGCCACAAGCAATATAAAATATCTAGGAATAACCCTAACCAAAACTTTAAATCTCTGAAGAAAGAGATTGAAAATAACATCAGAAGATGGTGGGATCTACCTTGTTCGTGGATTGGGAGAATTAACATAGTAAAAATGGCCATCTTACCAAAAGCAATTTACAGATTCAACGCAATCCCTATCAGAATACCTACAAAATATTTTGAAGATATTGAAAGAACAATTCTCAACTTCTATGGAGAAACAAAAAGCCCAGAATATCAAAAACAATCCTATACAATAAAAGATCCTCTGGAGGAATCTCCATACCTGATCTCAAGCTGTACCATAGAGCAACAGTAATTAAAACAGCATGGTACTAGCACAGCAATAGGCTGTGGATCAATGGAATCGAACTGAAGACCCAGAGATGAATCCACACACATTTGGTCACTTGATTTTTGACAAAGAAGC
The DNA here is from genome assembly GCF_903995435.1 of Acomys russatus. Classification (NCBI taxonomy): domain Eukaryota; kingdom Metazoa; phylum Chordata; class Mammalia; order Rodentia; family Muridae; genus Acomys; species Acomys russatus. The sequence continues at coordinate 25,957,453 of NC_067156.1, forward strand.
CAAATCCATTCAATGGAAAAACGACAGCATCTTCAACAAATGGTGCTGGTCTAACTGGATGTCTACATGTAGAAAAATGCAATTAGACCCCTATTTGTCACCATGCACAAAACTCAAGTCCAAGTGGATTAAAGACCTCAACCTAAAACCAGAGACATTAATCCAGTTAGAGGAAAAAGTGGGGAAGAGTCTGGAACACGTAGGCACAGGAGACAACTTCCTGAACAGAACACCAACAGCCCAGGACTTAACATCAACAACTAATAAATGGGACCTCATGAGGCTGAGAAGCTTCTGTAAGGCAGGTGACACCATCAAGAGAACAAAGCGACAGCCTACAGACTGGGAAAAGATCTTCACCAACCCTTCATCTGACAAAGGTCTAATATCCAAAATATATAAAGAACTCAAGAAATTAAACACCACCAAACCAAATAACCCAATAGAGAAATGGGGCTCAGAACTAAACAGAGAAGTCTCAACAGAGGAATATCAAATGTCTGAGAAACACTTAAAGAAATGCTCGACCTCCTTAGTCATCAGAGAAATGCAAATCAAAATGACACTGAGATTCCATCTTACACCCATCAGAATGGCAAAGATCAATAACTCAACTGACACCACATGCTGGCGAGGATGTGGAGAGAGAGGAACACTCCTTCACTGCTGGTGGGAATGCAAAATAGTACAACCACTTTGGAAATCTATCTGGTGCTTTCTCAGAAAAATGGGACTAGGACTTCCTCAAGACCCAGCTATTCCACTCCTTGGAATATACCCACAAGATGCACTACCACACAACAGGGACATATGCTCAACCACGTTCATAGCTGCCTTATTCATAATAGCCAGAACATGGAAACAGCCTAAGTGTCCCTCAGTAGAAGAATGGATAAAGAAACTGTGGTACATTTACACTATGGAATACTGCTCAGCTATTAAAAACAAAGAGTTCCCAAAGTTTGTGGACAAATGGATTGAGCTAGAAATTATCATAATGAGTGAGTTCACCCAGAAGCAAAAAGACTTAAATGGTATATACTCACTTACATTGAGCCACTAGTCCAAGGTGTACGTCCCCATGAAAAACTTTACCTACCAGGAAAGTGGGTCAGAGGGGAGGACATCCTATTGAGACTTTATGTGTGAGAAGCCTGGGAGAATGAGGAAATAGAAGGATCCAGAGGGACCTGGAAAACTACAGGTGGGTCTGGGCCCTGGGGTCCTCCTCAAACTATGGCACCAGCCAAGAAAAATATAGGCAGTAAACTTCGAACCCCTACCCAGACTAGCCGATGGACAGGACATTCTCCACCGTTAAGTGGAGAAGGAGATCTGACTTTCACACAAACTCTGGTGCTCCATATTTGACCATGTCCCTTGGATGGGGATGCCTGGTGGCACTCAGAGGAAGGATAATAGGTCACCAAGAAGAGACTCGATACCCTATGAGCATATACAGGGGGAGAAGGTCCCCCTCAGTCACAGACATAGGGGAGGGGAATAGGAGGGGAAGCGGGAGGGAGGGAGGAATGGGCGGATACAAGGGATGGGCTAACAACTGAGATGTAATATGAATAAGTTAATAATAAAAAAAGAAGAAAAAAGGAAGGGTGGAGGGCAGGTATGAGGTGAGGGGGAGATGAGTGAGATTGAGTACATGATGTGAAATTCACAGTAAAAATTTAAAAACAACCTCAATAAAATACTCATAAATCAAATTCAAGGACACGTTTAAAAAAATCATCCACCATGATCAAGTAGCCTTCATCTAAGAAATTCAACATACAAAAATCAATCAGTGAAATACACTATAAAAACAACCTGTGCTGTAGGCTTTGAACTTTTTCAAACCTACTTTATTTGGTGTTCTTTAATGCTTATACTCCCCTTCCAACCCACCTACCATGGATAGGAAAGAAAAGAGGTTAATGAAAACAGGAGAAGTATACCTTTTTAGACTTAGTTCCTTGGAGCAATTTTATTCTTTGCAGTCAGAATTTCAGCAGACCTGTTAAACAGTAAACCAGCAATTCAGCAAAGCTTTCTGCAACTGCAGCAGCGAGGACCCCTAGCAGTAACCGGAACCTGGACCCTTGAGCCATTCTCTGCAACATTTCTCTCTAAGAACATCTTAAAGTGGAGCAATGAACAGACAAATGATAGGAAATGATGCCAGGACAAAAGAGCCAAGCCTCTTGTTTGGGATATATATGCAGAGTACATAGTAGGATGTTTATCAGCTGGCAAAGACTATGCCCCTGCAAGAAACAGTTTCTCATATCATGTAAAAACATCATGTGTTCTCTCACAAGTCTGTTTCCAGCAGACAAACACCACATACCCTTCTACAAGTCTTTCACATCCCTCACTTTGAATCAAAACAAAAACATGTTTGTATATGTTACATATCCCCCTTTCTATTTAAAAAATAAACTATAAACAATAAGAATAATTATGAGAACTATCAGATAAAAATTACATTTACAAAGCCAAGTCCATTTATATTTGACAATCTTGGCGAAAGTATTCCACTATATATCCTATCCTAATCAGTCCTATCCTAGTGTTCAAAATTGTCCTAAGACATTTTCTTATCATAACTTACATTTATCAACCTAAAAACATGTTTTAGATCTTAAACAACTAAAGCTTAATTGTAGGAATACTATGGCTATCTAGTATTCAACCCCATCAGAGACTTAAGGAGGAAATATTATCTAATATGTAAGAAGTTCAGGCAAACAACTTCCAAAAGCATAGACATGACAGAGACACCTGACTGCCTGGACAATCACCAAAGTTTTTATGTATCATTGGGGTATCCAATCTTCAGCCTACCAGCCCAGAATATCTGACAGACTTTTATGTGAAGCAGGAGTTTTGAAGGACTGCAAAGTTGGACAGTCAAGCCCCCAGTGTCATGCTTATTCACAGTTTGGACAGTCGGCTTTCTATCAGCAGTAGAGATAAGGACAGTTTTTGATCCAATGGCTACTTTGCCACATTTGTTTCTTTGATGCCTATCATCTTCATTAAAGCAGATTGGAGGTATGGTCAGGAGCAGATATGTCTCTGTCAGAAAAGCCTTTTATTATTAAATGTCATATTCTGTAGACTGAATAGTTTGGAGACTATCTATTTATTTGCTATAGTCCATAATCATATCTATCATCTATCTATTTATTGATGAATCAACTTCTCTATCTCAGTATATCTACAGAAACAAACTGTTTCTAGCTATGTACTATCTGCTTAACCTTGAAAACATATACAAGAGACTAAATAAAGGTTGTTTCTGCAATTAACTGAACTAGTATCCAACAAGACTACAAGGAAGATTTATAGGTGACTAGCTACTAAGTTTCATTTTCAACCATCCTGAATAATTAGCTTTCATAAGCCTGTAACTTTATATCACATTTTCAAGTGAGTTGCATACAAACAATACATTAAGAAAAAGCTGAATAAAATAATCTTACATTTCTAAAAATATACAATACCAACATAAAATATTTGAAGCTAGTAGATTCACAATCTACATTTTATCCATCCTTTCATCGTTCCCCTTTTTCCTCCTCTTCCCTAACACTAGATAGGATAGAAGAATAAGAGAGAAAGAAGCACAGAGGAGAGAAAGAAAGAAATATCTAAATCTAATCTTACAAACTTATAAGCAACCCCCTAGACAATAACAAACATTATTAACTCACCAAAAATACCCACACCACCTATTGGAAGTGGAGTTGTCATGTTTTTAATTACCTTTTGATTTTTGGGAGGAATATTGAATGGCTGAGAGGCACTTAAAGAAGTGCTCAACATCGCAAGTTATCAGGGAAATGCAACTCAAAACAACCCTGAGATTCCACCTTACACCTATCCGAATGGCTAAGATAAAAAAAAACTCAAGTGACGGAAGGACATGATGGTGAGGATGTGGAGAAAGGGGAACACTCCTCCATTGCTGGTGGGAGTGCAAACTTGTACACCTCTTTGGAACACAATCTGGCGCTTTCTTGGGAAATTAGGAATAATTCTACCTTAAGATCTAGCCATACCACTCCTGGGCATATACCCAAAAGATGCTCCACCATACAACAAGGAAATTTGCTCAACTATATTCATAGCAGCTTTATTCATAATATCCAGGATCTAGAAACAACCTAGATGTCCCTCAACTGAAGAATAGATAAAGAAACTGTGGTACATTTACACAATGGAATACTATTCAGCTATTAAAAACAAGGAAATCTTGAAAATTTCAGGCAAATGGATGGAACTAGAAAAGATCATCCTGAATGAAGTAACCCAGACACAGAAAGACACACATGGCATATACTCACTCATAAGCAGATATTAGCCACATAATACAGGATAACTACACTATAATACAGAGACTGATGTACCAACCAAGGACCATGTATGATGTGGACCTAGAACCTCTGGTTAGATGTAGGAGCACAGTCTGCTTGTGGATTCCACAATATGGAGAGTAGGAACTACTTCTAACATAGACTCTGACCCCCCAAATTTAATTACTTCCCCCTGACAGGGCGGCCTTGCCAGGCCACAGAGGAAGATGTTACAGGCAGTACAGATGAGACTTCATAGGCTGAGGTCAGATGTTAGGGGAAGAGGGCTCCCCTTTCTGAGGACTAGGCAAGGGAGGGAGGGGCCATGGGGATGGAGGTGGACACAATCATGATGTGAAGAATTCGAACTGCAGAACAAGTGGTAATTTATATTGCTAATCCCACTACATGGACATAGCTCTGAGACTGGCTGAGACATGAATGTCTATGCATATACAATGCTTTCTGTTGCCTACAGAATCCCTGTGAGTTATAATTTGATGCCATTCTTTGTATGGCGTGAATGAAGATTTACAGATTTTTTTTCTGCTCACACAAAGAGCAGAGAACCAGGCTTAATTGTTCTGTGCCTCACACTGTATAATGCTTGTGAGAAATTGTATGTTTTCAGAACAAAAGAACTGGACACTTATGCTGGATCAGACCTGACAAGATTCATTTCTCTCAGCATGCTGGACGCTAACATCTTGCATTCTTCATGTTCCAGCACCAAGTGCTTCCATTGCTGTTCCTCATCAGGACAGCTCCCAAGACAGCATTGAAGAAAGCTCCCAATATGAATTGGTCCAGCATTTCAGACTGTCCAACACAGGACTCTAATTAAGCCTAGAATTTTACAACAGATAGAAACTAGACCAGAAATGCTATTCCTAGCTTGTTTAACCATTTTCCCCAATTTTATTTGGGTGCCTACAAATGTATTTATTATTTGTCCCAAATCAGCCAGAAGAAACATTTAGAGAACAATACCCCCATTTCCCTTAAGGGGGCTTGGGTAGGTTTTGGGTTATTTTCTTGGGTGATAGAGGATTATTTTCATTGGGAGTAAATTGGGACCAATAAATTATTATTGGTCTTATTTAGAGAAAAAACAAGCTTGGACTCCAGGATGTCTCCCCTTTCTTTATCTCATTCAATGTGATTTTGTAGTAAATGGAAAAATGGAGTGCCAGGTCTTCCTTTCAATGTGAAAGGACATTCCAGTTTCAGATTAAGAAATGTCATTTAAATGCTGAGCATCATGTCTGTGATGCTGTAGCCATGAGAATGTTCCAAACACCAAACTGTTCTTATCCTAAGCTGACACACTTTCCAGGAAGTTGCAAAGCAACAATTTTTATAATATTGCCAAGAAAATATGAAAGGAAAAAACATGCTGTACTAATCCCCGAAGCTCACTAATGACATTTGGATTTTGGTTGTGTTAGGAGACATTTTTAAAGGCTCTCTGTCCATATTTCGGTTCTTTTATTTCTCAATCCTCACTCCCTGATCTAGGATCTGTTCAATATTGTCCAGAGTGGCCTCTGGCAAGTAGCACCGAAAGTGGAGCTCTTAGACACTGGGGATTCAGTGAAGGACACTGCAAGAAAAAAGTAAGCTCATGTAAAATAAAAAGGTAAGAGTGTGGTGATAATCTCTTGAGAATAAAAATGCGCCAATTGTCACTTGCTATTTGTACATATGCTTAAAATTATGCTGCAGACCCAAGGAACAAAGGTAAGTCAACAACAATTGTTTGAATTTTTAGAGTTTATAGAAAATGTTTGTCCGTGGTTCCCTGAAGAGGGAACAGTAAACTTGGAAAGGTAGAAAAAAGTAGTAGTTAAGTTACAAGATCATTAAGATGATTTTGGACCTAAGAAGGTTTCTATAAATACTTTTAGTTTGTGGGCTTTGGTTAGAGATAGTTTAGATCCTAGGCATAAAAGATAAAAGATTCAGTTTCAATGAAAAAATATAGTCTCCTTAATGGACAACTAGAGAGAAAGGAAAATTAAACTATCTGTGCCACTAGAAGAAAACTACACAGAACCAACAGTTGAGCTAGTAAAAGAAAAAATAGATGATTTTCTCCATCCAGGGGACACAAAAGACTTAGAGGAAGAGGAGATTAAATATAACACTAAAGATTAATTCCCTCCATTCCTAATTATAAATGTGACAGAGTTTGCAAATATGGGGTCTGATGGGGTTGAAGACCACATAGTTTCATTTTACAATTAAGCTTAGTTGTTTAGGGATTAAGATGTTTTTAGGTCTAGATAGATGTTTTAAGTTGATAGTGATGAGATATGATAGATACTGATTTACATTCAGAATTTTAGATGCACCAAGACAGGAAAGATTTTTTTTCAAGACTGTCAAATACAAATAACCAAAATACTAAGAATGTAACATTTATATAATTCCTGATTGTGTCATGGTTCTTCTTGCTATAGGTAGTTTATTGTACATATATGTAATAATAAAAATGTATATGTAAAATAAATATGTAAAAATAAAAAAGTTTAACAAAAAAAGAACCCCCCCCCAAAATGGAGTTATGTTAGAGGAGAAAAAATAAAATAAAATATATCATTAAATTAAATAAATAAAAACAAAAATAATTTTACTAATACAGTGGAATCTCTGTCTTTAAAATTACAAAAGCTACAGTCAAAACAGCTTTAAGAGAGAAGGTTTATTTGCTCAACCATGTTCATAGCAGCCTTATTCATAATAGCCAGAACATGGAAACAGCCTAAGTGTCCCTCAGTAGAAGAATGGATAAAGAAACTGTGGTACATATACACTATGGAATACTACTCAGCTATTAAAAACAAGGAATTCCCAAAATTTGTGGATAAATGGATTGAGCTAGAAATGATCATAATGAGTGAGTTAACCCAGAAGCAGAAAGACTTAAATGGTATATACTCACTTATATCTGCATACTAGCCCAGGGGGCATGTCCCACGAAAGCCTTCACTTACCAGGAAACTGGGACAGAGGGGAAGACATCCTATTGGGACTCTAAATGAGAGACGCATGGGAGAATAGCAAAATAAAAGGATACAGAGGGTCCTAGAAACCTACAAGTAGAACATTATGATAGACAGATTTGGGCCCAGGGGTCCCGCTCAAACTAAGGCACCAGCCAAGGACAATACAGGAGGTAAAATTTAAACCCCTACCCAGATCTAGCAAATGGTCAGAACATTCTCCACAGTTGAGTGGAGAGTGGGATATGACTTTCTCATGTACTCTGGTGCCTCACATTTGACCATGTCCCCTGGAGGGGGAGACCTGGTGGCACTCAGAGGAAGGACAGCAGGTAGCCAAGAAGAGACTTGATACCCTATGAGAATATACAGGGGGAGGTAATCCCCCTCAGGAACAGTCATAGGGGAGGGGAATAATGGGAAAATGGGGGGGAGGAATGGGAGGATACAAGGGATGGGATAAACATTGAGATGTAACAAGAATAAATTAATTTAAAAAATTAAAAAAAGAGAGAGAGAGAGGGTTTAATACTAATAGCCTAGCACCTACTATCGTAGCTAGATTGGAACATCTACTAAAAATTGACAGTTGAGGAGGATTGACAGTTGATGGGGAAAGGGATGGTTGGCAGAGTAGTTTATTTTAGTTTACAAGTAGATTAGAATACATTTAGATTCTGCCCGGCCATAGTGCTGACAACTTTAAAGTACATTTCAGTCTTTCTGTGTCAGTTATCAACTTCCTACTACTCTAAACCTCATAACATACATATATCCCCAGCACTTGCCCATCTGATCCTCAGGCCGCTTCTCTACTCCTTCCTTGTCAACTGTCAAATGTCAATCCTTGGCTACTACCTCTCTCCAGGAAGTCCCACCTTCCACTTCCTGTCCTATGCCCTGCTGATTGGCTAAACAGTGCTTTATTGACAGTTGTTACATCCACTCAAGACATTCCTCCACAAAGGGCCTCTCAGGCCTAAATGTACGCCTATATTAAGAAAAAAAATCCCAAGGGTTATTAGATACAGGGCTGATGTTTCTGTGCTAGATGAAGATCAATGGCCCTCCAATTGGCCTAAGCAATCCCCACCTACAAAAAAATTAAATAAAGTCAAAACCCTAAACAAAGTAGTGACAAATTGTTTTTGAAAGACAAAAACATAAAAAGACTTTTAAGCCATACACTGTTCCAGGGTTGCCAGTTAATCTTTGGAAAAGAGAGATGATGGAGTCACATGGGAGTATATCTTTATAGTCCCAACAATACAGTTACTGACCAGATGTTTAACCAAACATTTTTGCCCAATTTAGAATTGGGTAAAAATAGTCAGGAAATATAGGAACCCTTGTTGCCAATGCAACAACCCCTAAAATGAGATTGAGATATTTTTAAAAGGGATCACTGAACAAATAGCCTGTGCTCTATAGAGATCCTATAACTTAAAAAGCAAAGAACATGTATGAAAAGATTCAGGCAACAAAACATTTAGTACAGAAACAGCTTGATAATGGCCAGCCACATAACTCCTAATTCTCCATGAAATTCTCCAATTTTCATTGCTTAAAAAAGTAAAAAGAAAAAAAGGAGGCTGTTACAAGACCTTTAAAAAGTAAATGAGACTATGAAACTGATGAGAGCTTTACAACCAGGTCTACCCATTCCTTCTGCCATACCTAAAGATAGTAATAAGATTATTTTGGATTTAAAAGATTGTTTTTATACTATTCCTCTGGCTCCTAAAGACTGTAAAAGATTTGCTTTCAGTGTGCCTTTAACAAATTTTAAAAAGCCTATGAAAATATACCATTGGTTACTGCTGTCTAAAGGCATGGCAAATAGCCCAACTTTATGTCAAAAATTTGTAGCTCAGACAGTCACTCAAACTCGAGTGACATATCCTCAATTATATGTTGTACCTTATACAGATGATATTCTTTTAACATCTATTTTTAGCTACTCAATGTACTCCTGCTACTACTTTTTGGCAAAAGGCTCCTTCACTGTACATTCACCTCTCAACTCTCCAACAAAGGTGTTGACACCTTATTATAAATCTGTAGCTTGTTTAGTCCAATTAATTAAAAAATTCTCATAAATATTTTGGTATTGAACCACATTTGATTAAAATTCCATTTACTAAACAACAAGTTAACTGGTTATTCCAAAATAACGATACATGAGCTATTGCATTCACTCAGTATATGAACAAAATAAATAATCATTATCCTAATAATAAATTGTTACAGTTTTAAATGTCCATTCTGCAGTATTTCCAAAAATCATAAAATATGATCCTATACCAGATCAGACAGTCTTTACTGATAGATTATCTACAGGGATGGTTGTTTGTGTAATACAAGATCAAAAGTATATTTTACAAACAAGTTCAACATCAAATCAAGTGGTTAAATTAAGGGCAATTACAGCTGTCTTCAATATAATAGTTAATGCTTCCTTTAACCTATACACTGATAGTCAGTATATAATTCGAGCTTTACAGATTTTAAAAACAGTTCCATATATATATGTATATGGTGGTTGCATATATTGAGACGACTAATATTCAAATACAAATATTGTTCTCTCAAATACAAAGGTGTTTATGTACAAAGACTCCTCCTTCTTATATCAGGAATATTTGAGCTCATTCTAGATTGCCTGGTCCTTTAACAAAAAATTGATATGACAGATTAGACAAGCACAGTTTACTCAGGTTAAACTTGTTCAAAAAATCTCATGCTTTATATCATCAAAATAGTCAAAGTTTAAAAAACAGCTTCATATTATTCAAGAGGCTGCTAGACAAATTGTTCTACTTGTCCACAATTTCATACTGTTCATCAATACAAAATAAATCCTAGGGGTTTGATTCCTAATCAATTATGAAAAGTAGATATTACTCATATACCAGAGTTTAAAATTTAAAATATGAACATGTTACTCTAAGTACTTATTCAAGATTTATTATGGCTACTAGACAAACAAAAAACAACTAAACATGTTTCTCATTGTCTAAAGTGTTTTTGCTACACTTGGTATCCCTGCTACTATAAAAAAATAATGGTACAGGGTACACAAGCCAAAAGTTTCAAGGCTTTTGTGTTCAATTCTCAATCAATCAAAAGACTAAAATTCCTTATAATCCCCAAGGCCAGAGGATTGTGCTTATGGCATTTTGAAAATCAATTACATAAAAATTAAAAAAAAAGCTATACCCCTCCTCTCCGCATAATAGTTTAAATCATGCTCTTTTTATTTTAAATTTCTTAAATGTGAGTTCTCTTGGTCATTTTGTTGGAGAAAGGTTATGGCATCATAAAGCTCAGAATACCTATGCTCAGGTTAAGTGGAAAGATCCTCTTATGGGGGGATGGCAGGCATGGCCCCAATCCAGTGATAATATGTGGACAAGGATATGTTTGGTTTTTTCCACAGAATACTGAAAATTCAGATGGTTGCCGGAAAGGTTGGTGCATTTTGCTGGAACTGAATATAAGACAGCTGATGCTATGGATGATGGAGACAATATGTTAGATGATACAGGCTGATGAGAGCTGTATTGGACCTACATTTCAGATCCTCCACTTTTTTATCCTGCAGTTTGTAAAAGAAAAGAAATCATGGTACTGGTGAATGATACATGCTTGCTCACACGTCCTGACCTAACACAGTCAAATACACAACAGTCATCAAGATTTAATTATTCAGGTTTTGAAAAAAGGTTGCCCATCTGTTTTTAAAAAATACTTCTCTGCCTAGTTGTGTTGGAGTCTATGATCATAGTCTTATTGCATGTGGAGGACTGTGTGTCAATGTTGAACTGTTACTTCCCAAAGGTAATCTTGTCAAGGTAAAGATTTCACCACAAAAAAATTTACCATGTGGACCCGAGACACAATAGAGCAACAAAACTTTATTGTGGAGAAGATGTCTAGGGACAAACTATTACAATATAATGTGACTAAAAGCAACAGATTTCCAGGGACTGGTCAAGTAATCAAATAGGGGGTATGAAAGAATCACCTCAAATGAATTCAGAAAATTGGAAAAAAGGACTATTTGCTGAACTGTGGTGGTTGGATTCAGGACATCTTCAGACATATGTATGAAAACGTGTTGTGGCCATGGGCCTGGTAAGAGGCCAAAGAAAGGACTCATAGACACAACAGTCCTGGATGCCCTCTATCAGAAATTGGTATTTCAACAGCCTTTCTTTGTTATAGTCCCAGTTAATGTTTCAGGATCTTGATATAATGAAAAGGGTTTACAAGTTTTGAAAGAACTAAAAAATGCTTTAAGTAGACAACAAAGAATGATAGGATTGATTATAGCTGAGATTTCTGCTAGTACTCTTATTTACTCTTATAGCTACTGCTACCACTGCTACAATTACTTTGTCTCAAAAAGTACAAACTGCTTCTTTTGTAAATCAGTTATCTAAAAATGTCACTTTGGCACTTGGAACTCAAGAAGACATTGATGTTAAGATAAGTTAGAAACATTATATGAGATGGTACAATTTCTAAAAGATAAAGTTCTAGGAGTAAAAGTTAGAGCTCATTTAAATTGTCTTGCAAATTATGATTGGATTTGTGTTACTTCTAAGGTGTATAATGAGAGTGTGTATACTTGGAGCTTAGTTAAAATTCATTTACAAGGAGTATGAAATAACACAAATGCTTCTATTGACCTAATACAGTGGCATCAAAAAAATCTTAAACTTAAAAAATTTTAAACAGCTCAAATTTGACACAGATAAAACAACAAATATTCTAAATAGATTAAAGGGCACTCTATCTTCTTGGTCATCTTCTACCTCTTTTGTAGGAGGAGTTATAAACTTAAGCATATATGTTTTACTTGGCATCTGTATATTACCGATTTTGGTCAAAGCAATGGTCAACTCCTTTTAAAAGGTTCGAGCTAAAGTGCATAATGTCAAATTGCAAACACTGCTATAATTCCTCTACAGAGGCTTGTAGTCAAAGATAGGTAAAATCTATTAGGGATAGGTCAACCTAAAATGGAATATAAATGCTCAAATCCCTGTAACAACGACAGGTAAGACCTATACCCTGAATAGGACAACCTAAGACAGACATAGTCAGTCTGCACCTTAGCTAGTAGGCTTTTTAAAAAAAAATAATAATGAAAAGGGGGAAAGTCTGGAGCCATTTGTAAACAATCTCTGTCCATAAGCACTGCTCTCATGCTCTCTGCTCCAGCATAAGAATCACATGGATTGCTGAGACCATGATTAAATGAAATGTTCTGCCAAGTATACACCCAAGGTCTTCAGGATTTCAGAGAAAGTACACTGTGGCATGAAGGCTGAGGGTCGATTGAGATCATACTGTTTGTCCTGTGAGAATGTCATCATTGTCTCCTGAGAGCGACCTTCTGCTTTGTATAAATTGAACTGGTGAATGAAGTTAAGGGGTCATGCAGTATGGACTGCAGGCCCTCTCGAGCCTATCCTGTGTTTCTGACTATGTCTTGCCTCAGTTCCTTATTTCAGTTCCTTTCTCAATCCTCACTCCCTGATCTAGGATCTGTTCGATATTGTCCAGAGTGGGCTCTGGCAGCTAAGAAACTCCAATTATAAGGTGGCTGTTAAAAACAGTATTGATGTCTTCTAATTTAGATCTTCGCCAGATGGGGCTAAAAAATCAGTTGTTATTAGGAAGACGCCAGTATCTGTGGTGGGATGAAGCATCGTTAGGTGTATGCCTGTAGTGATTTGAATATGAGTGGCCCCTATGTTTTTATAGATTTGAATACTTGGTGGCAAGGGAATGGCACTATTAGGGGGTATGGACTTGTAGGAGGAAGTGTGTCATGAAAGGTGAGCTTTGAGGTTCCAAATGCTCAAATCAGGCCCAGTGTCTTCCATCTTCCTTCTGCCTGCCAATCCAGATATGGAACTATGGGCTCCTTTTCCAGAACTATGTCCGCCTGAGTGCCACCATGTTCACCACCATGACTATGATGGACTAAGCCTCCGAACCTGTAAATATTTTCATTTATAAAAGTTGGCATTGCCATAGCATCTCTTCACAGCAGTAGAAACCCTAAGTAAGACAATACCCAAGAGTGGTATAGCAGGGTCTTGACATGGATCAACTCCCATCTTCTTGAGGAATCACCACACTGATATCCATAGTGGCTGCACAAATTTGTTCCCACACGCAGTAGATGAGTGTTTTCCATACTTTACATCTTTACCAGCATGAGCTGTCACTTGTCTTATTATTCTTAGGTGTTCTGATGGGTAAAAGATGAAATCTCAAAGTAGTTTTCATTTGCATTTCCATGGTGGCTAAGGATGTTAAACAATTCTTAAAGCGTTCCTCGGCCACTTGGATTTCTTCTTTTGAGAATTCTGGTTTGATCTGTACCTCATTTTCTGTTTTTTCTTTTCATTAATTCATTTATCTAATCACTTTACAACCTGATTTAAGCCCTTTCCTTTTTCTCCTCCCAATCCCACCCTCACACTCCCTTCCCCCATTCCCTTCTCCCCTCCAACCCACCCTGGCACATCAAGCCACAGCAGAAGCACATCCTCTCCCACTTAGTCCAGAGAAGGCAGCCAGCTAGGGGAAAGGGATCCAAAGGCAGGCAGTCGTCGGAGACAGCCCATAGTCCCATTGTTAGGAAACCCACAGGATAATCAATCTTCAAATCTGCTACATTTGTGTAGGGAGCCTAGGTACAGACAATGCATGTTCTTTGGTTTGTGATTCAGTCTCTACCAGCCCCGATAGGCCCAAGTTAGTTTATTATTCTCGTGGTGTCCTTGACTCCCTCTAGGTACCCTCAATCCTTCCTCCCACTTTTCCACAAGACTCTCCAAGCTCCACCTATTATTTGGCTATGGGTCTCTGCATCTGTTTTCATGAGCTTCTGGATGAAGTGTGTCATAAGACAGTTACACTAGGCTCCAGTCTGCAAGCATAGTAGAGTGTCATTGATAGTGTCAGCAGTTGGCTCTCTCCCATGAGGTGGTTCTCAAGTTGGACAAGTCATTGTTTAGCCATTCCCTCAATTTCTGCTCCATCTTTATTCCTACACTTCTTGTAGGTAGGACAAATTTTGATCGAAGGTTTTATGGGTGGGTTGGTGTCCCCCTCCCTCCACTGGAAGTTCCACCTTGCATAGGAGGTAGCCATTTCAGGTGTCTATGCCCCAACTCCTGGGAGTTTCATCTAGGATCACCTGCATGGACTCCCAAGAACCTGCTCCATCCCAGAGATATTTACTCACCGATTTCCATTATCTCTCCAAGTCTTCCCCCCAACTCTCCCTATGACCATTTCCCTTCCCATCACCTCACCCTCCAAGTTCCCTCTTGCTATCTACTTCAGATGTGTATTTTATTTCCCCTTCTGAGTGAGAGTCAAGCATCCTCCTGTGGGTCCTCATTGTTACTTTGTTTCTTTGGGTATGTGAATTGTAGTATCCTGTACTTTATGGCTAATGTCCACTTATAAATGAGAACATACTATCTGTGTCTTTCTGGATCTGAGTTACCTCACTCAGGATGATCTTTTCTAGATCCATCCACTTACTTAAAATGTTCATGATGTCTTTGTTTTTAATAGCTAAGTAGTATCTCATTGTGTAAATGAACCAATTTTCTTTATCCATTCTTTAGTTGAGGGACATCTAGATTGTTTCCAGGTCCTGGCAATTACAAATAGAGCTGCTGTGAATGTAGTTGAGCAAATGTCCTTGTTGTATTATGGAGTATCTTTTGGGTATGTGACCAGGAGTATTATAGCTGGGTCTTAAGAAAAAACTTATTCTTATTTTTCTGAGCAACTACCAGTCTGGTTTCCACAGTGGTTATACAAGTTTGCTCTCCCAACAGCAGTAGAGGAATATTCCCCTTGCTCTACATCCTCACCAGCATGTGCCATCACTTGAGGTTATGTTTTGGTTTGGGTTTGGGTTTATTTATACACTTTACATCCCTTTTCCTCCAAGTCTCACCTATCACACACACCTTCCCCCATCCTCCCCTCTCCTCTTCAGAGAAGGGAGAGATTTCCCCAATGAGTACCAAGTCACCCTGGCATCTCATGTTCTTGCAGAACTATGCACATCATCTCCCACTGAGGTCAGGCAAGACAGCACAGCTAGGGGATCAGGATCCAAAGGCAGGCCTCAGAGTCACAAAGTGCCCCTACTCCAGTGTTGGGGGATCCACATGAAGACCAAGCTGTGCATCTGCTACCTGTGTGCAGGGGGCCTAGGACTAGTCCATGCATGTAGATATCTGTTAGGTCCAATTGACTCATAACATTGGTTAGTTTCATTATCTCTGAGTTCAGTTTCTGGCTTGATGATCCGTCTGTCCATTGGCTAGTTGTTCCTTATGTTGGTAAGACTTGTCAGGGAGGCAAGTAGACCTAGGGACTGACAATGAACCTTAGGGAACAGTCCACTGCTTACCTCTGCTGGCTGTGTCCAGATAGACCTGAATGTTTCTGGGTTTCTGCAGGTTTCCTCAGGAAGGGAGGCAGAGATGTGGGCCTAACAGTGGAGCTCAGGAAATAGAGCACAGTTCATCTCTGCTGGCTGCTGACTGTGCTCCAGGAGGACCAAGAAGGCAGGTAATTATGGAGAAGTGTCTAAACTGGATTATCTGGGAGACATGCAGGCCTCCTTGGGAAGGTGGGCAATGGGGCTCAGGGGATCTAATCATACATTAAAGACATGTTTTTAAAACAAAATGGGGAAAGATAAAGACTCCAGAGATAGATTTTAAAATGCCTTATTAAGTTTAATTTTTAATGCTAATTAAACAGTAATAACAGCTGCTGAAAGGCACTGGATTATAGAAAAACCTGCTGAGTTTACTCAGCCTGTGTATTACAAGGAAAACTGGGAAGTTATTACAATGGGTTCGAGGCTATGCCTTTGTTTATACAGGAGAAACAATAGTTCAACTGTCTGGAAAGCTTCTAAACACTTCAACCTTGTTTCTTGCCATGCTGTCTATAGTTACTGTATAGCTAACAAGAAAAAATTATATATATTGGGTTTATATTCCTTATCCTTAAATTAACATAGGAGTAAGGTGGAGAGACATGGATATTCCTGTGATGGCCAATGAAGTTTCTTGGTTATCTGGTACTTATAACCACAGTGGACCTGCTCAACCTGCAGAAGAGGGTAAAGAAAATGTGAAATTATCCTGTGGGTAATAAAAGTAATTTCTATTTGTATGAATAATGTAACTTGGTTTTTAAATATAACTTTTAAATTTTGAATAACTAGAATTAATCATAGTACTACCCAAAAATCTTAAAGAAAACTTTTTTATGCTTCATGGATTTGTATTTGAGCAACAAAATTTAATGCCATTGGTTCCATAAATTTATCATGTTACAAATTATGGATTACTAAGTAAGAATCTGATTGGATACATTGGCAGCAATATATAGATGAGAATCCTTGGGTACTTGTTAATATCTCCTAAGGAGAAGTTATTTATTGGTGCCCTTAAGCTCAAGGATCTTCCAATTCTTGAGGACTATATTCTCACTTAGAATTGAAATAACATTGGTCCAATTCAAATAAAATTGTGGAAGTTGTCTCTGCTTTTAGAGAATCTATTCAATGGCATGGAGTCATAATGTCAGACCTTCTGTTATATTTTGGTAATTCTATTCCGATAAATTTGTGGAAAAATGAAAGGTGCTTTTCACTCACTTGAAGAACAGAATGGAAAGGCAAACTTAACAATGATAAATATCATTTGTCCATTAATTTAGATCAAAGACTCACCTTTATGGCTTGTGTGCTATCACTTTATCTGTTACTGGAAGGACCATGCAATGGAACCCTAATAATTATAGCATCACTTGTACATGCTGTACTCTTCATACCTGTGTCACTGCCATTATATCTTTAAATGTTGCTTTTGAAAGTTTATATATCCTCAGATCAAGAACAGCAGTCTGGATACCAGTAGAGGTTGTAAAGACCAGGGCAAGACCCACTTGTAATGATGCAAGTACAGAATCATGCTGAGAGAATATTAAGAAGAATATGTTGGATGGTGGGATTGGTGATTTCTGTGATCCTAGGGATCATCACATTAACCACTACTGCTACTGCAGCTGGAACTGCTCTTTACAACGTTCAAACTGCTGAATTTGTTAAAGACTGGCATATTAATTCTCGTGAACAAAGGAAGATTGGTAGGGAAATAGCTGATGAAATAACTGGGTTGAGGCAACTCAGTACTCACTGTAGTACTCATTGGAGATCATTTAGAATTACTAAGAGAAAATATGAAATTGAAATATGGTTTGTATGCTACTCCTTATTGTGTCATGCTTTTAAGATTCAATGACAGCAAATATAATTGGGGAAAGGTTAAAATGCATTTGATTCTTCTCAAATGATTAATGACTTACAACAAGATGCTACAGAAACATTTTCAAAGAAGCTGCCTAAAGCAACAGGGATGAATGTTATAGAGCATCCTGCAGATGTTGTAGCTTCATTTAATCCCAGGAATCAATTTGAAAAGTTTCTTGCTCCCGCTATTTTTTTATAATTATCTTTGTGGTGATAATTTTACTGGCTTTGAAATGTGTGCTGGTTTATTTGTATAAAATTGTTAGCCAACTAGATAGACAAAGGGCCATATTAATTATACAACTTCATACTCCTCAACATAATTGTAATCCATGTAAATCCATTTAAAGCAGAAATAGGGAAGGTGTAGTAAAATGTACAGTAAATCTTTATGTTTAGCTTTAAGTGAAATGTTTCAGCAAAGTCTTTGCTATGTTTGCATTAATAACTAGAGGCTGAGAAATTGTTTTCAGACCATTTGAACCTTAAAGAAATGTTCTCTCTTTAGAGGATTTTCACTTGATGCAATGTGAGAGCTGCACAGACCTTGGTCCTAAGACACTCCTGGCAAACCTGGAGTTCTTACTTTTGATTATGTCTAGCCACGGTCAAAAGGGACTGAGAATCAAATGGGCTGTCTGCTCTCAAGAGCAGCAAGGGCAAGATAACTTTGATAGTAGTAACCTTTTCCAGCCTAAATTAACATTGTATAATGTTAGAATAAAATAACTGGAGTGTCCCATATTCAGGATCACAAGCAGGTCTGGTCTCTAGTCACCCAGAAAAGCCTGAGAGAGAGAGAGAGCTCCTGGGTTCCCTAACAGCCTCACAACTGCCACATGCCTGGCCAACGGGCAACTCTTGAACTCCCTAGTGCACAGAACTAGCTTGAGTCTGCAAAATCACCAGTGTCTGTGGGTTCTAGCACTGAGCAGACCCCACAGTCAGGATCACAAGAGGAACTGATCACAGGCATCCCAGAAAAACCACAGAGAGAGTTCCTGGATTCCTAAACAGCCGCAGCACACCTATGGGTCCCCACACACCTGTATGACTTGCAGCTCTTGAACTCCCTGTGGCACAGAACTAGCTTGAGACTGCAAAATCTCCAATGTTTGTGAGTTCTAGCACCAAGCAGACCCCACAGTCATAAACACTAGTGGATCTGACCTCAGCTCTCATAGCCAATACACAGAAAATTCCGAGGTCCAAGCAGGCATTGGGCATACACTCCAACCAGAGACATCACAATTGGAAGAGGTCAGCATAAGAACTCAAGCAACAATTCCCAGGACCACTGGATACCACCAAAAACAGAAACCGGCAGTCCCACCACCACAACAGGCCCTGTAGATACTATCTCAGCTGACTCACAAGAGAAAGATTTCAAATCTGAGATTATGAAAATGATAGAGGCCTTAAAGGGGGAAAATAAATCCCTCGAACTAGAACAGGAATATGCAAAGATAGGGAAGAATTGACCAAATTGCTTAAACAAATTAGTGAATGTCAGAAAACTACAATCAAACAGGGGAAGAAAAAATTTTAAGAAGGGTTTCAAGATCTAAAAATGGAGATAGAATCTACAAGGGAAACATGATCTGAGATAATCTTGGAACTCGAAAACTCAGGGAAGAGGACAGGATCTACAGACATAAGCATTAACAGCAGAATTCAAGAGATCAGAAAAAATATCAGAGATACAAGATATGACTGAAGAAATTGATACAGTACTCAAAGAAAATGTTAAATCTAGAAAGCTCCTGACACAGAATATCTAAGAAATCTGGGACACTATGAAAAGTCCAAACCTAAAAACTATAGGGATAGAAGAAAAAGAAGACTTCCAACTGCAAGCCTCAAAAACATTTTCAACAAAATCATGGAAGAAAACTTCCCCAAGCTAAAGAAAGAAATGCCCATAAATATACAAGAGGCCTACAGAACTCCAAACAGATTGGATCAGAAAAGAAAATCTACTCACCACATAATTATCGAAACACTAAGCTTACAGAACAAAGAAAGACTATTAAAAGCTGCAAGAGAAAAAGGCCAAGTCACATATAAAGGTAAACCTATCAGAACTACACCAGACTTCTCAACAGAGAATATGAAATCCAGAAGGGCCTGGATAGATATCATGCAGACTCTAAGAGACCACAAATGTCAACCCAGACTACTATATCCAGCAAAAAGTTCCAATCACCATAGATGGAGAAAACAAGATATTCCATGACAAATCCAAGCTCAAACAGTATCTAGCCACAAATCCAGCTTTACAGAAGATGCTAGAAGGAAAACTCCAACCCAAGGAGGGTAACGTTACACAGGAAAAAATAACCTCACATGCACAAAAACAAAAGAAAGGAAGTTCTCTCTCTCTCTCTCTCTCTCTCTCTCTCTCTCTCTCTCTCTCTCTCTCTCTCTCTCTCTCCCTCTCTCTCTCTCTCTCCCTCTCTCTCTCAAACACACACACACAAACACACACACACACACACACACATACACACATACACTCTCTCTCTCTACCACTATCAATGTCAAAATAAGAGGAACCAACAACCACTCTCAACATCATATCTCTCAACATCAATGGCCTCAACTCTCCAATGAAAAGGCACAGTCTAATAGAATGGATGCATAAACAGGACTGCTACATACAAGAAACACACCTCAACAATAAAAGTAAACATTACCTTAGAGTAAAGGGTGGAGAAAAGTATTCCAAGCAAATAGATCCAAGAAACAAGCTAGAGTAGTAATCCAGTATCTAATAACCAAAACTAATCAAAAGAGATGAGGAAGAACATTTCATACTCATAAAAGGAAAAATACACCAAGATGAAGTTGCAATTCTGAACATCTCTGCCCCAAATACTGGAGCACCCACATTCATAAAAGAAACATTACTAAAACTTAAATCACACATCGATCCCCACACATTGGTAGTGGGAGACTTCAACGCCTCACTCTCACCAATAGATAGATCATTGCAGCAGAAACTAAATGGAGAGATGATGAAATTAATAGACATCATGAATCAAATGGACCTAACTGGTATATGCAGAGCTTTTCACCCAAATATAAAAGAATTCACTTTTCTCTCAGCACCTCATGGAACCTTTTCCAAAATTGACCATATACTTGGTCACAAAGCAAACCTCAACAGATACAAAAAATATTGAAATAATTCCTTGCATTCTATCAGACCACCATGGATTAAAGCTGGATCAATAACAACATAAACAACAGAAAGCCTACAAACTCATGGAAACTGAACAACTCCCTACTCAATGATATCTAGGTAATGAACAAAATTTAAAAAGAAATAAAAAACTTTCTAGAATGAAATGAATCTGAAGTCACAACACACCCAAACTTATGGAACACAATGAAAGCAGTGCTAAGAGAAATTCATAGCTCTAAGTGCCTTTATAAAGAAATTGGACAGATCCCATATTACCAACTTAACAACACACCTGAAAGCTCTAGAACAAAAAGAAACAGACTCACCAAACTAAAGTAGATGGCTGGAAATCTTCAAACTCAGGGCTGAAATCAATAAAATAGAAACAAAGAGAACAATTCAAAGAATCAACAAAACCAAGAGCTGGTTCTTTGAGAAAATCAACAAGATTGACAACCCTTTAGCCAAAATGACTAATAGGCAAAGGGAGAGTAATCAAATCAGCAAAATCAGAAATGAAAAGGGAGACATAACAACAGTGAGGAAATCCAAAAATCCACAAAATTTGATAACCTAAATGAAATGGAAAATTTTCTTGATAGATACCAACTGCCAAAATTGAAGCAAGATCAGGTAAACAAATTAAATAGTCCTACATCTCCTAAGGAAATTGAAGCAGTCATCAAGAATCTCCCAACCAAAAATAGGCCAGGGATTGATGGATTCAGCACAGAATTCTACCAAACCTTAAAAGAAGAGCTAATACCAATTCTCTTTAAACTATTCCATTAAACAGAAACAGAAGGAACATTAACAAACTCATTCTATGAGGCCACAATCACCTTGATACCTAAACCAGAGAAAGGCTCCACAAAGAAAGAGAATCTCAGACCAATTTCTCTTATAAATATTGACACAAAAATACTCAATAAAATACCTGCAAACTGAATCCAAGAGCACACCAAAAATATCATCCACCATGATCAAGTAGGCTTCATTCCAGGCATGCAGGGGTGGTTCAATATACAGAAATCCATCAACATAATCCATCATACAAGTAAACTGAAAGAAAGCAAACCACATGATTGTCTCCTTAGCCTCACATTTGACCATGTCCCCTGGAGGGGGAGACCTGGTGGCACTCAGAGGAAGGACAGCTGGTAGCCAAGAAGAGACTTGATACCCTATGAGAATATACAGGGGGAGGTAATCCCCCTCAGGAACAGTCATAGGGGAGGAGAATAATGGGAAAATGGGGGGGGGGACGAGGAATGGGAGGATACAAGGGATGGGATAAACATTGAGATGTAACAAGAATAAATTAATAAAAAAAAAAGAAAGAAAAAAAAGAAGCCAAAAAAGCATTTGACAAAATCCAACACTCATTCATATTTAAAGTCCTGGAGAGAAAAGGAATAAAATGCACGTACCTGAACATAATAAATGTGATATACAGCAAGCCTATAGCCAACATCAAACTAAATGGAGAGAAACTTCCATCAATTCCATGGAAATCAGGGACAAAACAAGGTTGTCCACTCTCTCCATCTCTCAATATAGTACTTGAGGTTCTAGCTAGTGCAATAAGACAACTAAAGGAGATCAAGGGGATACAAATAGGAAAGGAAGAAGTCAAACTATCATTATTTGCAAATGACATGATAGTATACATAATTGACACTAAAAATCCTATGAAAGAATCCCTGCAGCTGATAAATGCCTTCAGCAAAGTGGCTGTATACAAAGTCTACTAAAAAAAATCAGTAGCCCTGCTATATACAAATGATAAACAAACTGAGAAGGAAATTAGGAAAACTACACCCTTCACAATAGCCACAAATAATATAACATATCTTGGTGTAACTCTAATCAAGCAAGTGAAAAACTTATGTGAAAAAACTTTCAAGTCTCTAAAGAAAGAAATTGAAGAAGATATCAAAATATGGAAAGACCTCACATGTTCATGGCTTGGGAAAATCAACACAGTAAAAATGTCCATCTTACCAAAGATTCAATGCAATTCCCATCAAAATTCCAAGACAATTCTTTGCAGACCTTGAAAGATCAATTCTCAACTTCATATGGAAAAACAAAAAAAACCCAGAATAGATAAAATAACCCTGTACAATAAAAAATCTTCTGGAGGAATCTCCATCCCTGATCTCAAGCTGTATTATAGAGCAACAGTACTAAAAAACAGCATGGTACTTGCATTGAAACAGACTGGTTTATCGTGGAATTGAATAGAAGACCAAGAAATAAGCCCATATATCTATGGGCATTTGATTCTTGACAAAGAAGCCACATCCATACAATGGAAAAGAGATAGTATCTTCAATAAATGATGCTGGTCTAACTGGATGGCTACATGTAGAACAATGCAAATAGATCCATATTTATCACCATGCACAAAACTAAAGTCCAAGTGGATTAAAAACCACAACTTAAAGCCAGACACTCTAGATCTATTAGAAGAAAAAGTGGGGAAGAGCCTTGTACTCATTGGCACAGGAGATAACTTCCTGAACAGAACATCAATACTTCAGGCTCTAAGATCAACCATTAATAAATGGTACCTCATGAAACTGAAAAGCTTCTGGCAGGCAAAGGAAATAGTCAGCAGAACAAAATGACAGCCTACAGACTAGGAGATTTTCACTAACCCTACATCTGACAAAGGGCTAATATCCAAAATATAAAAAGAACTCAAGAAATTAAACACCACCAAGCCAAATATGCCCATTAAAAATGGAGTACAGAGCTAAACAGAGAATTCTCAACAGAAGAGTATAGAATGGCTGAGAAACAGTTACAGAAATGCTCAACATCTCTAATCATCAGGGAAATGCAAATCAAAATGACTCTGAGATTCCATCTTACACCTATCCAAATGGCTAAGATCAAAAATTCAAGTGACAGCACATGCTGGAGAAAATGTGGAGAAAGGGGAACACTCCTCTAAAGCTGGTGGAAGTGCAAACTTGTACAACCGCTTTGGAAAGCAATTTGGCACTCTCACAGGAAATTGGAAATAAGTCTACCTTAAGAAGCAACTATACCACTCCTGGGAATATACCCTAAAGATGGCCCACCATACAACAAGGCCATTTGCTCAACTATGTTCATAGCAGCCTTGATCATAATAACCAGAATCTGGAAAACAACCTAGATGTCCCTCAGCTGAAGAATGGATAAAGAAACTCTGGTACATTTACACAATGGAATACTACTCAGCTGTCAAAAACAAGGAGATCTTGAAATTTTCAGGCAAATGGATGGAACTAGAGACGAACATCCTGAGTGAGGTAACCCAGGCTCAGAAAAGCATGCATGGAATATACTCACTCATAAGCAGATATTAGCCACTTAATTCCAGATAACGATATTACAATACAGAGACAGATGTGCCAACCAAAGACCAATATGATGTGGACCTAGATCCTCAGCTCAGATGTAGTAGATAGGCAACACAGTCTCTTTGTGGGTCCCACAATAATGGGAGTTGGGACTACTTCTGATATAGACTCTGGTCTTCCAACATTGATCACTTCCCCCCTGGCAGGATAGGATGGCCCTGGCAGGCCACAGAGGAAAAAGACTCAAGTAGTACAGATGGGACTTGATAGGCAGAGGTCAGATGTTAGGGGAGGAGGGCTCCCTTGTCTGAGGACTATGGGAGGGAGGGAGAAAGAATGAGGGAGGGAGGGAATATAAGATAGGGAGGGGATGAGGGAGGGGGCTACAGTTGGGCTGTAGAGAATTCAAACTGCAAAACAAACATGTAAATTATAGTGCTAAGCCCACTACATGGGAATAGCTCTGATACTGGCTGAGACAGGAGTGTACATACATAGACGATGCTTTTTATTGGTCACATAATCCCTGTGACTTATTATTCAATGCCATTCTTCATATGGCATGAGTGAAAATTAGCAGATGTCTTTCTTCTGCTCATACAAAGAGCAGAGAACCAGCCTTAATTGTTCTGTGCATCACATACACCTCATATATTTATAATTTTAGGACTGTATAATGCTTGTAAGAATTTATATGTTTTCAGAACAAAAGAACCGGACACTGAAGCTGAATCAGACCTGACAGGATTTATTCCCCTCAGCATGCTGGACACTGATATCCTGATTCCTTCATGTTGCAGGCCCAAGTGCTTCAGTTGCTGTTATTCATCAGAACAGGACAGCTTCAAAGAAAGCTTCTGATACAGATTGGTCCAGTATTTCAGACTGTCTCACACAAGACTCCTAGTAAGCCTGGAATTTCCCAACATGTAGAAACTGGACCACAAATGCTAGTCCTGGCTTGATTAACCATGTTCCCCAATTTCATTCAGGCCCCTACAAAGGTATTCTTTGCCCCAAATCAGCCAGAAGAAACCTTAAGAGAATGATGCCCCATTTTCCCTAAGGGGAGTTGGGTAGGTTTTTGTTTGCTCTCTTGGACTACAGATGCTTATTTTCATTGGGAGTTACTTATAACTTATTATTGGTCTTATTCAGAGAGAAAACTAGATTGGACTCAGGAATGTCTATCTTTTCCATTATCTTTATTTCATAGATATGGAGATAGGGGTTGAAAAGAAAGAAGGGGGGATATAGAAATATATAGGGATGATAAGATAAAAAGTAGATTATTGAATCTACTCCTCAACCTATGGCCTTATTTGTTCTAACAAAAAAGGTTATTTTTAATGCATTGGTAAATAAGTTTGCATATTGATACAAAATAAGTTTAATTTTGACACATTGATATAGAATTCAAATGTAAAATTATTTTCCACACACATAATATATATATACATATATATATATATATTTCTACTATAATATAAGGTATTGAACCCAAACAACTCAACTATAATGAAAAGCTTACTTCCAATACCTTGAAAGTGTTACCACAGGCTATTTAGGATAATTAAGTAATGAAAGCTAATTGTTGGTTGATCAAATCATGGTCATGTCAACTACCTGTCTGTTTTTAATCACAGAAATATACATCTTGGATTTGACTGATTGATATGATCATGTAGATAGATGAGGTAAAATAGATAAGGTCTTCAAAGCCTCAGAGACCTACAGAATATGGCATTTAAAGATGCTTTTAATATTTTAAAGAGTCTTTGACAACAAGACAGGTTAACTCCTGGCAACACCCAGCCTACCTCAAGAAGATGATGAGAATCAAAGAACCTCCTTGTGGGGATGTCTTCAAATGTGGCAAACCAGCCACTGGGAAAAATATCATTTCCGACATAGACAGAATTCTGCCTTAAAATTGGCACACTTAGATGCAGGCAGAATCGACAGGCAAACTCTGTCAAGACAAGGTAAGCAAGTCCTCATGAGGTGCTTCCTGCCTCTCAAAAATGTCTGTCAGATATATTGGGTCAGAAGACTGAAGAGGATTTTTGGGTGACTTTTCAGGCAACAAACTGTCTCTGTCATTTTTTGTCTTTTTTTTCCCCCCTCTCATTTTGGAAGCTGCTAACCTGCACTTCCAGTTCACTCAAGTAATTAAGTTTCATTCCTTTTCAAGTCTCTGATGGGGTTGAAGACCAGATAGTTTAGTCTTAGAATTAACCTTAGCTATTTAGGGGCTAAGATATTTTTAGTTCTAGATAGATATTTTAATTTGACAGAGATGAGATATGATGGATATTGATTCTCATTCAGAATTTTGAAATCACTAAGATAAGAAGGATTTTTCTTCAAGGTTGCCAAATACAATTAGCCAAAACACCATGAATATAACATTCATATAATCCCTGATTGCTTCATGGTTCTTCTTGCTGTATGTAATGTTTATTTATGTGTAATAATATAAATGTATGTGCCAAAAAATAAAATCTTTTGAAAAAAATTTTTAAAAAGAAGTGTAGGGATAAAGATGGAGCAGAGAGTGAGGGAATAGCAAACCAACAGCTGGCCCAATTGGAGACCCACCCTATGGTAGAGAGCCACTCACTGTCACTATTAATGATACTCTGCTATGTTTGCAGACAGAAGACAAGCATAACTGTCTTCTGAGAGACTTCATCCAGCATCTGATGGAAAGAGATATAGAGACCCACAGCAAAACAATAGGTCGAGCTTAGAGAGCTTTGTGGAAGAGTGGGGGAAAGGATTGAAGGAGCCAGAGGGGTCAAGGACACAATAAGAAGACCTACAGAGTAAACTAACCTAGGTTCATAAGGGCTCACATAGACTGAACCACCAACTAAAGAGCATGCATGGGCTGGACCTAGGCACCCTACACATATGTATCAGACATGCAGCTTGGTATTCATGTGGGTCCCCTAACAATCAGAGAAGGGGCTGTCTCTGACTCTGTTGCCTGCATTTGGATCCCTTTCCCACAGCTAGGCTCCCCTGTCTGACCTAACTGGGAGAGGAAGTGTTTAGTCCTGCTTCAACTTGATGTGCTAGGGTAGGTTGGTATCCATGAGGGGCCTCGCCATCTCTGAGAGGGGAGAGAAGGAGGATGGAAGAGGGGGTGTGAGGGTGGGAATGAGAGGAGAGAAAGGAGGGTCTGAGATCTGTCTGTAAAGTGATTAAGTAAATAAATTGATGGAGAAAACATGTGTATTGTAGATCACAGAGCTGGAGAAGTGGAACTTCGTGAGTTCTTTGGAACCCAGAAAACCATCCCTGGCAATTAAACTATTGCACTCAGAGTTTGGTTTTTATTTTATTTGATTCTAACTGTGCCCTGGTTTTTAACCTCTTGGAGTAGGAAAGTATTATTTAATTTTTTAATTATGAAAAATCCTATAGTTGAGAGAATTTAGATATTTTAAGGGTAGAGCTTTTATTTAATCTGTATTTATTTCAGTATCTGTATATGTGTGTGTCTGAGTGTATGTATGTGAACCATATGAAGCCAGAAGAGATGTCGGATCCTCTGGAATTGGAATTACAGACAGTTATGAGACATTACTTACCTGCTGGGAATTGAACGCAGGGCCTATTCAAGAGCAGTAAGTGCATTTAACCATTGCACCAGCCCACTGTCCAGCCCAGAGACTAAGCTTCTGGAGTATTTGAATTTTTAAAGATTGTAGATCATCCTGCACAAAACTCAAGTCCATGTGGATCTAAGGCCTCAACATGAAACCAGATATACTAAATCTATTAGAAGAGAAAGTGAGAAAAAGCCTTGAGCTCATTGGCACAGAAGACAACTTCCTGAACAGAATACCAGCAGCTCAGGATCTAAGATCAACAATTAATAGATGGGACCTAATGAAACTGAAAAGCTTCTGTAAAGCAAAGGACATAGTCAATAAAACAAAACAACTACAGACTAGGAAAAGTACTTCAACCCCACATCTGATAGAGGGCTAATACACAATATATATATAAAACTCAAGAAATTAAACACCAACAAACCAAATAATCTAATTTTCAAAATGGAGTACAGAGCTAAACAGAGAATTCTCAACAGAGGAATCTTGAATGGCCGAGAAACATTTAAAATGTACAACGTCCTTAGTCATAAGAAAAATGCAAATCAAAATGACTCTGAGATTCCATCTTACACCCATCAGGATAGCTAAGATCAAAAACTCAAGTGATAGCACATGCTGGTGAGGGTGCAAACTTGTACAACCACTTTAGAAATCAATCTGGTGGTTTCTGATAAAATTGGGAATAGATCTACCTCAAGACCCAGCAATATTACTCCTGGGCATATACCCAAAAGTTGTTCGCCATACCATAAGGACACTTGCTCAACTGTTCATAGTAGCTTTATTTGTAAGTGCCAGAAACTAGAAACAGCCTAAATGTCCCTCAACAGAAAAATGGGTAAAGAAAATGTGGTACAGCTACACAATGAAATACTACTTAGCTACTAGAAACTAAGACATCATGAAATTTGAAGGCAAATGGATGGAACTAAGAAAAGATCATCCTGAGTGAGGTAACAGAGACCCAGAAAAACATGCATGGTATGTACTCACTTATAAGTGGATGTTAGGAATAAAGTACAGAATTGCCATACTACAATCCACAGACCCAAAGAATCCAAGGAAGGCCCAAGAGATGATGCTGATCTCACTCAGAACAGGAAATAAAATAGACATCTGAAGTTAATGGTTGGAGAGAAATGGGTGGGAAGAAGAGAGGAGAGAAGAGAAATCAGTGGATGCAGCATATCTGGGACAGAGAAGGCTCCTGGGAGTTCATGGGGGGTAACCCTAGCTGAGACTCCTAGCAGTGGGGGTTAGGGAGCCTGAAGTGGCCACCTCCTGTAGCCAGGTGGGACTTCCAGTGGAGGGAGGTGGACACCACCCATAAAACCTTAGACCTAAAATTTGTCCTGCCCATAAGAAGTGTAGGGTAAAGATGGAGCAGAGGTTGAGGGAAGGGCAGACCAATGACTGGCCCAACTTGAAACCAATGCCTATCACTATTAACGATACTCTGCTATAATTGTAGACAGGAGCCTAGCATAACTGCCTTCTGAGATGTTTCATCCAGCAGCTGATGGAAACAGATACAGAGACCCGCAGTTAAACAATAGGCCAAGCCCAGGGAAGTCTATAGAAGAGTGAGAGAAAGAATAGAGGGAGCTAGAGGGGTCAAGCCACCACAAGAAGACCTAGAGAGTAAACTAACTTGGACCCATGGAGGCTAACAGAGACTGAACCACAAACCAAAGTACAGGAATAGACTAGGTCTTGACCTCCTACAATATGTAACAAATGTGCAGCAAGGTCAATATGTGGGTCCCCTAACAATGGGAGTAGGAGCTGTCTCTGACTCTGTTGCCTGTCACTGAATCATTTCCTCTAGCTGGGTTGTGTCAGACCCCAGTGGGAGAGGATGCGTTTAGTCTTACTGTGACTTGAGGTGCCTGGGTGGGTTGGTACCCCCTTGGGGACCTCCCCTTCTCTGAGAAAAAAAGATAGAGGAGAATGGGGGAGAGTGTGAGGGCAGGATCAGGAGGGGATGAAGGAGGAAGCTGGGACCAAGCCGTGAAGATATTAAATTAATAAATAAATAGACAAAAAACATCATTGGAACATTACTTTGAAATTCAGGTGAAAAAATAAACTGTAAGTAATAGCTAAAGAAGTTCTCAAAAATATCAAAAACATGAGGGAAAACTCTAATAATTCCTTAGACTTTTTAATGAAGTTGTATTAATTGAGTCAGCTTGATATTGGTACAGAAATAGAAACTATGGTTGATGTAACAGATCAAAAGAGCTCAAAATAGGCTTTAGTATCACAGAGATGACATGTCATGTTGTCTAATTGTGCTCAGGCCATTAGAACCACAGTTAAGGTGTCTTGACTAACAGGTGTTTATTTCTCATGTTCCGCAGGTGGAAATCCAAGATCATGATGCTGGCACAGTCAGACCATGGTGAGACTCTTGTTCGAGTCTGTATATATGAGCCTTCTCACTAGCTATGTCTTTGCTTAGTGGAAAGGCAGAAAGGTCTGGAGTTCCTCGTGTTGTAAGGGCACAAATCTCTCATTGAGGGCTCATCTTTATGGCATGTCAAACCTAATCACGTGGGCTAGAGTGATGACTCAATTGTTAAGAGCACTCACTGTTCTCCCAGAGAATCCAGGTTCAATACCCAGCACTGACATGGCAGTTAACAACTACCTTTACAGTTCTTCAGATCTCCAAGGATACTGCACATAAGTGGTGCATTTTACATGCTTGTAGTCAAAACATTTATACAGATAAAGTAAATCTTACATATAAAATAAGTCTTAAATTTTTAATGGTTTCTATAAGCAAATTATGGGTGATATGGTCAGGCCATAATACAGCAATGGAAAAAAGATGAAATTCTCACTTGAAGATTATAATCTATAATTGTTCTATTTTGCTTTTTGTTACTATGATAAAATGCTGACAAAACTAACTTTGGGAGGAAAGGGTTTATTTCAACTTACATTTCTAGATCACAATGCATCATTAATGAAAGTCAGGGCATGAACTCAAGGCAAGAACCTAAGGGCAGAAAACACGAAAGAGGACTGTAAACTGACTTGCTCCCTGGTTATCTTTCTTCTGCAGACCAAAACTCCCTGCCTAAGTAAGGATAGTAACATCCACAGTAGGCCAGGAACCTCCTATATCCATCAGTAATCAAGAAACTATCTCACAGACATGTCTGCAAGGCAATCTGATGGAGGCACTGCCCCTGTTGTGACTCTTTTGATAACTCTGTGTCAAGTTGAGAACTGAGACTAAGTAGGAGATCCATATAAAATAGTCCAACTGGATCATGGTCCACCAAAATAAATTAAAAGTCAATTTCTGCCATGTGTGGTGACACACACTTTTTATTACAGCAATCAGAAGGTAGGAACAGGTGGACCTCTGTAAGTTCATAGCCAGGTGGTTGGCATAGAGAGACTCTGCCTCTAAATAAACTTAAGAGGTCAATTCCTAAGGCAAATAAGATGCAAATATCCAAAAACAAACTCAAAAATATTAAAGTTCCTAGTGTGAAAAATGTAAACACATTTTAGACCTTGAAGACAAAGTAGTTTAAAGAAAAATATTTCATATAAAATAAAGGATTAGTTGGGAGTGGTGGTGCACACCTTTAATCCGAGCACTCGGGAGGCAGAGGCAGGTGGATCCCTGTGAGTTTAAAGCCAGCCTAGTCTACAAAGTGAGTCCAAGATAGCTAGGACTATCACACAAAGAAACCCTGTCTCAAAAAAACAAATAATAATAATAATAATAATAATATGTTGAGTTGGGTGTGATGATACATGCTTTTAATCCCAGCATTCCAGATGCAGAGGCAGGCAGACCTCTGAGTCTCAGGCCAAACTGGTACATAGTGAGTTCCAAGACAGCCATCACTACACATTGAAAACCTGTCTCAGTAATAATAATAATAATAGCAGAAGGAGGAAGAAGTTAGTAACTATGGTCAGATTAAAATAAAATACTTTTGCTTACCAATACTTTAGAGATGTGAAAATACAAGGTAAAAATCAGGAAGAAATACAACACACTGACAAAAATTAGTGTCAAGAATATATAGGGTCTGGGGCATGTTGACACATAGTCCTAATTCCAGAACTCAGGAGACATAAGTAGGAAGATCCTTGTGAGTTCAAAGACAGCCTAGACTGCATAGTGAGCTCCAGGGCACTCAGTTAGAGCTACATAGTGAGATCCTGTACCCAAAAAAGACACTCAAAGAGGATATATTTCAGTGGTGGATCCACTTACCTACCATGCACAAGGTCAAGGGTTCAATTCCCAAGGCCACCAAAAGTGTGTGTGTGTGTGTGTGTGTGTGTGTGTGTGTGTTATTCTAAACCAATGTAAACAAAAAAGTAGGATATTAATGAAAAATATAGGCATATCACAGGAAAAGTGCATATAAACCTATGAAGAGACACACAAAATTTTTGCAATTAATCATGGAAATAGCAATGAAAATCAGACTAAAATACACAGAGGTCTGAAGAAACATAAAAGCCAAATCTTGGAAAACATAGCAACCCAAGAGATTCATGGCTTATACATGAGAACAGTTATCAAGTAAACATTTTGGAAAGTGGTCAGGCATTATCTACTAGAGTTTTTCACACATTTAATTATTTAGTTCGTTATGTTACATATTTTAAACATTGAGAGAGAGAGGGAGACCTCTGTCAGTCAGTCTATCTGTCTGTCTATGACTGTATGTGGGCAAATAAATGCTACAGTGCTCATACCATGGAGTGCATGCGAAGGTCAGAGGATAGATTGTGGGATCAATTCTCTACTTCTATGTGGGTTCCAGAAATCAAACTCAGGTTGTCAAGCTTGACATCAAGCACTTTACCTACAAAGCCATCTCACCAGCCCTACTTTTTAAAATTGCCTTTATATATGTACTTTGTATATGAAAAGGAAGCCATGCCACACATTTGGAAGTCACAGAACAGTTTGCAGGAACCAGTTTTCTCTTTCCACCATGTGGGTCCTTCAGCTAAAACTCAGGTCATCAGGCTTGGCAGCAAGTAACTTTACCAGATAAACGTTTTTCTGGGAACATTATTTTCCTATTTATATTTTCCTGTTGGGTATATCAAAAACTAAACACTATTTTCATTATTAAAGTTGGGCAGGCCTTCATATTGGCTACTCTTGGGAACTTAAGAAGAACCTCTTGACTCTTTTTTTTTTTTTTAAAGAATCTGTTTCTCTGAAGGACTAGGAGAATTACTCAATGGTTACATTTTCCCTAAAAGACCGGAAGAGAAATGAACTGAGAGAATCCAGCGGTGCAGGCTAGATCTGGAGCATTGTCATCCTCACATTTTCAGAGTGTTACCTAGTCCTGCCCAGCCTTTTCTGGAACTTGGGTCCTAAGACTGGGCTCTTGGACTTGGTGTCTGTTCAATAGTTTGTCTTCCAGAACTTGCATTTAATTCTTTGAATGAACAATTTTCTTAACAAGAGAAGAAAAATCTACCTGAAATGCATGGTTTTGAAAAGCCATCCTTATAGTGAAAAGGCTTCCACAAGGCAAAGGACAATGTCCATAGAACAAAAGAAGCCTACAGTCTTGTGGAAGAGTAGGAGGAAGGATAGAGGGAGCCATAGGGGTCAAGGACACCACAAGAATATTTACAGAGTAAACTAACCTGAGCCCATGGACTACCAACCAAAGAGCATGCATAGGCTGGGCCTAGACCCCTATACATATGCAGCAGATGTTCAGCCTGGTCAACATGTGTTCCCTAAAAATGGGAATAGTGGCTATATCTCACTCTGTTACCTGCCTTTGGATCCCTTTCCCATAACAGGGCTGCCTTGTTGGGCCTTAATGGGAGAGGATATGTTTAGTCCTGATGCCACTTGAGATGCCAGGGTAGGTTGGTGCCCTTTGGGGGCCTCTCTTCTCTGAGAAGAAGGAAGATGGGGAAGGAGACATGAGTTAGGACTGGGAGGGAGGGGCCTGGAATCAGGCTTTGAACTGATGAAAGAAAGAAAGAAGAAAGAAAGAAAGGAAGGAAGAAAGGAAGAAAGAAAAAGAGAAAAGCCATTCTTTGACATTTATTTTTAACTTCAAATTGTCTTGTTAGTTTCCATTCTATAAAGCCAGATTTTACCTAATTCCTCACTGCAATTTAAATCGTTGAAACATATATAAGTGGTAAAGCAGACTTCCCCAGAGGAATAGATCATCTAAAATAGGGTTCAACTGAGTCTTTCTGGAAATAAGGGCTTTCTCTTAAAAGGAATGCCTGGATATAGGGAATGTCTTTCCATCTTCAGTACTGAGGCCATATTGTAAAAGAAAAGTAATTTTCTTTAAAGTTTGAGGATAAATTGATTCTAGTTTCTCAGGACGTGTCCACTCATATAAAGAGATCTCCTCAAGAAAGTAGGAAGAAAGAGCCCTAGCTCTCCCAGAGACACAACTGTCTTCTTGGGGTGCCTTCAGTTTTCACCATTAGTTGAATGCCAACATCTCCAACAGAAAATCAGCTCCCCTGTAATTTGTGTGTGTCCCACCTCAAACAGAGATTTAGTTCTTGCTGTGAGCTAGTATCACCTTCTTTATCAGCTATCCCTAAGATGACACACCTGGGGCCTTGATCTTTAACCTCAAGGATCAGATGCAGCCAATCAACCCTATCTTCGATACTGCCCTGTATCTCCTTATCTATTCTCCCATCCAAGTATTAAGCAGGCTTGACTTGGCTTAGTTTTCACCATGTTCAGGGTTGTATGACTGAGGACTCTGTCAGTTCTTTATAGCATTTCTCTTTATGGCATAGAAGCTACTTAGAGTTTTCCATTCTATGTCCAGAGAAAGTGGGCCTTCACATCCCTAGTCCCACATAAATTTTGTATGTGCCATGTTGAACCATGTAAAGGAATTGGGGGATAAAGTTAATGTCTAGGATCCTAAGATAAATAATAGGCAGCCAATAGATTGTACCATATTAGGCAGAGTCCCCAAAGTAATTGACTTCTGATATCCTCTTGACAGTATGGACAATGGAATTGGTTCCACATCCTGCAAATGATGATAGTTTGGCCAGGAGTGTACTCCTTTAAGGATACCCTCAGAATAATTAAAGACCATTCAAGAACTTGGTGCAAACTGAAAGTGGACAGTTTGACTATTTCCAAAACTTTGCACTAAACATACTGACAAGGGATAAATGGAGTTCTTGCCAGTAGCATTGGGAGCCATCATCAACAGGACAAAGAAAGACGCCTG
Source organism: Acomys russatus (assembly GCF_903995435.1). NCBI lineage: Eukaryota > Metazoa > Chordata > Mammalia > Rodentia > Muridae > Acomys > Acomys russatus. The sequence goes on from NC_067156.1 coordinate 25,992,604, forward strand.
GATCCTATGCAAGAATGTGCTGTCCCTAAAGCTGTTTTGTACCGCAAGAAAGAGTCCTAACCTTGGAGTTAGAGAAGAAAGAAAAAACTAGTACTCTTTGCCCTCATATTCACTATTCATGACAGAGAAAGCATTTAAGAGAGGAAGCACACGTAAAGCAATAGCCAGACATGTGCAGAAACACAATTTATAGAAAAATGGAGGACTACGGGCCAAGGCATGGTGGGATGAAAGGAAATGAAAGAGAACATTCTGGGCATTGGCATTTGAAGCCCATTCTAGGGCAGACAGACACTGAGGATGGTGGGTGGTAGAGATGTTGTTCTTGCTACATTTTGCATCCAAACACCCCTTGGAAATGAAGAAGAGGCTGATAAAATCATAAAAGATGGGAAAAGGAAGAGAGAATAGAGAATAAAAAGTTGTTAAAGTCAGGAAATTTTTTTCTTTAGACTGAAATCTGTCAAACTCCCTTCTCTTTGGTCTTCATGTCCTAGCAAAGAGTTGCCTTAGCCTGGGGAGGAACGTAGTTTCCTGGGATGCCTTTGGAAAGCTTTGGGATTTCATCCTTAAGGGAAAAGCCTAGGAAAAGGAGGGAACATACGGGAAGGAAAGCAAGACAGATTCTCCATTAGTGCAAGGGAGAGAGACATCCAAGAAAGTCAAGGGTTAGATCTCTACTCATGAGAGAGGACAATGTTACCTTATAATCCCAGGGATCTGAGTCCCATTACAGGGGTATCTTCTGTTCTTAACGTTGTCACTGGGATTGCAACAAGATGCACACAGGGCCTCGGCAAGCCAAGTTCATTAGGATAAAGTTTATTAGAGTAAATACTTGCTCTCACAGACTTGAGTGAAGTGTCTGAGGATAGGATCTCAGGTTGTGGCATTTTATATTTTTCTATGTCACCTGGTCACATCACCCATCCTTCCTTTTAATTGGTGGAAAGTTTCTCTCTTCTTGTGTAGATTATTGCTTGAGCCAGGATTTCCCATAATCATCTCACCTGGTCACAAGATCTCATGATCTGATCTCATACCTGTTTGTCGGTTTGGGTATCCCATTACCCCAGACCTAAGGTTAGACAACAGAGTTTGTCCGCAACCACTTCCTCTGCTCAAATCTTAATTCTGTCTCACCTAGAAACCCAAAATGATTCCCAAATGTTCCCAGATGTTAAACCAAGGGTTAATAAAATTAAATTGGATAATTTTTCTTCTTACTTTCCTTCTACTCCCATTCACTCTTGCTTGCCCCATAAGATTTCTATTGAAGGCATTTAAACTTTTAATGCTTATCATGTGAAAAGAAAGCTTGCTGAAAGCAGAGCTATCAGGCTATCTCAGGCAGTATATGCTGGGGGACTCCGCAGACTAAAATGCCTACTCCTGCCAGAAGCCAGTCCTATTTTTTAACCTGCTTTAAAACAGGTCTACTTACTAGGTACTGCTCACTAGGTACTGGCTACTCAAGAATGATGCATGTAACTTAAACACAGAAACAACTTAAAATAGCAAATGGTTTCAACTGGAAGCAAATAAGTGGAAAAACAATGGTAGACCCTAAGCAGACCAGGTGTGATATTAAGCAAAACCTTTTGCCAACTGTCCCCAGCAGCTCTTATTTGTTAGCATGTAGGTTCCCTGGATCTTGCCTCTGGTACTATAGTTTGGAGTTACCATGATGGTTTAATGGAGTTTTTAAAAGGAAGTTAGAGGCCTGGGACAGGACACATGTAGACTGGACTAGTAAGACTGGTATCTTTAAATTTTAAATAAATAAAATAAAATATAAATAAATAAAAATAAAGACTTGTACCTCACCTTCTTTCAGCTCTATAGGTATTTAATACCTGTTATTGAAAAGGCATGTTGGTCTGAGGGATGGGGCTATGACCAGGATGAAAAGTGAATAAACAAATAAAAATAATAAATAAATCGTGTTGGTCTTGTAGTAACACAGAAAGATGAAGCTTTCTTTAGTGGTATAAAGAATGACTCTAGGGCAGGGCATGTTGGCGAGCGCCTTCAGTCCCAGCACTTGAGAGTCAGAGGACAGCCAGAGCTCTGTTACACAGAGATATTCTTCTAGGAAAATAAAACAAAAGAATGACTCTTAAAATTGTATGGTCCCTGAACAGCTTCTTAATTCTAAGTCTGTTGAGGGCAAGTTGAATCATGATTTGGGGAGGGGGGATTTCATCTTGCTTTGGTGTATTTAGGGGTTTGTTGGGAGGTACTGTCTCTGTTTATATGCATACGTAGAGTTTAGTAAAAGCACTTTTCTTATGGTTCATTACTTTATATTGTGTCATTAAAGCTCTCTGGCCAGCAGAACCAAATTTAGAAAGCTGTAACACTGATAGTAGTGCGAGCAGTTATAGAGCCAAGGTGAACTTAAGAGTCAATCACCCCTTTGCATTGCTTACCGTGATAATGTTAGTACTAAACGCACACTAGTCCTGCCTAAGTGATGACGTCACCCAGCGGGACTCTCTGTCACCAAACAGAACAAAATCTTTTCTTGACTTTACTTTCTGTTTCCTGAAAAAAATGAATGATGGTTCAGAGAACGGTGAGTGACCTAAAGTGAATCAGCAAGCCCTCAGTGAATGGACACAACACTGTGAATTGCTGTCCAGGCTAGGACCTGGAGACAGGGAGCTAATGGGAACTCTCATCTAGACAGATCATCTAAGCACAGTAGCATAACCCTTTAGCTCCTTCCTCAACCTAAAGCCTGGCTACTTTGGAAGAGGAGCAAGAAAAAAATGAGTGCAGGTAAAGACCACACTGCTTCCCAAAGGCCTGATGCTCACAACTCCGCCTACCAATACCATTGCAGTGTATAATACAACTATACTTTGAAAGTGAACCACACTATTTGAGGTTAGAGAAGGAAGTCCAGGAAGCCTACTCTGCAATTTTACTCAAGAACGTGGAAGCCATGCTGGTACACAGGGCCATTCTTCTCTTAGAAATCAACAGGAATGTCTCGGTGGTTACCTAAGGACGTTAAAAACTTTAACAGACTAGTGCAATGCACATTAAGCAGGCTTTAAACTATAACCCACATCTAGGATGGATTAAGCAATACCCAGACTCATGGTCAACTCTAAATGTTTTGGTGATACTTGAGACTAAACAGAGAACCAAATTATGCTTCACTCACAACACATAACCATTCAAGATGCACATATAAGTTTATGAGAAGCCCTGATGACTGAGACGAAGTACATAGGGTCTCGGGTTCACCCTGTAGATCCCACCAGCAAAGGCGGCGATTTTTACATTTCTGTAGGATCGTGGGAAGAAACAATATGATATAAGCAAAGCTCTCTCCACAAAGTTTGAGATTTGAGGAAGTGAAGACAAACCCGAAACTCGTAATCAAAGATAACTCCGTGTTGGTCTTGAACTCTCTGACATCTGGAACTCTGGTCCTCATGCTCATGCGCTCTGTCTGACAGGGGCTCATCAGCACACTTCAGTATTCTTCTACCATGCTCATCATCATCTTCCTGCTGTATTCGTAGGCCAAAAATAGAGCAGCATTGGAAGGGATGGCTCGAATCAAGGTGGCTTTCAATCCAGAATACAAGGCTAATATTCCTTCACTTCTCACGATGCTTATAAAGGTTCGGATTAATCCTGCCGGCTGCCCAAACATAGAAATAACCTGGATTCTGGATTTAATACAGTCCACTGGGAATATGATAAGCCAGAGACAGATCCCGGCAAAGCCTCCACTTAACATCAAAGGGACAGGGCCTAGTTCATCCTTTGGTCTCCCTGATGCAAAAAAGGATCGGCTGATTTCATAGCCCCCGAAGAAGAAGAAATAGCCAGGTACTTCCTGGGCTAGAGTGGTCGGGAGTCCACGATAGAAGCCTAAGGGACCGTCCTTCATGAGGATACTCTTAACCATTGACCAAATTGTGTTATAGCTTTGTGCTATCTTCCCTGACATCTTCATTTCATACATGGTCTGTAGCCGGCACTTCACGAGCTCAGTGGGGCAGAGAGCCAGCGCAGCAAATGCCGAGGCCAACGACCCAGCAGCAGCAGTCTGCAAGTCATTAAGCTCTGCTCTCTGGTCTACTCGGGCCACTTTCCTGACGAACTGTTGGCAGAAGCCATAGCACATAAATAGGACAGAGCCCTGGGCGACGTAGGCTAGCAGTGCAGGGCTGGTTCCCCTGTAGAAGCCCTTGAAGCCCACTTGGTTGTAGGTCTTTAGGAAACAGTCGGTGAGGCCTTTGTACAAGTTGGGGAATGTCTGCATCTTCACTTTCATGGTATCAAAGGGTTGCCCAGTCAGCACACAGGCTGCACCCCCGACGGCACCCGCGGTGAGGTCTATGGCGGCTTGGATGGCAGGGTGGACTTCATGTTTGTCCACCCTCCCGTTGGTGTCTTTGGAAGGCAAGTCTCCGTGGGCTCCCACGGCCGGCCGCTGTGAGCCCTGTGTGTCTGGCTCCTTGCCAAGGCGACTCAAACCAAAGCCTCTGGCCGCCGCACTCCCCAGCCGCTGGGGAGTAACCCCCGGCCACGCGCATCCACGAGAGCCCCACTGTCCCCGTGGGCAGTGGCAGAATGCTTTCAGTAGTTTCGATGGCCACTCCTCCCAGAAATACGTGCGAGGGAACGCTTCATTTACTGGGCGTGTGAGCCAGTGGTAAAGCGTGTGCTTAGCTGAGTGGACCACAGCTACTTCACCCACAGTACCACAGCAAGTTGAGGATGGAAGGATGCTTACCCTTTGGAGGCCAGGTCTCCCGGTTTCTTACCACACAAAATGACACAGGAGATATTCTTAGTTGATCCAGTCTGGACTTTTTAAAAAAAAAAAAAAAAAAGGCCAGGGAATACACTTTTAACTCCAGCATTCAGAAAGCAGGGGCTAGCTTTTGAGTTTGAGGCCAGCTAGAGAGACAAGGAAACTCTGCCTCAAAAATGAATAGAGAAGACAAATGACTTGGGATCTGCTACATTCAAGTCCATGGCAGGAAGCAAAACCCCCCTAGTCAGATGCTTTTCTCTCTTCTCCCAGGCGAGTAAGGCGGTATTCTGAGTTCTGCAGACACACTACTTTGGAGGTGTAACCAAATCTGGGTCAGTATGCTACAAATGTTTGACTTAGCTGTCTTGGACGGTATTTCAAAGTGAGGCCAGGTGTAGTGCCACATGCCTTTTGTTGTTTTTCTTGTTTGGTTTGTTTTGGGGTTTTTGGTTTTGTTTTGGGTTTTGTTTTTGTTTGTTTGTTTGTTGTTTTGTTTTTGTTTGTTTTTAAGGTTTTTCAAGACAGGGTTTTTCTGTGTAGCCTTGGCTGTCCTGGAACTATGTAGACTAGGCTGGCCTCGAACATGAGATCTGCCTGCCTCTGGCTCCCAAATGCTGGGATCAAGTGCCTGGTGTGGCACAAGCCTTGAATCCCAAGCACAGACTGGCAGATCTCTCAGTTCAAGGCCAGCCTGGTCTACAGAGGCAGTTTCAAGACAGCCAAAACTAGTTACATAGAGATGCTGTCTCAAAAACAAAACAAAAAGAGTGAGACATTTAAAATCAGATTGTGCATGGTAAGAGGTAGGCAGTTTTGGTTTTGTTTTGGCAACAGATTCTCTGAGGAATGTCCAACTAGCTGCTGGCATTAATTCTTTTCTCTGAAATAACTTCTCTTTGGAGAGAATATTCTATTGGTTTTTTTTTTTTAAAGATTAATTCTATTTTGGATATTAGACCTTTGTCAGATGCAGGGTTGGTGAAGATCTTTTCCCAGTCTGTAGGCTGTCACTTTGTTCTGTTGATAGTGTCTCCTGCCTTACAGAAGCTTCTCAGCCTCATGAGGTCCCATTTATTAATTGTTCACATTAAGGCCTGGGCTGTTGGTGTTCTGTTCAGGAAGTTGTGTCCTGTGCCAATGTGTTCCAGGCTCTTCCCCACTTTTTCTTCTAACTGATTTAGTGTCTCTGGTTTTATGTTGAGGTCTTTGATCCACTTGGACTTGAGTTTTGTGCTTCACCAATCTTGCATCTGACAAAGATCTAATATCCAAAATATATAAAGAACTCAAGAAATTAAATACCACCAAACCAAATAACCCAATTGAGAAATGGGGCTCAGAACTAAACAGAGAAGTCTCAACAGAGGAATATTGAATGGCTGAGAAACACTTGAAGAAATGCTCAACCTCCTTAGTCATCAGGGAAATGCAAATCAAAACAACTCTGAGATTCCATCTTACACCCATCAGAATGGCTAAGATCAAAAATTCAAGCAACACCACATGCTGGCGAGGATGTAGAGAGAGAGAAACACTCCTTCATTGCTGGTGGGAATGCAAACTAGTACAACCACTTTGGAAATCTATCTGGTGCTATCTCAGAAAAATGGGAATAAGGCTTCCTCAAGACCCAGCTATTCCACTCCTTGGAATATACCCAGAAGATGCTCTAGCACACAACAAGAACATTTGCTCTACCATGTTCATAGCAGCCTTATTCATAATAGCCAGAACATGGAAACAGCCTAAGTGTCCCTCAGTAGAAGAATGGATAAAGAAACTGTGGTACATATACACTATAGAATACTACTCAGCTATTAAAAACAAGGAATTTCTGAAATTTGTGGACAAATGGATTAAACTAGAAATGATCATAATGAGTGAGTTAACCCAGAAGCAGAAAGACTCACATGGTATATACTCACTTATATCTGGACACTAACTCAAAGGGCATGTGCCATGAAAGTCTTCACTTACCAGGAAAGTGGGACAGAGGGGAGGACATCCTTCTGAGACTCTAGATGAGAGAAGTATGGAAGAATGGGGAAATAGAAGGATCCAAAGGGTCCTAGAAACCTACAAGAACATGACAAGCGGATCTGGGCCCAGGGGTCCTGCTCAAACTATGGCGTCAGCCAAGAACAATATGTGCAGTAAACTTTGAACCCCTACCCAGATCTAGCAAATGGGCAGGACATTCTCCACAGTTGAGTGGAGAGTGGGGTCTGACTTTCACATGAACTCTGGCGCTCCATATCTGACCACATCCCCTGGATGGGGAGGCCTGGTGGCACTCAAAGGATAGCAGGCTACCAAGAAGAGACTTGATACCCTATGAGCATATACATAGGTCCCCCCCAAAAACAGTCATAGGGGAAGGGAGTACAGGGAAAATGGGAGGGGAGGAGGAATGGGAGGATACAAGGGATGGGATAACAATTGTGATGTAACATAAATAAATTAATATTTTTTAAATTAATTCTATGAATGTTGCAGTATATGTACACAACTGAGTTCCTAGTATCCATGGAAATCAGAAGAGGGTTGGACATCCCCTGGATCTGGACTTGCGATTGGTTGTAAGCCACCATGTAAGTACCTGGGTCCTCTGTAAGAGAAGCAAGTACTCTTCACACACGGCCATCTCTCCCGCTCCTGATCGTCTCATCTTTTTTTTTTTTTTTTTGCATTCCCACCAGCAATGAAGGAGTGTTCCTCTTTCTCCACATCCTCTCCAGCATGTGGTGTCACTTAATTTTTTCTTTTTTATTATTAATTTATTCAAATTACATCTCAGTTGTTAGCCCATCCCTTGTATCCTCCCATTCCTCCCTCCCTCCCGCTTCCCCCCCCCACTCCCCTCCCCTATGTCTGTGACCGAGGGGACCTCCTCCCCCTGTATATGCTCATAGGGTATCAAGTCTCTTCTTGGTGACCTATTATCCTTCCTCTGAGTGCCACCAGGCGTCCCCATCCAAGTGACATGGTCAAATATGGGGCACCAGAGTTTGTCTGATCATCTCATCTTGAAGTGTGTTTTGCCTAAACACTAACTTACCGTGGCCCCTGGACTAAACACATACAGACTTGCACACAACTTCCTTTTCAGCTGCCGTTCACTTCATTCACACTTAATCTGTGCCCGATTTCAGTGCTTCAATTTACACAGGAAAAAAAAAAATGCACTTTCTATTCTCTGTGAGAACAGGAAAAGTTACCCGGCTTCAAAGGATAAAGACCTTAGGTATCAGCAGCCCTGAGCACAGGAATGAGTTCCTATCCTTACAGCCTGTTACCATCAGCAGTGGAGAACAAACTGTGAAAAAGATACAGATTCACACATTGATAGTTACTCATATTTTTATACAAGTTTCTAAGGGTCTATATAACAAAATCATTTTGCATTTTAAAAAAACTACATAAATGTAGTGTTCTGTACACACAAAATAAAGGCAGGAAACAAAGCATTTTAAAATGTTAATGTAAATTACCCTAGTTGGTTTGAGGCATGAAAGAACATTGCTTCTTTGCAGCAAATCTAAATTACTTTACAGGGAATATTCTTTAGTATTTTAAAACATTATTTCTTCAAAATGTGTTCATGGAGACAAGACCTGTATACAGCTCAGTGACAGAACAAATTGCCTAGCATTCCCAAGGCCCAGCACTCCAACCAACACACACACACACACACACACAGGAAAAAAGCACAACTTGGTTCATGAGCCCAGAAACACTGAAAAATGTTCATGTCTGTACCATACTCCTTAGCCAAGAGACACATGAGAAAAGTGACTCTTTCACAATAACACAGAACTTATTTGGATTTTAATCTTCAGTTAACTCTTTACTTTTTAAGATTTATGTAACAATCCATCACTCCTTGTGCCATTTTAAATAGGAATGCAAAGGTACCTGGAAACAAACAATAAAGCTACAGGAACACACTGAGTCAATTTTTATGCTGCAGATATTTGAAGAAAACTTTTTAAATTATAAGCTTTGATTTGTCCAATCTGCAACAAAACCTAATTAAAACAGCCGTTTCCTAAGCCAGGCTTTAACTGGGACAGGGGAATTGAGCCCAAGGCCATGCTGGGCTACACCATGAGAAATAAATAAGTAAATAAATATTAAAATTGAGAAATAAAAAGCTTCTTTGTAAACATTTTACTATTATTACTATCACTTTTTAATTCAAAAGACTGTGTAATGCCCATATGCTCCAGTCTACTGCTCACTCACCCACACCCCAGGCATTGTTGTAAGTAGGTCTGTGATACAATCCAACCACCTCCATTTCAGATTAAAAAAAAAAAAAAATGAAACAAACATTTTAAGCTACAAATTATGTGGCCCAAAAATCACACAATAAAATCACTGATGATACACACAAGCACGCCTTGATACCAAGCTGCTAATACTCCATAGTTCTGGGCTTCAGATGCTATGGCAGCTATCAGTAGCAAGATAGAAGGGCGAGGTCTCAATGAAAGAGGCTGGATGACTTCCATTTTGAACACATGTACTTGGCTTGCCAGGGGGGTGGCTTTTAAGTATTTCCAGGACACAGTTGAATATACTAAATCTGAAGGTCACATCAGACTTAAATTATAGATTTGAAGATCAAAGTAGAGCTAATAAGAACTGAAGCAGAACCAGACCAGTACGTTAGCTTGTTAATAAAAAACGTGCATCCAACATCCTTCCCTTCCAACACCGATGGCACTCAAGCATCACCTGTATCCAGATCTTAGTAAAAAAGGTTTGGTAAAAATCTGTGTCTTCTCCAGTAACAATTATTTAAGTGTGGTAAAATACCTTAGATATACTTAGAATTTTTCACTTGCCTCTTTGTTAAGAAAATGTATTTTCTGACCATAATACTCTAAAGTCAAATATTGAGATAATCTTTCTTAAGCTGCACTGCAGTCATGGGCTCATGAAAATATTTTGGTAAGAGAAATGACCAGCAATGAGAAATATTACCTTCTAAATATTAAGAAGTATGATTCTGTATACTTAATAATTGATTTCTAGACACTTCACTATTAATGTTTCTTGACAAATAGAAAATTTAAGTGAGCTTTGACTGTTTCATGAAGCAAATATTTTCAAACTGAAGTTTTATAAACCAATCAGACAGGAATTAATTTTTAACTATGCGCCTTATCAATTTTTTTCCAAAATTACTCCCTCAATTGTAAAATATTAAATGCTTCAGAGAAAAATTACATGTATAAAATTTTAAAATATCAGAACAGGACACAGGCTTTCATAATGAGATACACTAGTGAATCAACATGAATAAATATCAGCCTACTAAATAATTGTAGCAATTAAATTGGCAATAGTTAAGAATATAATCTTAATCAAAGCAAGTGGAATGGTCTATCTGATAATCACTGTTTAATTGCTTCCAGTATTTTACAGATAACCTTACTGCTTAATAAAAAGATACAGATGTTCATCAATGAAAACAGGGTAGTTTAAGGCTTTAGCCCCAGTGTTCTCACACCTCTAGATGGAGTGGGTGGATCTGAACCTTAATATAAAGATGAATGTCTCCATTCCCTTGTCCCTATGTATGCCTTTTTCTGAAAACACAAAAGAACACCATGCATCTTTATCAACAAAACAGGACACCATTCAGTCATTAAACTCCATGAATCCACCTCAAATTTCCATATTCACAGAAGAAAAAGATAAACATTATAATGTGGAAATTAGTACCTTTTATTGTGTAAGAAACAACTTATAAAAATAACTTGCATTTCTATGACATGGAAACTTCCTGAGCTAATAGCTACTATCTATCTACCTATCTTATAGATAAAAAAAAAACATAAAACTAACTTCACTGCCAGTATGCTAGCTTCTTACTGATCTTAGCACCAATGAGTAGGAATAAAAACTTCTGGGAAACACACAAATAGTAATAAAGTCCTATGGCAACATGATTAAAGCTCAAGTGTCATTTTACTGATATTACATATAACTTCCTTAAAACAAACCTATGTAACCCTACTCCCTCAAGAATGAAAACCCAGCACACTGGTTCTGAAAACAGCCAACAAGATTCAACAAAACTCCTAGCATTACAGGGAATAAGAACTATTTAGCAGTCCTACTGTAAAAATAAAACTTTTCTTAAGCTGACCATCTAAGACTTAAAACCACCACTCTCACTTCTCTAGAAGTGACTCCAGCTCTTCTTGCAAAGAGCTAAGCTGCTCCTTTTCCCGGTCTTCCTTTTGTTTGAGTTCATCCAGAACAGCTTGAAACCTGTTCTTGAGAGCCAGGTTTTCTACTTTCATGATGAGATCCTCCTGGCGCTTTGCCCTGTCTTGGGTCTCTTGGAGCTTGCCTTTGATGTTATCAATCTGTTTCTGAATTCCCATAACCAACTGATTGGTTCCTTCGTTTTCCTGGTGCTGTTCGTCGGATTCATTCAGCTTGTCTTGCAGCTGTCTCTCCAGATCTTCCTCAGTGTCGATGATGTTTACATCTTCTTCGTCCTCGCTACTGCTGCTGAGGTCATTGAATATCTCCCGAAGCTCGTCGTGTTCCAATGAGTCATGGCCCTGCCGGTGGCCAGACATTCCTGGAGAGGAGACATCAAGGCCTTGATTTTCTGTCTCCTTTGTTTCATCTTCAGCAATTATCTCCCAACGAGTACTGACTGCTTCTGCATCTGTACTCAGCAAGCGCTTTACTTCTTTCTCCACATCTGGAGATTCAATATATTTCTTCTTTGCTGTCTTCCGGAACCTTCTCTTTCTGACATTCTTTAGAGGTAGAGTGATTCCATGGTTCCAAACAAACTTTTTCTCTTTGTCCTTATCTTTTTTCTTGCTTGCCTTGGGGTCAGCCGTGGCAACCGGTTCCTCTACGGGAGGGTATAGGTCACCATCTACTGTGGATACAAGCATCTGACAGATATCAGCTGTCTTGTAAAAGGTTTTTTTATCAATGGTTTTCAAGCTTTCCATAACACAAGGCAAATCCACCAGTTTTGAGGCCAATGGAACTCGATCCACTCTGACAATTCCATGGCGCCCATCAGGGTGTAACTCGATGGTCAGTCTGTCTTTCAGGTTGACATGTCCAGACTGCACTGCCCTCCTCACAGTAGCGGCATATTCTGGGGGCAATCGTAAGATAAACTGGCTCTCTAGTTCATGAGGGGCGTCATCTTTGCTCTTACTCATCTTTAATTCCTTGTGAGTTACTTCTCCAATAAATACTTGCTGCGCTAAAAAAAAAATTCCAGCTCCTACAACAGTTAAAAGGGAGACTGTTATTAAGTATAATTTTAAATTCTTAATTACAGATTTCTAAGGAAAAAAGCAACAAAGTGAAACACCAGCTGCGGTCTATTTTGTCTTAATTTTCTACTTTTATCTCTAAACACACAGCAGCTTTAGCACCGTCCCGGTTAAACTCACTCGTCTACCAGACGCAATACCAAGCTGGAGCCTCCAAATCCTGCGCAGGCGGAACGCAAAAGCAAAGGAAACGGCAGCGCCTGAGGGGTTTTAGGTACAGACGTTCAGTCTAGCAGACAGTCCCCACCCACAAATTTTCCTCCAATAAGATATTTTAAAGGCAGGGGTGCCTTGAACTCTCTTTGCCCCGGGTACTTACAGTTCACTGGCAATTATAAACTCAGCTTTCCGCGGCCGGAGCAAAGCGGCGGGGAGCGGACCGGCTGCCTTTCGGTTTCTCCGCGCTTCCGGTCGCCCGGGCACAGCGACCTGCGCGCTGCCCGAAACGGCTCGGGACCCGCGGCGCGAATCTCGCCGCCCCACCACTCCACGCCCGGGACACCCGAGCCGACTCACCCAGCTCTCCTCTCACCACCGGCGAAAACAAACAGGAAATGAAAGCGCTACGTCACAGACCGGAAGCAGACGCAAGGACGCTGACGGCCGCTCTGCCGGAAGTCTAGCGTCACGGCGCGCGCAGGCGCAGTCTCGCGATTACGCTGTCTCTTCCTGCCCTGTACAGGATTAAAATTAGTGTTTTCGGGAAAGCTTTTGCTTGGGAATGAAAGTTGAGGATTCCAAAAAAGAAAAGACATAAGTTTGCCCCCTAAGACAGCACTTTTATGAAGTCATGGGACGGCACAGTTTCTAGTCTGCCGAGTGATTACAAGAGACAATGGGTTCCTTGCAGAAAGCATCTTCACTGCCTGAGCTCACCCAGTCTGCCTCCGCTACAAGCTTTGGGGACTAATCACAAAGTAAAATGTAAAGTACCCAAACCAGCGGAGTGAGACAATATTCTGCTCATTGTATAATGCTAAGTGTATAATCGTGTTAATTATGAAGGTGCCTTGAGGGGAACTAAGCCTTCGTGTTCATTTGTATTGGGGGGTGAGGGGGCAGGATGCTCCAGAGATCCAGGTGTGATGAATGATATGATCTTTTTGTTAGTATGTCTGATAGATATAAAGGTAAACAATGCTTTTATGATGGCACAGGTTCATTTAGAACAGAACTGTCTGAAACACAAATGGTCTGGTTGTGTTGTGGGGGTATCCACCAGATAACACTGCTTAGACATGGGTTTAAGCCAATAAAAAGTCGTTATTAGCTAGACAGCGACTACACTTTAGTGTTCTGTATCCCAGTGTGGCCTCAAGCCATTCTCAGAACTACAGAAGCCAAAAAGCAAGGTTAGTACATTTAGAGACTTTTCCCCAGAACTATGGAGTTTGATGAATTGTCTTTGTTTTTGTTTTGACCATTGCTCCTGTCCGTGATGAATGGTACTTTCATCATGGAGTGCGCTAAGGTTTGGGGGCCTCTTTTTAAATCTTTGTTGATAGATTGTCTCTGTGGCCTTACCTAGGCAGAATCTTGAACTCCTAGTGACCCTTCTGGCCCAATCAGCCTTCCAAGTGCTGAGATAACAGCCACCATCCCCAGCATACGCCCTGGCTCTTACTGGCAAGTAAAGTTATTTTAGAATTTATTTCGCTTCTTTACTGTCTTACTGCTTTGATATGTTTGTACTATGGATACTTAGGAGTCCATCAACATGTGGTATAGTACTTTGGAATAAAATGACAGTTTCCACTGTTTTTCTGTTTGTTTGTTTGTTTGTTTTGGTGGGTTTTTGTTTTTGTTTTTGTTTTTGAGACAGGGTCACTATGAATCCCTGTCTGGCCTCAACATCACTCAGAGCCACCTGCCTCTGCCTCCTGAGCACCAGGATCAAAGGAGTGCTCTGTCACACTGGTTTTTCCACTTCTTGATATCCATTTTCACATATTGTTTTAGTTGGCTCTCTGTGGCTCTGCATTAAAGTCATTTGATGTATGTCTTCTAAAATACTAACCATAACTAAATTAAAATGACCCTCTTAAAATGTGGTTAACAGTTCCAAAATTCACTTTATATTTACTGAATTGACTTCGTGGTAGAATGCTTTGGCTTGTTTGTTGTGCTCCAGTGACGAATACAAGAACATAGGAGCCAGGCTTGGTGATCATCACCTTTAATCCCACCACTTATGAGGCAGAGGCAGGTAAATCTCTGTAAGTTTGAGGACATCCTGGTCTACATAGCAAGTTCTAGGCCAACCAGGGCTACATAGTGAGACCCTGCCTAAAAACAAACAAACAGGAGGTACATACAACTGCTAATTGGATAACATGGTTGGTCTATCTTAAAGAAAATGTAGTCTAAATCCTATAAAATTTTATGAGAGAAAAATTAGTCTGTCACCTTAAAATTTAATAGAGCTATTTAATGCATGCTACCTTCCTACAGTGCTGGTTGTTGTAAAGTGGGACGGCTTACCAACACAGTGTGCCTTGTTTGCATATCAAGCTTTGCCCCAACAGGCACTAGTATTTTGGATACCAATTGATGGACTTTGTGGAAATGATTGAATCCTGAGGACTCTGGTCTAATCAGACAAGTTAATCTATTGATGAATAATATGAAATTACTAGAATGTAGTGAAAAGTAGATGGTGGAGTCTAGTTGGAGAAAGAAGGACAGTAGAGACGTGCCCTGGGAAGATCTCTTATCCTTGCTTCAACTCTCTTTGCTTCTTGACCACATCTGTCACATATCTGTCTGGCGTTAGGCTATGCTTCATATCAGGCCCAGAAACATGGAGCCAGGCAGGCATCCTGGGACTGAAGTCACTGATACCAGGAGGAAAAATAAGTCTTTACTTCTGTCAGGTTGTTTAAATATGATATCTTGTCAAAAGAACTAAAATCTGCCAGGAGTGGTGGTTCATGCCTTTAATCCCAGCACTCGGGTCAGGGGCAGTTGGCTCTCTGTGAGTACGAGGCCAGCCTGGTCTACAGAGTGATGAGTTCCAGGGCAGCCAGGGCTACACAAAAACCCTGTCTCAAAAAAAAAAAAAAATATATATATATATATATATATATATGTTTGATTATTTTTAAATAGACTGTCATGCTTTATCATGAGAGGAAATTTAAATGAGCTGTAGGGAAGGTCCTCATTCAGAGCACCACAACAATATAACCTTTCACTCTTTTTTAAGGGAACAGTCTCTATAACCTTTTAATTCTACTTATACCAGTAGACGGGTAGATGCTGACCTGTGGACGGTGCTTGACCTAACCATAGAAACCAGGAGACCATGGTTATACATAAAAAGAATACAAGTATTACTTTTCATTTCATTCCCTGTGAGTTTGATGCTCAAATATTCTTGTCACAAAAGATAACTTGACATAAATTTATGAAATTCTCATTGGCCAACATTTGGGGGTGTTCTAGCTAAACTGCACAGAGATAACAGGCTCATCTAAAGGTTTCCTAAAGCATCTGCCTCCTTCAGTCATGAAATGTACTGTCTGCTTTTGAGTTTCACATGTTTTCTAAATGCTGCTCTTTAAAGGGAAACTATATTGACCTTAAAACAAAGGACTTTTCCACATTACCATTATTTTAATGTCTTTCTTTTTTTCAAAATCTAATAAATACACAGAAAAGTCCTGAATGCCCAAAAACTTACACTTGCTCCATCCTATTCTTGTAATGCAAGTGAAACAAAGATTTGGGGGAGCAGTTAATTTCCTCGAGTAGTAGCACACTCTCCATAGCGTCCTCTCTATAGGAAGGAGAATAATAAGCAACCTTTGATACCATGTTATTTGAAAATTCCTGTTTAAAAAAAAACCTTTAGAATTCTTCATAGGGGGATGGTTATACATTAGAAGTTTAAAATAACTAACTATGTGAGTAATGAGAGAACATCTGCCTATATTTTGAAATTAAAAATTTTAAAGGATGAATGTGTTAGTCAGGGTTACCTAGAATAGCAACACTTATAGAGGGAATCTGTGTCTCTCTCTGCTGAGCTTAAACTGGGATGTGTTCTAAGTGTAAGGCACACCGTAGATTTAATTTCAAAGACTTGAAGACTAAATTCAAAGTAAATATATAAGTTAACTTTTAAAATAAAACAAAGTAAATATATACATATATTTTTTTATCTTGAAATCTGTGTGTATGTGGAGGGGTGAGGGAGTGGTTTATTGGAAGGATTTACAGGCTGTGTTTCAGCTAATCTAACAATGGTTGCCTATGAATGGACAGTCTGAGAATCTAGTAGTTGTTCAGTCCATGAGGCTGTTCTTTGGAATACACTGTAATCCAGAAGAAGTGGGCTCTAAAACCAGTGAAGGAATCAACTTGCTACTGAGGAGAGAGCAAGCAAGCAAAGAGCAAGAGCTTCCTTCTTCCATGAACTTACAGAGGCTGCCAGCAGGCTGTGTGGCCCACATTAAAGGTGCCTCTTCCCACCTCAAAAGATCTGGATTTGGAAAAAAATGTCTTCCCAATTCAAAGGTCCAGATTAGAAGTGAATCTTCCCACTTTAAATTAATGGGAAAATCCCTGAGAGGTGTGCCTCTCCATTTTTAAATTTTAGTTAATTCCAGATATAGTCAAGTTAAGAACCAAAAATAGCCACCACTGTGAGGAAATACGTAACATAATACCCAAAAGAAACCATATGTATTGCTAAATAACCCTTTTTTTTTTTTTTTTTTTTTTTGGTTTTTTGAGACTGGATTTTTCTGTATAGACCTGGCTGTCCTGAACTCACTTTGTGTACCAGGCTGTCCTCAAACTCACAGAGATCTGCCTGCCTCTGCCTCCCAAGAGCTGGGGTTAAGGGTGTGCACCACCACGCCTGGCTTATCACCAAAAATTTTTGAAGTTAAAAAGCAAGTTAAATAAAAATATATAGTAGTTCCTATACCAAGTAGATGCCTTCTATATAATAAGTAAAAAAATAAAAATAAAAATATGATGTGGCTACAGATGGGAGCCATAGATGTGACTTTAAGTCTTTAGAGGCCTGAGCAGTAATGCGCAGAGGACCTGCGTAACATGTGCAATGTTATGAGCTTTTGGAACACTGCTTTAAAAAACACATAACTATTATTTGATAATCACAATAAAATGAAAAAATAATCAAGTGAAAATAACTACACCCATGTATCTAAAATATAAGTCACCACTGTAAAATTTATTAATGAAATGTTTACATTCTTACTTTGAATTAAATCTTCAAAAATCTAAGGTGTGTTTTACACTTAGAATGCATCCCAGTTTAAACTAGCCACAGATCAAGTGCTCAGTTGCCAAGCATGGCTAAGGATTACTGACTGGGCGGTTCAGATCTTGAAGTGTAGTAAACAGCACTACCCAGCAGCACGAAAACAAAGACCCAATCCAGCACAGTCTGTAGTTCTTGGGATGTCTCTAAACGTGCTAACCTTGCTTGTTGGCTTCTGTACTTCTGGCTGACTGTTCTTGTTACCTGAAGTATGTCAACACAGGTCATGGTTTCTGTGCTTAAAACTCACCCTGAGGAAGGCTTAGAGTTACACTGGGGTCCTGAACACCCAGTGTAGTGGATGGCCAACAAAGACTTTCTCTTGTCTTAAACCCCTGTACAATCTTTTCTGGTTGGCACCCAGGTATACAGACACTGGGCATCTAAATTATATATTTTAGTAAAATGATGTGAGTAACTCATAATATCCACAGAAGAGCTGATTATTGGTTTTTTTGTTTTGTTTTGTTTTTAGTTTTTTTAGTTTTGTGAGACAGGGTTTCTCTGTGTAACAGTCCTGGCTGTCCTGGACTCACTTTTGTAGACCAAGCTGGCCTCAAACGCACAGTGATCCTCCTGCCTCTGCATCCCCAGTGCTGAGATTAAAGGCCTATGCCACCACGCCCACCTGATTGGGGAAATTTTAAAGTATGCGTATTGGAAGAGTTAGAATAGATATCAAAAGTAAATTTTAAAATTAGTGCAACTCTGGATTACTTTAATTTTTATAAGTGTTTTCACTGTTTTATAGTGAAAACTATGTGTTTAAATTTTGTGTGTGTTTGCCAGTGTATGAAGACCATTACCTCCCCGTCCTCTCCTTCTACTCTCCCTGTTACATCCTGAGGAAGGATCTGTCGCTGAACCTGGAGCTTGGCTGGCAGCCAGCAAGCCCCAGTGATGTCCTGTCTCCACCTGGCACAGTGCTGTGGTTCCGGGAGGCAGTGTGGCCATCGGCTTTTCACGTGGCTGCTAGGCATTTAGACTACGGTCTTAATGCTTGCCCGGCAAGCTGTTTTACACATTGAGACATCTCAACTCTAGGAACTGGTTTTTATGATCTATCTTTTTACTGTGGATACTTTCTTTAGTAAGGAGAACTCCTTTTTGTTGCGATAACGTCTCTTTATGTCACCCTTGCTGGCTTGGAACTCTCTGTAAACCTGGCTTATTTCGAACTTCTGGTGGACCTCCTGTCTCCTGATTATTGGAATTACAGGTGTGTCCCACCAAGCCTGGCAACTATCCCCCCCCCACTCCAAAGAAAAGTATTTCATCAGTGTGTCATCTTCAAAAATAAGTGCCAAGGGTGGGGCATGTACACCACTTGTGTAGACAAGTGCAAAGTCCTGACACTGATACTCAGCAGCGGGGAAAAAAATTTATCGAGAAAAGACTGTATTAGGTTTCTTAAGTCAAATTGTAATCGATTAGATTACTTCGCTTAAATTTAGAAAAAGATAGTTTTACTAATATTTTGCCCAAATAATACAATCTACACTCCTCACATTTAAGTAGTTGGTATTCAAAAACAGGTTCAGCATTGTGACGGGCATATCTGGGTCCTGGGGTCCTTCCTGCTCAAACTATGGCACCAGCCAAGGAAAATATAGGCAGTAAACTTCGAACCTCTACCCAGGCCTAGCCGATGGACAGGACATTCTCCACTGTTGAGTGGTGAGTGAGGTCTGACCTTCATACAAACTCTGGGGCCCCATTTCTGACCACGTCTCCTTGATGGGGAGGCCTGGTGGCAGTCAGAGGAAGGATAACAGGTCTCCAAGAAGAGACCCGATACCCTAGGAGCATATACAGGGGGAGGAGGTCCCCCTCAGTCACAGTCATAGGGGAGGGGAGAAGGGGGGAAGCGGGAGGGAGGGAGGAATGGGAGGATACAAGGGATGGGCTAACAATTGAGATGTAATATGAATAAATTAATACAAAAAAAAAAAAAAACAGGTTCAGGAAAATGAAGTAAAGTGTTCTCCGAAGGGATTTCAGAAGCAACTTGCGTGATAGGTACCACGCTGGACCTCTGGGTGGCGCTGTCCTGCAGTCCCTGGCCATTCCTGACCCAGATCCCCAGGCATTCGCAGACACTTCTGAAGAGTGCTCGGCAACCCTGCGCTCTCTTTGAACCTCTTCGTTTTCGCCCTCTCTCCTGCTTTCCCTTTAGAATATCCTGATCACCATCACCAGGATATTTAACAACTCGGAGTGCGGTGCTGCCTTTTCCTTCCTGGAAAGCTTGAGACAACTACAGGGAGAGAATTCGCGTCTCATCGGCTGCGTGGAAAGGAAGTCACCCACGGGGCAGGCGCGCGGAGCGCAGGAAGCACCGCCTCCCTTCCTGCAGTCTTTGTTCTGCTCCAGGAACAACGAACCTTCTTCGCAGCGTGATTGGGAAAGAAGGCTGAGTGTTTAAATGCGGGGAATCTGAGGGTGAGTGCCTAGCACTGCTCCATCTAGCCAAGACAGCAAAGACCAGCTGGAGAATGACCGGATCGACGCAGCGGTTCCGCCAAAGAAATTACGTAAGCCACTAGGATTTGTAAATTAAATCTACTGAAAATCATATAGACAGAATCATCCTAGACTTAAATGACCGCGGCTTGTGGCCCAGACTGTTTTGAAAATCCCGGAG
The DNA here is from genome assembly GCF_903995435.1 of Acomys russatus. Classification (NCBI taxonomy): domain Eukaryota; kingdom Metazoa; phylum Chordata; class Mammalia; order Rodentia; family Muridae; genus Acomys; species Acomys russatus. The sequence goes on from NC_067156.1 coordinate 26,012,655, forward strand.
AGCATCTTAACGGCAGTATTTAAAGATTCCGATACTGACACAAATATATCGCCCGTAACTTTCAGTAACCACCTTCTCTGACTCCAGAAATGAATGGAGAGCACTACAGCGGTAAATATTGGGAACTACTACTGAAGAAACCCTGAACCAGAGGAGCAGGACTGCCATTCCTCAGTGATGGACCCCGGGACAGAACATCTCTGGACAAAATAAAGCCTTCAAGCCTTGGATGTTGAGCCGCAGCTATGCAGCAAGGCCATCCTGCAGAAGAGCCCATCCTCACCTTGAGCACATTCCAGGTGACCCTCCTTGGCATCCTTAAGGTAGAGTTCTCCTGTCATTTCCACACACTCACAAAACATACAGAGTAGAATCTCTGTCCTCAGATTGCAGAAATGCTTGGTTTCTTTTTTAAAAAAGTAACCGCATGGGTTCAACCGCAGTTGAAATGGAGGTCAAGACTGCAGCACAGGTCACTGTCAACCAGGCGTCCACAGGTAAGAACTGCTATTGCATAAACAAACAGCAGAAGTGAGGGCTTTGCTTAAATGGAAAGGTGAAAAACGTTGCAGAAAGAATGACCCCACCGACAGACAGTTCACCTGCAAGAATTACTACATAATAGTCACCTACTGGCAGATGGAATCCTAAAAGCACAATCTTGCCATCAGTGCCTTCACAGGGATGAGCCCAAGCATTACCCAAGCATTTTCACCACCCACAACAACAAACAAACAAACAAAGCTCTGCTCGCAGGGAGTAATGGTACGCGCCTGTAACCTGCCTCAGCATCCAGGAGGCTGTCCAAGAAGATCCAGAGTTTTAGGCCAGCCTGGACTACAAAGTGAAGTGCTGTCAAAGCAAAAAAGCAGTCAAAGTGGTTTTTCTTTTCAAACAGGCCATTGTTTTTCTTTTCTCCCTTCATCTTTTATTTGTGCTGAGGTTTGAGCGTGGGACATTTTTCTATGCTAGGCAAGTGTACCACACTGAGCCACATCTTGAGCCCTTATTTTTCTTTGAGATGGGGTCTTGCTGTGTAGGACAGGCTGGTCTCAAGTTTTTAATCCATCAGCCTCTGCCTCCTGAAATGCTGGATTATAGATGTATCCCAATGTGCCTTCTGCCCAGGGAATTGGGAACACTCACCCAAGTTCCATTGAATAGTTTAGCATTTCTGAGTAGAGCTTAGGCTCTTTCATAATTCCTGTTTCTTCCTGACCAAGAAAGTGCTACTGCCCTATATCAACTGACTGCACATTGCAGCAGTATTCCTGGAAACTATCTTTAGATTGATTCTCAGCATGATTAGCCAGGCTTTGACTGGCTCGATACCATCGTGAGCCTCCCTGTGATGGTGTGTGACTGACACAAAAAAAATGCAAGGAGGATGCTTTGCCAAGAGCTTCAAGTAGGTAAGACACTGCAATGCGCACCGTGAAGCCTGTCTCCCTGGTGACCAAGCAGAAGAGCTAATTGTCCTATAGTATAGTTCAAACCATCTTATGTGGTTCTTCAGCCTAGGGTCTCATGCAGCTAAGCATGTACAACACTGCTCCATGCTCAGAGGCAGACCCTACCAGGGCCCATGTGGTGACAGTCACTACACTGCACCTAGTCTTTGCCATGAGTTTTCAGGAGTTGCTGCCAGACCTCAGTGTACGCAGCATAGCATTGCCAGGCAGATGGAGGTTCAGTTTTGGAAACTATGCCTCCGTTTCTGTACTCTTCCTCCTCAAAGGAATGCCAGCGATCATCCCGGACCTGTAATGTTGCTCTAGCTGCACCACTAGGAATGTCTGTCAGCCTGGTCTCTGAAGCATGGTTTTGGAGATGCTCCCAACTTAAGAGACACTCATGTTTTAGTGTCTTACATGCATGGCTTTGCCTATCGTAAAACCTTCAGATTACTCCCAGAAACATCCTTTAACTGGACATTGCCTGCAGTGCCAATAATGAAGACTTAAATGTTATAGTGGAGTCAAATATATACATGTGAGTTTGAATATTTTTCTTTAGTACAGCCTTTTGTAAGTCGCTCCTGCTTGTCTTTTGTTGATGGGGATGGGAAGCTATATAAATTCACTGGTTATCTTTATGTGTGCCTCTCTGGTTCACAAGTCCTTTTAGAAGAAGTTTGCATGCATTATCATGTTCTGAGAAGTCGTTATTATTATTATTATTATTATTATTATTATTATTATTATTATTATTATTATAGAATTTCTTCCTTGCAATAATGAAGGTTTATTGCATCAATAAGTTACTACCCTTGAGGCCCATATACTTGTCTTTGAGATTCTGACAAACTATAGATTTCATTATTTAAGAACAGAAATTCTTCCAAGAAGAATTCATTTGGCTGTTAAGTCCTTCCTTCCTTTTCTCATTTTCTGGACCTTTGTGGCTATTGTATCTAGTTGGCTGCCAGCATCCTGCCTCAATTGCTCCTGAAATGCCAAGCCATAGAGTACAAATACCATATTTTCTTGTCAGTTAAAGAAAAATAAATTACTGTAACTTGAGACATTGTACTTAGTAACTGCCTTTATCAAGGAATAAATTAAACATTTGCAAAGGTTAGATTTTAAATGCACCGATGGAAGATCAGCAATAGCTGTGGGACTGATCTCTCCAGCCCCCAGGTCTGATAATTTAAGCAGAGATAATTATGTTTTTTTAACCTAAGACAACCAAGAGATAAATTTGTTTAAGTTATTTTGATTGCACAAGAAAATTCATGTTCCATTTAGTCATTTATATTGTAAGAGTTCAACTTTTTTCCTTTATTTATTTCTCTTCCTCTTCCTCTTTCTCCTCTTCCTCTTCCTCCTCCTACTCTTCCTCCTCTCCTTCCTCCTCCTCTTCTTCTGCTCCTCCTTCTTTTTCTTCCAATCTTCTGTAGCCAGGCTGACCTCAAACCCACTGTATAAGCCAAGGATGACTTTGACCTTCTTATCCTCTTGATTCTAACTTCCTGCTGGGGTTACAGGATTACACACTTGCGTACCGTGCTGTGGATTAAAGCAGGGCTTTGTGCATGCCCAACCGTGATGTGCAGATCAACTGAGCTACATCCCAGCCCAAGCTCAGCCTTTGTGAATAAAATACTAAGAAATCACATTTTGACATATATTTACAAGAAAATATTTCTTCCTGGTGGAAAGATCTCTGCTATATTTATATATCCAAATAATTTATACTAATGCTTCACAAAAAATATTATTTTATTACTGTAATCCCAAAGTCATAATTTCTGTGTAAGTGAGCATTAGGTGGTGTACTGTTAAGTTACTTTTTGAGTAGAATAAATCACTACAAAGCAAATAAAAAGAATTGTAAGTCATCTGACCTTGGTGTGCACTTCTTCCCTTAGTGCAAGTAATTCAGAATTCAGCAGAGCATCACAGAGCATCATGCCACTGTGTTAAAGTGAGTAAGGACACTCAGCATGTGATAAAATTACAGAAAATGTGCATATATGTACATGTGTAATGTATAAAATATATGTTGGGTTATTCACATGGTTTTAAGTGATTAGCTATGGACTTATCATAACTACAACTAAACCATTGACTTCTGAGGAATGCCCTTCCCATTGGCTGTGGGAAGGAGGAGTGGCTCCAGTGTCCTCTCAGCTGCTCTGGTGGTCAGACTAATGATTCCAAGTGCTTCGTGATAACAGCTTTTTAAATTGGCTTTTCTCAGATCTGCACACCTCTCTTTTAATTATTTTGGAATCTATTCAAAATCCTTTTCTTGTACTTTCACCTCTCACTGTTGTATTTCATTTTTAGATTATTATATGTTTAAATTGATTTGCTATCAACCACCATTTTCCCACTTTGTGTTTTTTGAACAAAGTAATCAGCAACTTTTCATATCTGCCAGCATTTCACTCAGTGGACAAACATATCTTGTAATCGTCACTTAGTAGTTCGGAATATTTTGATAAAGTCAGCAAACGTTTGCCCTTACTGCAGCTGATCTGGAAGCTGAGACAACATTCTGGATAAAGCAAGCTAGTTCTCAGAATGACCTACCACCATGGCACTTCTAGCAGAAGGAACAGTGTTATCTGGAAATTCTTTTCTATAACCAACCAAGTCTTCAAAACTGGATGAAGCTGGGAAGTTACTCCTCCAGATTCTCAAATTATTCATGCTTTTCTTCAAACAATAAGATTCCATTCACTCAGCTGAGCATGGTGGCCCATGCCAGCACTCAGGAAGCAGAGGCAGATGGATCTCTGAGTTCAAGGCCAGCCTGGTCTACAGAGCAAGCTCTAGGATGGCCAGGGCTACACAGAGAAACCCTGTCTCAAAAAAAAAAAAAAAAGATACAACTCATCCATCTCAATTGTCAGTTTATTGACTGGGTTTTCGGCCTTCTTCACCATTCTAAGTAGTCCAGCTCAACTCCAAGCTCTAAAGAACTTCCTTCAGCCAGGATCCTGTAGGAAGGCAGCATGTCCTACTGTTTGTTCTTAGAAGCCACTTCTCAGGAGCTGCTCTCCATTTTCTGCTAATCTATCTTCTTCCTGCTTTGACCCCGGTCATACCACTAGTGTTCCGTTATTCTCTTCATAGTGAAAGGTATTGAGAGAGCCCACTGGCCGACCTGAAATGAGCCAAGGTGGGCTCACCACTGCAGCTCCAGTTCCCTATCAGGGAATAAAAGGAAAGTGTCATCATCATCATCCTAGTTAAAAGATACCGCTGTTTAAAAAGGGCCACCTTCTCTTGGAGAATAGAGTGCATGATTGTAGAACTCTGTAGCCTCCCTGAAAATAAAGATGTGGCTTTTTTCATCTATGAAGAATAATATCATGGCTTCTCAGTCTTTTGAGTTTGAAGTTATATATTCATGTGTTATTTTTAATGAGATTACAAGACACCAATTTTATTTTATTCAAAATATATTACCTTTGAGGAGGGTTAAACTTTTGCCAACATAGGTGCTTCAGAAAAGAAGAAGAAGAAGGTTGTGGTTTAACACGGTCTTCAAAATCCCAGGGTTCTGGAAATGTTCAAAGCACAGCAGACGGAAAACGGAGTGGCCCAGTTTTGAAGACTCTGTCCGGAAGTCTGAAAGTTTATACTCCCTCCCCCAATATTTTTTTCATCCTCCAAACTGCTCTTTGCAGACTGATAAATTATCAAATGCTCAGGCTATATAACACAATAAACGGGAGACTGATTTTTCCTCTCTCTGTGGTTGTTATTTGTTAAATAGCAAACAGGGAAAGAAGATAATTTGGACTACCGGGTTCTCCGGCACAATGCAGTATAAAAATATATCTATAAGAAAGTGAACATTGTATCATCTTTACATATAAGTACGTACATGCATGCATACATACTATTGGGGAAAAAAATTTAACTATTGCCCTGACAGTAAGCCAGGACTTAAGAAAAGATACCTAACATTTCCAAGGAGCGCAGTAACTTCTTAGAACTCTGGGCGCCGCTGTTCACCAACCTGGGGGATACATGCATTACACTGCTCGCCCAATTTAAAAATAAATAAATAATATAACACGTGACTCTTAGAATCCATCATACCAGATTGAAAATGTCCGCCAGGAAGAGCGTCTTTCTGGACAGCTCTCTGCCGTAATTATCTAAAATATTAAGGCAAAGAAGAACTGGAAAAGCAGAGAAACAATGACGACTCTAGAGAAGCTAACCGGCTGGAGGCGGCTGATGCTGCTGTGCCTTTCTCTGGAGCTACTATTGGAAGCCGAGTCTGGCAACATCCGCTACTCTGTGTCAGAAGAAACTGAAAAAGGCTCCTTCGTAGGCAGCGTTGCCAAGGACCTGGGGCTGGAGAGCCGGGAGCTGGCGGAGCGCGGCATCCGTATTGTCTCTAGAGGTAGGTCTCAGCTTTTCTCCCTGAACCCGCGAAGCGGCAGCTTGGTCACAGCCGGCAGGATAGACCGGGAGGAGCTGTGTGCCCAGAGCGCGCCCTGTCTGGTAAGCTTTAACATCCTTATGGAGGATGAAATGAAGCTTTTCCCGATCGACGTAGAGATAATTGATATTAATGACAACACTCCCCAGTTCCAGTTAGAAGAGATGGAATTAAAAATGAGTGAAATAACGACTCCAGGTACCAGGATCCCCCTGCCTCTTGGGCAAGACCTTGATGTGGGTATAAACTCACTTCAGAGCTACCAGCTAAGCGCCAATCCTCACTTCTTCCTGGATGTGCAACAGGGTCCTGAAGGACCACTACAGCCAGAGCTGGTACTGCAGAGCCCTCTAGATAGAGAAACTGATGCTATGCACTACCTTGTCCTCACTGCCTCTGATGGGGGCGACCCGGTACACTCGGGAACTCTGCAAATTCGTGTTCAGGTGGTAGATGTGAACGACAACCCACCAGCATTTACCCAGGCAGAGTATCACGTGAGCGTCCCTGAGAACGTGCCATTAGGCACTCGGCTACTCAAGGTGAATGCCACTGACCCGGATGAGGGAGCTAATGGCAAAGTAATGTACACCTTTCACAACGTAGACCACAGTGTGGTCCGGAAATTTCAGCTAGATTCTTACACAGGGGAAATATCAAGTAAAGAACCACTAGATTTTGAAGAATACAAAGTTTATCCAATGGAAATCCAAGCTCAGGATGGTGCTGGCCTCATGGCCAGAGCTAAGGTGCTTGTCACTGTTTTGGATGTTAATGATAATGCTCCAGAAGTTGGAATCACCTCTGTCACCACCGCAGTACCAGAAAACTTTCCTCCTGGAACCATAATTGCTCTTATCAGTGTGCACGATCAAGACGCCGGTAACAATGGTCACACCACGTGTTCCATTCCTGGAAACCTACCCTTTAAACTGGAAAAGTTAGTCGACAATTATTATCGCTTAGTAACAGAAAGAACACTGGACAGAGAGCATAGCTCTGGGCACAACATCACAATAACAGCAACAGATCAGGGAGCTCCGCCCCTATCTACCCACGCTCACATCTCACTGCTAGTGACAGATATCAATGACAACCCTCCAGTTTTTGAACAGGACTCCTACTCTGTCTACATCCCTGAAAATAACCCCAGAGGGGCTTCCATCTTCTCAGTAAAAGCCCAGGATGCTGACCACAATGAAAATGCACAAGTGACTTATTCCCTAGTGGAAGACATTGTTCAGGGAGTGCCTTTGTCTTCTTACTTCTCCATCAACTCGGACACTGGGGTTGTCTATGCATTGCAGTCCTTTGACTATGAGCAGTTTCAACAGTTGCACCTAAGAGTGATGGCCCGTGATAGTGGGAATCCACAACTCAGCAGCAATGTATCTCTGAGTCTGTTCATGATGGATCAGAACGACAACGCCCCGGAGATCCTGTACCCTGTCTTCCCTACTGATGGGTCCACCGGTGTGGAACTAGCACCTCGATCTGCCGAGCCCGGTTACCTGGTAACCAAGGTGGTAGCAGTGGACAAAGACTCGGGACAGAACTCCTGGCTGTCCTACCGACAGCTCAAGGCCAGCGAGCCAGGGCTTTTCTCAGTGGGACTGCACACAGGCGAGGTGCGCACTGCTCGGGCCCTGCTGGACAGAGATGCTCTGAAACAGAGCCTGGTGGTGTCCGTGCAGGACCACGGCCAGCCTCCTCTGTCCACCACAGTCACATTTACTATTGCAGTGGCTGATAGCATTCCTGACCTCCTGGCTGACCTGGGTAGCATCGGGACCCCTGCCGATCCCCAGAATTCAGATCTCACACTGTACCTAGTGGTGGCGGTGGCTGTTGTCTCCTGCGTTTTCCTGGCCTTTGTCATCGTGCTCCTGGTCCTCAAGCTGCGCCACTGGTACTCCTCACGCTTGCTCCAGACTGCAGCAAATGGAGCGACTGGACTGCCTGCCTCCAACTTTGTAGGCATTGACGGGGTGCATGCATTTCTACAGACCTATTCTCACGAGATCTCACTCACCGCCGACTCTCGAAAAAGTCACCTGATCTTCCCACAGCCCAACTACGCAGACACACTCATCAGCCAAGAGAGCTGTGAGAAAAAGGAATTTCTGTCAGCACCCCAGTCTCTGCTTGAAGATACTGAGGAAATATTTTCTCAGGTAAACTTGTAATGACCTTATAAGCTGTATCAGTGAAAATAATCCGTGGTTGTACATACTTGCTCTCACTGTTTTCTATAAGTAGTATATTCCATTATACCCCAGTAGTAGTTGGGAGTGGGTTTTTTTTTTTTTAATGTCACTGGCAATTAAACCTAAGAGTGAATGCATGGTAAGTAAATGCTACCATTTTGAAATAAGGTCTTAATAAGATACCTGGGCTTGCTTGGAACTCACTTTGTAGCCCAGCATGGTTTTAAATTTATAATCTTGCATCCCTAGACTACCAGGGAGATGGGATCTTGGGCATGTAGGCATAACACAGGTGGCCTACACTTTTAGATTTCTATTAGCATCCTGGGGCTAGGGAACATGCCTAAAATCCTAGTACTCTGTCTCAAAAAAAAAAAGGTGGAGAGTGGAAGTGGGAACTTTGGAAACGAGCTGTTAGTCATACTGTGAGGAGTGTGTGTGAAGGGCTGTCTCCTTTGAGAAAGAGACCTGCATCAAAAACAAACTTGTCTTTTACTTCTCACTGTGTCTGGCTAAGTCATTTCGTTGTTCTGAATTGAGTATCCACTTATTCAGAAGCAGTAGTGGCGAAAACCATCGAAAGCCATAATGTTACTTGTGTGAATGTAAAATTATAATCTATACAAGTTGTGATTTTATTGCTAAACATCTTAGTTCTATGATCTCTCATTATGAGATATTTTATGTGTGCTTAAAAATATATCTCTTTAAGTAACTTATAAAATGGAGGGTAATGGACAGAAATTTTGTCATGCAAGTTCAGAAACAGGGGTTTTTGGTGGTGAAAATGACAAAATCAGGATATATTCCATATTGGTGTTGTGGATGCTTCATACCTGTGCTGTGGTAATCTAGTGTGATGGCAGATGCTTTTAATCTCAGCACTCAGGAGATAGGCAGATCTCTGTGAATTCAGGGCCAGCCTCATCTACATAGTGAGTTACAAGCCAGCAAGGGTTGCATAGTAAGGTCCAGTCTCAAAAAAAAAGAAAGTGTATTGTGGGAATATAAATCCATGTCTTGATAGACCTAGTCTGCTCTGTTAAATTGGACAGATTCACAAAATATATACATAGGAAATTGGTAGTCTAGTAAAGTACATGTAAAAAATAAATATATGAAAGAGATAGACCAGGAAGTGATGAGTTGGTCTAAAAGTATTTTAACAGGGACTGAAGGCCAGCAATATCATACAGACAAAACTACCTCATTCTACATAGGTGGCCTAGGATTGGCTTATTGATGAAAACCAATATAAGTAATTAGAACCATCAGCTGTGTAAATCCATGAAACCTTTTCTGCCTATTCCTGTGCTTTGTTGTAAGATGAAGGCCAAGGGAGATTAATCAGATGCAGTAAACAGTAAGCCTGATCACTGGGAGCTGCGTTACCCAGATTAACACCACCACACAGCCTTGAAGCACCATTAAAAGACCTAGTTATTTCCTGGAACCTGAGCTATATTTTTAACAGGCTCTCACCGTGTTCATCAGTTGGACTGAAACTTTGTGTGTAGGCCACGCTGACCTCTGACTTGTAATTTTCCTGCCTGCATTTTCTGAGTGCTGGAATTGCAGATATGAACCGTCCCCATATATGGCTGACAAATCACTTCAGAACCAATGGAAGACAGGCATGATGGCCTCACATGCCTATAATCACAGTACTTAAGAAGCTGAGGCAAAAGGATCAAGAATTTGGGGTCATTCTTAGCTACATCTACAATCTGAAGCTATATGAGCCACATGAAACCCCATGGGTGGGGGCACCCAGGACAGAAAAAGATAAGGAAGCAGAGTAGCTGAGAACTTTAAAAACATCTTCTACTTAAATTATAAGCCTAAAAAATAAATAAATTATAAGCCTAAATTTCTTCCTATAATTTATGACTTTTACAAATGTGATATTTTCTGTCAGTGGGCTGTCATTTTTTAAGTGATTTTTTTTTTCTTCTCTGGTGTTTAAAGGAATTACATTCTTGCTGTATGTCCTGTGGATTTTTATTTTCTTCTTGGGTCCAAAATTACACTGTTGACTAATAAAGTATTTCAGTTCTGCATTTCCTTAGCTCTTATAATGTAAACGCAGATTTAATGAGTTGATTGGTTTTTTAAATCTATATTCTCTTGACAAGATAGATTATTAAATTTATACTGAAGTGTTGAAGCTAAAGATTCATGTGTACACATGCACAAAAACAAAAATGCCAGGCGTGGTGGCGCATGCCTTTAATCCCAGCACTTGGGAGGCACAGGCAGGTGGATCACTGTGAGTTCGAGGCCAGCCTGGTCTACAAAGTGAGTCTAGAACAACCAAGGCTACACAGAGAAACCCTGACTCAAAAAAACCAAACAAACCAATTGTAATAAACCATTAATACAACAACCAAACAACATTTAAGGCAACAAATTCTAGCTGTAAATTTAAGAAACTAATTGGTTATAATTATTTAAGAAAAGAAAGTGTTGTCAAACAGCTAGAAAATTATGAGCTCCCATCACTTAAAAATACAGCTTTGAAAATAGTGTCTGATTTTAACATAATTCCCAAAGAGAATGTAGATCAAACAAAAGGTTCTAGAGACTCCCAATTGCCTTTAGCTCCAATTTCAGAGTTCCATGAAAACACACACACACACACACACACACACACACACACACACACACACAACACACTAGCAGATAAAAATGTAAGAAATAATTAAATAAATAGAAATGTACAGAATGAATTAAAACAACCTACATATTTACTGAAATTCCCATCAAAGCTCTAATAATGGGATTTGAGGAAGTTTACAACAGAGAAAACTCCAAATGATTAGAGAATTTCTAGAGCATTATCAGTGATCAAAGTTAACAAAAATAGTAGTGGGACAAAGACATCTGAGAGGGAGATGACGTCATTTCTATGTATTCCCACCAGAACTGCAGTCTGAACCTAGTCAAGCGACAGACTCTAACACACTGCAAGGGAGAATGTCTTTTCAGTAGAACTGGCCAAATCTTCAGGTCCAGAGTCATGAGAGGTAAAGCCTGGTGAACTGCTCAAAGTTTACACACTGCAGAAACCTTGTGGGGTGCAACATGTGAGCCTGGGCTGGATCCTAAGCCTAGAAAAAAAGACATTGTGGCAAACTGGAAAATTATTACTAAGAGCTGTGGCTAGATAATGAAACTCTATCAATGCTAAGTTGATTTTATATGTTGGTAATGAAGGAATCTAAGAAAAGTAAAGAGACATCATGTCTGCAACTTACATGGAATCAATGGGGGCGTGAAACTAAATGTTAGCATTTGGGGTGATGTGGGCACAGAATAAAGTGAACTTTATATGTAAAGTGTGTAAGTCCAGCAACTTCCTACATCACAAATGGAAAATATTTTGAAAACAATACATTTCCTAAACATGCACATCAACTATGTGCATTGTCTTAGACAGCCATGTATAATTGGGAGATGGCAAACTGTCCAGGAGAATGTACACAGGCCATTTGCAAATTCTACATCATTTTGCACGTGACTCCACCATCCTCAGATACAGAACCATGCCCGCTCAGCTACCCACGGTTGGCTATGTATAGCATTTATCTACACTATACTTGCAACTATTCTGAAATTATTCAAAATAAAAGGCTAAACCTTTATCCTATTTAAACATGGTAAGCTGTTAAAATTAAATAAAGTCTACTGGTAGGTACACAGAATTTGGTTATATTACTTTCTGTAATGGTATGTATGCTTGGAATACTTCAAAGTGTCTTTCACCACTCAATTTTCATTAATGAATTATGAACTCACAAATTCGGCATCAATACTCCTTAATAATATTCTCTTTACCTCCCCACATCTTCACCCTAAAAGCTTCTGAGGAATAGACCGGGAGAAGCTGTGCATCCCAGCACTCCCTGTCTGGTGATTCAACCAAACCTTGTGTCAGGCACGCATACTGTTAAGTGTCCGCAAATCAGCAAATTAAATGTCAAGTATTGGAGTTAAATGCTCTGCGACCACGCACAAAAATTCAAAAACTTATCTTACTGATCTTTTTGTCTGAGGGTAGGTTTGTGTGTGTGTGTGTGTGTGTGAGAGAGAGAGAGAGAGAGAGAGAGAGAGAGAGAGGAGAGAGAGAGAGAGAGAGAGAGAGAGAGAGGGGAGAGAGAGAGGGGGAGAGAGAGAGAGAGAGGAGAGAGAGAGAGAGAGAGGGGGAGAGAGAGAGAGAGAGAGAGAGAGAGAGAGAGAGAGAGAGAGAGAGAGAGAGAGAGGGGAGAGGAGAGAAGAGAGGGAGAGGGAGAAGAGAGGAGGAGAGAGAGAGAGAGAGAGAGAGAGCGCTGGGGTTTGTTTTTGCTTTTAAGGGTAGGAGATGTAACAAGATGTAACACTGATCTAACATGGCCAA